>NC_053389.1:638412710-638719325 GCF_905171765.1 Bufo bufo
AAATAGCACAGACGAAAAATCGTAAGACATTACTTTTTAGGAGAGATGATAAGGCAGGGAAGGAAAGAAACACAGCGGGTGTGAAAGATCACATTAATCCACCTACTTTGGTTCTTACCTACAGTAATCAATTTCAGCAGGTCAAACGGGTAGTATCAGAATGTATATCGATTCTATATGATGACGATATTTTACATGGTTTACTGCAGGATGGCTACAGAGTGGCAGCCAGATGGTCTCCCACGCTGGCTTCATCCCTGTCCCCTTCATGATTTAAATCAGACCAACACCTGGCTTAAATACACCGGGTTCACACGGTGCAGCAGTCATCCCTGCAAAACTTGCGGCTATGTTGTCCCCACCAAAATCTTCGAGGATTCAGAACATATCTCAACCTTTTCCATTAAATCTTATATAAATTGCAATACCACTGGGGTAATTTATGTTATCAGATGTACTCGGTGTGACCTCCTTTATGTGGGAAGCACCACAAGACGGTTAAAGAATAGAATCCTGGAGCATTTGAATTATGTTACTAATTCTTCCTATGTCAATATTTCGAATGCTGCTAGGCACTTTGTTTCGATGCATGGTAGGAGCTTACGAACTTTTTCTGCCTTTGGAATCGAGCGAGTTTTTCCCTCTATTCGAGGGGGTGATTTCTAAAGGCAATTAATATAAAGGGAGGCCTTTTGGATTCTACGATTAAAAACAAGACATCCAAATGGTTTAAACTTAAAAAAGGAAAAGGAACTCATGTATCTTTATTAGGATTTGGTCCATTCCTGGTGTGCTTATATATATTCTTATTGTGTTGCTTCATCCAGATTAGCAACTATGAGGATACTTTCGCCATTTCTAATTTGCATTTTTCTGTTTTTAACATTGTAAACCACCTTTCAGACCATGCGTTTTTTTCAGGAATTCATATATGTATTTTGCCAATTTCTCGCCTTTGCTGAATTTTTCGGAGACTGGCATGTTTTGTCATTCCTGATTAGGACCCAGGAGCCTGAATAGTATATATATTTTTATGTGCACTCACTTGGTTTTTATAGATGTTATACTTGCACCAATGTTAATTTCAGTTGTTCCTATTGGCTGTGCCTTGGGTGTGCTGCAATCAGCTCCTTTTAATTATCACCTGGAGGTGGGAGGAGAGGTTGCGACTAGCCTATATAGACATGGCCAATTGGATTTCTGATCGGTCACGACTAAGAACATGTTTGTTCGAAACTCGTAGACGTTCATTTGGAACACTGAGGTGATGCTGTCACTGTATGGATCTGTACTACACTGAATAAAAGAACCCACAATATTTTCTAACTTCAATGCTGGATTCATCGCTTTATTTCTAGTAGTAGCATTGGCCTTGTGGGGCAAATTCGGATTCGTTTCCATACAGACAATAAAGAGGTGTTATTTGCTGTAAACTGTTTGTCATCTAAAAGCCCATTGGTGGTGAAGCTCTTAAGACATTAAATAAAATTAAAGAAAATTAAATATTTGGATTAAGGCAGTCCATATTCTTGGTTGTAATAATGACATTGCTGACTCCTTGTCACGTTTTTCAGATGGATCGTTTTCGCGCTTTGGCTCCATCGGCGGATGTTCGCGGGACTCCTTGTCCAGAGCACCTGTGGGGGTTGATTTGGTCTTAGCGCTGAATTTGTTGAGCCGTTCAGTGCCAGCTTCAACGTGCAAAAGTTATATGTCACCCTGGTTACACTGGGACCGTTTTACAACAGGTTTATCCTTATCGCCTTTGCTATTATACGAGTCTATAGCTTTGTCTTTTTGTTTGAAATTATTTGAAGAAAAGCTGGCACATAGCTCAGTGTCTAGGATTATTTGGTTCTAGGTCCTTTTCAGATTTCTTTTTAATTAAACAGCTTCTGAAAGGTTACAAATCTATTGGATATCTGCCAGATGGTAGATGTCCTATCTCTCCAGAATTGTTGATACAATTGTGTATTGTTACCAGCTCTGTTTGTTTTTCTGGCTTTGAAGCTTTATTGGTTCACATAGCGTTTACTTTGTTATTCTTTGGTGCCTTGAGGATTGGTGAATTGTTGCCGTGTTCTCATTTTGATCAGTCTGGTTTAAGTTTGAGTCATGTTTCAGTTAGAGGTTCTATATTGTCTATTTTTGTTGTGAGGTCTAAAACTGATCAGGAGGGTAGAGGTTATTATGTAAGTATTGGTTCAATTATTGATAAAAGGATAAGGACATATCCTTTTATCAATAATGCGATTTTGAATTATTTGGCGACCGGCCCAGGGTTAGCAACACAAATCAAAATCTGTCTCATCTGTACCAATTTCAATTTAGGGCAGTGTTAGCTAAATGTTTGGAGAAGCTTGGTTTGGGTGCTCATTTCTTTTCTTCCCATTCCTTTCGCATTGGAGCGGCAACGTCTGCTGCTCTTCCAGGGTTGAATGAGTCGGCCATTAAACGGATTGGGAGATTGTCGTCTAATAGATATCAACTGTATGTTAGACCTCATTTGCTGATTGATTAACATGTTTTAGTTTTTACAGGTCGTACGGTATGGATTCTGGGCCATTGTTATGTCCACTGGGCGAATAGGAGGGCCGCAGAGCGCTGCTACGGACTAAATTTATCGTTACCTTCAGATTCTGTCACGATCTGCTGGGCTGGAGTTCGGGGTCATCGGTGGTCAGGTTTGATCGATCTAATTTTATACCTGCATGATGTGTTTCCTAACCCGGACATTGTCATTATTCATATAGGTGGTAACGATGTAGGTGGCGGAGACACCATGGAGTTGATTTTTCAAATGAAGAAAACCCTGACATGAGGCTTGTTTTCTCCGAAATTATCTCTAGGTGGTGTTGAAGGGTTTATCCTGCCTTAAGGTTTAAGGACAAGGTCCGGAAACGGATTACCCGCGTGTTGGCAAAGTTTATGCCTTTATTAGGGGGCTTTTCTTTCAGACATGTGGATTTGGAAAGTGGAGAGGCAGGCCTGTTTTTCAATGATGGTATACACTTATCTGATATCGGTTATGATATTTTCACCCTCAACCTGCAGGCTATGATAGAAATAGCTGTGGGTGGGGTGGGCCCCTTGCTGCCTTCTTGAAGGCTCAGCATCCCTGGTGGGTGGTTGATATAGTCATCCCGGGATGGGATGGACTTTGATGTATTGATGGTTTAAACGAGTCTTAGTTTAGGAATAGGCTCATGGTATTTATATGGTTAATATTTTGAGTATATATTAAAGTTGGTTTGAGTTTTAAATACACAGGCCTCGGCTTATTTCCACTCTCTAGTCTCGTGTTTTTATTGCATTAAGGTTTTATTATAAAAAATATATATATATTATTATGTGTTTTGTGAGCATGTGCCATGAATTGCCATGGGAATATGTAACCCACCAATCTAACAGACGGATTAGCTATATTAATTTCCCTGTCACGTATGCAATGCAGGTGTACCTCACACAAAAAAAAGGGTATATGTCACCCATCGAACTAAAAGACAGATTAACTATATCAATTTCACTGTCATGTATGCAGTGCAGGTGTACCTCAGACAAAAAATGGGTATATGTCACCCACCGAACAGACGAATTAACTATATTTATTTTCCTGTCAGGTATGCAATGCAGGTGTACCTCACACAAAAATATTGGGTATATGTCACCCACCAATCTAACAGACGGATTAACTATATCAATTTCACTGTCATGTATGCAGTGCAGGTGTACCTCACACCAAAAATGGGTATATGTCACCGGCCGAACTAACAGACGGATTAACTATTATATTTTTGTGTCAGGGGTACAAAGATGGTGGATTGCACCCACAAAAAAAAAAATCACTATAGGTCACCGACAGAATTAACTGCCTGATTAATTATTATATTTCTTTGTCAGGGGTGCAAAGCTGGTGTATAGCACCCACAAAAAATTCACTATAGGTCACCAACAGAACAAATAGCCAGATAAGATTCCTAACACTGTTCCTCGCTTCAGCTGCCTGCTTCCTGTCCCTGCACTACTCAGAGCTGAGGGGCGGTGCTACACGAGATTCAGCTTTAAAGAGGCTGGGTTACACGATGTATCGGCCAATCACAGCCATGCCATTACTAGGCATGGCTGTGATGGCTTCTAAGTGCCCACAGCTTAAAAGCTTGATGATTGGCTGCCCTGCAGCCTTTCAACAAGCTTTATTAAGTGCCTGAACACTGAACTTGAACCCGAACTTTTCTGGCAAAGTTCAGGTTTGGGTCTGGGTACCTAACATCGTAAAGTTCGGTACGGACCCGAACTTTACAGTTTGGGTTCGCTCAACACTAATGCACAGTATATGTAAACCATATACGGCATGTTGAACTTAACATATCGCCCACATACATACAAAAATAGGGGAGTTGTGTGTGCAAAAATGAAAGGATCTAAGTAACTTATGGATGTGTCAGGATGGACTTTTTTGGGTCAGCCATAATTTGCCCAGAATTAGAAGCGAATATAATCTAGGAGTTTTATCCAAACAAGAGTTTGGTGTTATTTATTCTTATTGATCATAGAAAATGTTCCCATGTAATACCAATTCTGGATCATCTATTCTTATGACTCTATGATGTGCAATTGCTTAGGCTACTTTCACACTTGGGTCAGAGGATTCCGGCAGGCAGTTCCGTCTGACAAATGCATTGAAATACCGGATCCGTCTCTCTGGTATCATCCGGAAAAACGGATCCGTTATTTTTTCCCCCCACAGATTTAAATGTCTGCGCATGCGCCGACTGGAAGAACGGATCAGTCAATGCGGCAATTTTAATGCCGGATCCGGCACTAATACATTTAAATGAAAATTAATGCCGGATCCGGCATTCCGGCAAGTGTTCAGGATTTTTGGCTGCAGAGAAAAATACAGCATGCTGCAGTATTTTCTCCGGCCAAAAAAAGTAAGAGGGACTGAACTGATGCATTCTGATGCATACTGAACAGAACGCTCTCCATTCAGAATGCATTAGGATAAGGCCTCATGCACGCGGCCGTTCCGTGCATTGGAGACCGCAATTGTGGTCCCCAATGCACGAGCAACATCCATGCAGCGGGTGGTATGTCCACATCGTGAAAAAATATGACATGTCATTTTTTTGCGGTGCGGAACCACGGAAAGAAACACCACGGAAGCACTCTGTAGTGCTTCCGGTGTTCTGTTCCATGACTCCGTTCCGCATCTCCGGAATTGCGGACCCATTCAAGTGAATGGGTCCGCATTCGTGATGCGGGGTGAACATGGCGGCAGTGGATTGCCGGCCCGCCGTTTGCGGGCTGCTATACGGCCACGGCCGACCAACGGCCGTGTGCATGAGGCCCAAAACTGATCAGTTTTTTTCCGGTATTGAGCCCCTAGGACGGAACTCAATACCGGAAAAGAAAAACGCTAGTGTGAAAGTTACAAATGATTTACGATCAGTGTGCACTGAAGGTCCAGATCAGTGTTACCCATTGAGGGGGGTGTTCCTACATATTGTGACATTATCCAATCAGTGCTGTGGATGTCAGATTGTGCAGGAACAAGCAGCCAACTGGTAACACCCATCTGGACCTTCATTTATAACTGCTAGTAATTCAATTGAATTGTTATTATAAAGGAGATGCTAGCAGTTGCTAAAGCAAACATGTCATGAGAGTTTACAGATACTCTTTTATATTGCTCCTAAGATGGCTGCAGGCAAATGCTCTCTTCTATAGTAAACTGTAATCCACTGTTGTTTAATAGTGTTGAGAGCGAATATTCGTATTGCAAATTTTTATCGCGAATATCAGCACTTCGAGAATTCGCAAATATTTAGAATATAGCGCTATATGTTCGTAATTTCAAATATTCATTTTTTTTAAACAGTACACATGATCCGTCCCTGCTTCTAGCTTGTGAGCCAATGAGAAGGCTGCAGTACCTTTGTCTGAGCTTAGCAACATCCCTAGCAACCAATAGGAAAGTTGCCTACCCCTTACTATATAACAGTGATGGTGAACCTTTTAAAGACCGAGTGCCCAAACTGCAACCCAAAACCCACTTATTTATCGCAGAGTGCCAACACGGCAAGACTATAGTCCAGTATAGTATATCTTCCATGTACTTTATCATTTAGCTATAATATCCTGCCTACATTCAGTGTGCTGTTCATAGTGCGTCCTGCGCTGATGAATGACAGGAAAAGTCTAAGGCATATTGGTACACCATAGACTTTTTCCAGGGTGCGGGTGCCCACAGAGAGGGCTTTGAGTGCCGCCTCTGGCACCCGTGCCATAGGTTCGCCACCACTGCTATATAAGAACGTCCCCAGCAGCCATTTTGTGCTGTTACATGCATCTCTTCTATGGAACTTACTGTATAATAAACACATTCATCTTGCAAACCAACATTAACTCTTATTTCCCAGATTTAAATCTCTCCACTGTAGAATATGCACAGCTAAAAGACTGTATCATGTTATCAGAAGCACATGAAGTTACCACTCTGTTGCCGAATGCAGTGCAAAAAGGTGTAAACACATGTTCCCCTATTAAGAAAGCCACGTCCAATATTTATAACTTAATAAATAACCCTTCCTCACGAGGCGGACACCCCTGCCGCAACTTTGTTATTCTCTCCTTCTTACCTCAAAATCAATCAATTCTAGAAAAAAAAAAAAGTTTTGGCTGTATTATAGTCTTACTATTTTATTGTTTTGTGTGCTAGGGAGGGATTATTGTCAGTGTCTTTTGTGTGTGAAAAAAACAAAAAACAAAAAAAGTCTTTGGCTGTGTTTTAGTGTTACTGTTTTAGTGTTTCGTGTGCTAGGTAGGGATTATTGTCAGCGTCTTTTGTCTGTGAAAAAAACAACAAAAAACCCCCAAAAAAGTATTTTGCTGTGTTTTACTGTTACCGTTTTAGTGTTTCGTTTGCTAGGGAGGGATTATTGTCAGCGTCTTTTGTTTGTGAAAAAAAAAAAAAGTATTTTCCTGTTTTTTTTTGTGCCATTGCCCTAGAGTTTTGTGTCTATTTTATTTCATTTTTGCCCCATTGTCCCCAATCCAATAAAGTTTGCCCAAACTCCCTCATTATTTTCTTTCTATATTTTTTTTTCTGTTGTTTAAAAACATTGTGGTCATTTGGTCAAATCATGAGTGGATGTGGTCCTACCGGCAGCAATGGTCGTGGTAGGGGAGTTGGTTCCAGTGCTGGACCGCTGCCAGCACGGGGCCGCTCCTCTACCCACGGAGGGGCAGGCGGCAGGGGTGTCCGCCTCGTTCATGATTTTTTTGGGGCGTGGCAGCCACCCCATTTCATCTCATGACGCCGAGGCAGTTGTGTCATTCATGACACAAGCCAGTGGCATGGAGTCCTCTGCCTCGGCTCTGAGCAGCAGCAGCTCTCTGCCTCGTGCAGGACCAGCCCTCAGCCCCCAAGACTAGTCCCTGATGCTGTTTGACAGCGACAGTGAGAGGGACATCTTGGGGGTGGAAATGAAGAAGAGTGAGCTAGAGCTTGGTCCGGGTGCTCAGGACCTCTTAGAAGGGATGGAGGAGGAGGGGGTACCCCAGTGACATCCCTTTCAACTGTTGCGGGTGGTTTCAGCCACAGAACCCCCGCACCTAGTCACACCCAGTTGTCAGTGAGGGGACAGCGGAGCCAGGTCAGGGGCTCGATGTCTGCTGTTGCCCTCAGTCAACCACTGGTCGACCTTGGGTCTGACATTACTGGGGATGAAGAGGAGGGTGACTTAGAATGGGTTCCACCTCTCTTGTCAGGTGACAGCAGCACTAATGAGGAAGGTAGGCACCCAAGGCAAACAGTGTGCCAGGTCACTAGGGAGACCAGTTACAGGGACTCCATCTGTAATGGCAGTAGGAGATGGCAGCAGCAGCAGCAGAGTTCGAACAGGCGCCAGCCAGCACCACCCCATCTGACAAGAAGTCGGTGCGTAAGTTGCCTGTTTGAGCTTACTTCACCCTGACAGCAGACTATCAGACAACTGCCATCTGCCATCTGCCATCTGTCAGCTGTGCCATGCCAGGGTGAGGAGAGGGAGGTCTGTTGCTCGGCTGGATACCACTGCCCTTACCCAGCACCTGAGAGTCAACCACTGGAGTGGGAACAGATGCAGGGTGGTCGTAGCAGTGACAGCAGCAGTGTGCAGCGAACAGCAGCTCCTGCCACTGTCCTGCAGCCACCCCTCCCCCTTCTAAAAATGCACTCCTACTCCCCCACTCCCTCTCCTAGAGGTACGGGTACCGGCAGACAGACCTCTGCCTCCTCTGCACCCTCCACTGCCGTCCGTCGCCAGCTATCGGCTGCCAATGCATTTGAACGCACCGCGACCCTATGCACCCGGGGACCGACATGTGCGTTCACTCAATGGGCTTCTGGCAAGGGTTATCGCCCAACATCTTCTGCCCTTCAATATTGTGGACTGCAATTAATTCTGGCAGATGTTGGAGCAGGCCCAACCCAGATGGCGTGTCCCCAGCCGCCATTTCTTTGCCAGGACCGGCGTCCCTGCCCTACACCAGCACATTGTGCAGAATGTATCCCTGTCGCTGGATCACGCTGTCAGCGACAGGGTGCATCTGACAATGGATGCCTGGACCAGTGGACATGAGCAGGGACGATACATCAGCTTTACAACCCATTGGGTGTCCCTCCGAGGCGCCGGGGAGGGATCATCAGATATGGCGGCATCTCAGTTTGTGGTGCCACCCCGGGGTATCCAGGGGAGAACTGCTACTCTCCCTCAAGCCACTGTCTCCACCGCTGCTGAGCCCCCGAGCAAGCGTCCCTGTAGCTACACAAGTGTGGGGCACGTCCGCTGCCAGGCTGTTCTCCAGCTTGTGAGCTTAGGGGAACAGAGACACACTGGATCTGATATTCTGGACACCCTCCAGGCTCAGGTCCACAAGTGGCTGTCACCCCGAAGGCTCCAGGCAGGTATGGTTGTCTGTGACAACGGCAGCAACCTCCTCACCACCCTCCATGTGGGCAGTCTAACAGACGTGCCCTGCATTGCACATGTCCTCAACCTTGTAGTACAGAAGTTCTTACACACATGCCCAAGGTTGAGCGACATTGTGCAAATGGTACGGAGGATTGCAAGCCACTTCCGACACTCCCCAACCGCCACAGCGTCCCTTTCCAAACTGGATCAGGACAACAGCCTGCCACCTCACAGGATAGCGTGACACGGTGGAACTCTACCCTCCACATGCTGGAGAGGTTGTGTGAGCAGCGATGGTCGGTGAAAGAGTACCTGCTGGACCAAGGCACTTCTTGGCCATCACACCCACTCCCCTACATCACCAATGCGGAGTGGGGGCAGATACACCAGGTCTGCCACGTGTTGGCCCCATTCAAGCAGGCAACCAAGATGGTCAGCGGGGAGCATGTCGGCCTAAATGACGTGCTCCCCATAGTGTTCCACCTGGACAAGACAATAGAATGCCTCCTCGATGCTGGGGAGAGTGCCTTGGTGGAGCAATAAGAGGAAACATTGCTCCACCAAGACCAGGCCCAGGACGAGGAAGAATTTGATGAGGAGTTTTCTGACCTCCAGGAGACTGGGCCTGGTCAGGAGGGAAAGCAGGTGCTGGGTGTACCGTTAGTCCAGAGGTGGGGCGACTCCCACAGGGAGCAGCAGCAACAGCAGGAGGACAAAGATGTCATGGTCCCGTGTAGCCAAGAAGAGTCACAGCGGGCTGTCGTCTCCCCCATGGCTGCCCACATGCTGCAATGCCTCTGAAGGGACCCCTGGATCAGGAAAATTAAGGAGAGGGGTGATTTTTGGTTGGTCACCCTTTTAGACCCTCACTGCAAGGGGAAACTGAAGCAGTTCATCCCAGCCAGCCGGAGGGATTACCATATGCAAAACCTGCGGACCTGTCTGCTCCTCCGGCTGGAGCAGGCAAACCCTTAGCCTCACGCTCCAGTTCTCCCCGCTCATCTCACCCAGCAGGTGGCTGGCCCAAGCAGCTCCAGCCGAGTAGGTGATCTTATGGGTGAGATGAGGTTGTTCTACCAGACTAAGCGATCCAGTAGCAACAGCAGCAGCAGCAGTCAACACCAGTTGGCTGGCCGGCATGGTGGCAGACCACATGGGGTTCATCGGTGCTTCCGACAGCATGAGGACTGACGATCCCATGGAGTACTGGGTTGCCAGGCTGGACAGCTGCCGTGAGCTCACTCAGTATGCGCTGGAAGTACTACCTGCCAACCCCCCCCCCCCTCCAGCTTACTGTCTGAGCAGACATTCAGCGCGGCAGGTGGGGTGGTCACCGACAAGCGGACCCGTCTGTCCACTCCGTGGACAGACTGACATTTATCAAAATTAATGAGCCCTGAAACGGCGGCGACTTCTTGGCCCCGCCATCAGTTTAGGGCGCTGAAGGGTCCCTTGTCAATCCCTCTCCTTGGCTTTCCCTTCCAAACATCGTTGTTTTTAACTTCTGTATATATTTCTGGATGAATGTATTTATTTATTTATTTTTTATATATTTATTTATTGATCACTTTATTTACATATTTCTGTATTGATGAATTTATTTTTGTATTTATTTATTGATGAATTTATTTATGTATTTATTTATGGAAGACTTTATTTATATATTTCTCTGTTGTTGAATTTCTTTATGCATTTATTTGGAGAATAATTGTTATTTTTTTATCAATCGATCAAGTTTATTTATCAATTTTTTCATAAATTTATTAAACCTTATTTATTTATTCATTCAATTAACTAATTGTTGAAATGTATATATATATATATACAGTACAGACCAAAAGTTTGGACACACCTTCTCATTCAAAGAGTTTTCTTTATTTTCATGACTATGAAAATTGTAGATTCACACTGAAGGCATCAAAACTATGAATTAACACATGTGGAATTATATACATAACAAACAAGTGTGAAACAACTGAAAATATGTCATATTCTAGGTTCTTCAAAGTAGCCACCTTTGCTTTGATTACTGCTTTGCACACTCTTGGCATTCTCTTGATGAGCTTCAAGAGGTAGTCCCCTGAAATGGTTTTCACTTCACAGGTGTGCCCTGTCAGGTTTAATAAGTGGGATTTCTTGCCTTATAAATGGGGTTGGGACCATCAGTTGCGTTGAGGAGAAGTCAGGTGGATACACAGCTGATAGTCCTACTGAATAGACTGTTAGAATTTGTATTATGGCAAGAAAAAAGCAGCTAAGTAAAGAAAAACGAGTGGCCATCATTACTTTAAGAAATGAAGGTCAGTCAGTCAGCCAAAAAATTGGGAAAACTTTGAAAGTAAGGGCTATTTGACCATGAAGGAGCATGATGGGGTGCTGCGCCAAATGACCTGGCCTCCACAGTAACCAGACCTGAACCCAATCGAGATGGTTTGGGGTGAGCTGGACCACAGAGTGAAGGCAAAAGGGCCAACAAATGCTAAGCATCTCTGGGAACTCCTTCAAGACTGTTGGAAGACCATTTCAGGGGACTACCTCTTGAAGCTCATCAAGAGAATGCCAAGAGTGTGCAAAGCAGTAATCAAAGCAAAAGGTGGCTACTTTGAAGAACCTAGAATATGACATATTTTCAGTTGTTTCACACTTGTTTGTTATGTATATAATTCCACATGTGTTAATTCATAGTTTTGATGCCTTCATAGTCATGAAAATAAAGAAAACTCTTTGAATGAGAAGGTGTGTCCAAACTTTTGGTCTGTACTGTATATATATATATATATATATATATAGACGTAGAAAAAGGGCAGCACTCCAATAAATAAGATAGCAAAAAAACTTTATTTACCCATAAGGCTGTAGCGACGTTTCGGCTCTAACACAGGAGCCTTCCTCAAGCAGGTTCCTGCTTGAGGAAGGCTCCTGTGTTAGAGCCGAAACGTCGCTACAGCCTTATGGGTAAATAAAGTTTTTTTGCTATCTTATTTATTGGAGTGCTGCCCTTTTTCTACGTCTGCATCATTGGAGGATAAAAGTGATATAAGAGATTTAAAATCCTTTATAGGAGAAACAGATAAATTAAGAAGTCCTAATGTGACTTCCGCAGAAATTCAGGCCCTATCGCAGCTCAAGAACAACCCCCACCTAACGATCAAACCCACCGACAAGGGCGGGGGGGTGGTTGTACTTGATACGCTCAACTATATTAAGGAAATTCAACGTCAATTGGGGGATACAAATGTTTATGGTATTTTACAGGGTGATCCAAAATTCCATATTATGAATACAATTAAGAAGAGTCTGTCTGATGCGGTGGTGGGGGGCATTATAGATGAGGGGTTAAGGGAATACTTGACGGTACCCTTCCCCATCACCCTAGTAATACACATACTGCCTAAAGTCCGCAAAAGTCTTGTGGACCCTCCTGGCCGCCCCATCGTATCAGGTACAGACTCGGTATTTAGCAGAATAGCTATTTTCCTTGATAAGATGCTTAGGGATTTTTCGACAGCTGGAAAATCATATATCAAAGATACAGGGGATTTTTTGAAACAATTGAGAGCAGTTGATATTGGTGGTGTGCAGTCTCTGACTCTTGTATCTTTTGATGTGGTATCTTTATACACATCGATGGGACATGAGAAAGGTATCGCTGTAGTCAATAAATATCTGGATGGCTCACACATAACTCTGGATACAAAACACTTTATTAGCTCCCTTTTGAAACTGATACTTGAGAACAACTATTTTCTGTTTCAGGACACTTTCTTCAATCAAAAACGCGGCGTTGCGATGGGGTCAAATGTGGCCCCAACGTACGCAAATATATATATGCGCCACATGGAGGAGGACTTTATCTATGTATCCCACCACTTTCAACATGTTTTGAGGTGGTGGAGATACATAGATGACATCTTCCTCCTTTGGACGGGTACTGAAACACAATTGAGTGAATTTCATGAATACCTTAATGGTGTGGACCTTGATCTTCAGTATACAGTGTCTTATTCTTAAACAAATCTGTCATTTCTGGATACTAATGTTAAACTGGTTGATGGTTTAATCTGTACGGGTCTGTTCATTAAGCCGACAGATAGAAACACGATTTTACGGTTTGAAAGTAACCATCCACGTAGTTTGATTAAACATCTCCCTCATTCACAATTTTTGAGGGCAAAGCGCATTATATCCAATCGGGCTGAATTGTCCACAACATTGGATATGATGGAAGGCAAATTTAAAGAACGTGGTTACCCTCGTAAATTGTTAAATGAACAAAAAAGTAAAATCCTTCATACAAACATAGCAAGGGTACAACCTATTTCTCAAAAAACTCAAAGGATACCGTTCATGTCTACATACTCTGATTGTAGTTTGGAGATAGGACAGATTCTGAAAAACAATTGGAGTATTCTCAGTAGATGCATTAAAGATGTTCCTGAGTTTAAAATTCCTCCTCTTTTATCATATCGAAAGAATAAAAACATCAGAGACCATTTGGTCAGAGCAGATGTAGGTCCCAAAAGAAGCAGTTTACAGCGAACATTGACGCAGTCGGGGCTGGAATGTTTCCCGTGCCTCAACTGCGTCAATTGTCGCTATATTTGTAAATCTAAATCCTTTGTACACCCATATACAGGAAAAGAGTATCCCATTAAATTCCATCTTACTTGTTCTTCATCATATGTGATTTATGTGCTAGCATGTCCCTGCAACCTAATATACGTTGGAGAAACGTCAACGGAATTGAAACTAAGGTTAAATAATCATAGAAATTCAATAAGGAAAAAGCGTATCGATTTACCAGTCTCTAAACATTTTGGATCCCTCCATCATACTGAACGGGATCTAAGATGCTGGATTATCGATCATGTTGCGCTACCCAGAAGAGGTGGCGATCGTTTAGCAATTTAAAAAAAAAGAGAACTACGATGGATATATGCCTTGGATAGCTTGCACCCCAGAGGGCTTAATGCTGAATTTAGGTGAGAGACCATTGATTTGAGGTTGATCCTGATTTTCCTTGTATTTATGGTTTTCCTGTCTCAATTATGTATGATAGTGCAAAGGAATGGTGAAAGTACAGTTTGTAATTCACATGAATCATATCATCTAATTTGAAACTAATGTGTATATTTCTCTTTGCCTTTTAGTTATTTTAACCTTCACATGATCGGATGTGGATCCCTGAACTAAACCTCTTTGAAAGTGGTGACGCCCAGCAATAGTACCGGTGTTCTCCTTCTTTTGCGCAATTCCAGACATGTAATTTTTGTGTAATGCTTTCCTTAGAATTTTGGGGAGAACCCCCCTATGGCTGCGTTATTGCCGGCAATTGAGTTGACAGTGCCAGCGGGGTTCATTGAGGTGTCCCCTTCTGACATAGGCGACCCATTGGGTTGGGGTCTATCTCGGCCGAGTTGGAGCTCTCCCCATATGCTGGACAACGTAGATGTCTCCTACCGCGGCTTGATACATTGTTGAGGAGGCATTTTGCATAATAAATATATCTGTAACAAACACTAATGGCACCGTAGGGCAGTCTGCCTTCAAGTAAAATGGCGGTTTGATTACAACTGTGAAGAGCGCTTGCGTCACATTGAAGCGCTATGACACACATGATGACGCCCGTCTGGATATGCGCAATGAACTGTTGGAGACGCTCAATGGAGCGCGATGGTCTCTGCGGGCGCCATGACTTTCAGAGGTGCGATTCCCATGATCCTCATGCGCTACATTAAGTCACTTTTTATTATAATCTCACTAAAGATGTAATCTATATGTATTTGATGTCTTGTATACCTTATGGTTACTTGATCTACATGCAAGGATACAGTTCTCGTATTGTGGATCTCATGGCACATGTCACTTTATGCACATGCACTTTGTTTACTTTTAGCACATGCATCAGATGTATTTAATTTAACTATGATTGTAATTATACTGTGATTGGTTGGTCACTCAGGATATGTCTTTATATGCCCTCACTTTCACTGTCTCTATGCTTGAGGAAGGCTCTTGTGAGCCGAAACGTCGCAAGTTTGCCATATAATGGGTGAATAAAAGCATTTTGATTTCACTACAATTCAGGAGTGCAGTCCCACTTTTTCGCTTTTTATACTATTGGGTATTGCCGTTACCCTTGTTGGACATTGCACCCGCTCCTTGGGTGGTGCTCCCGCTGGACTTTTTCTTCAATATATATATATATATATATATATATATATATACTACACATTATGCCCGTTAGAATAACGGCCGCTAGAACAGTAGTGCATAAATGCTAGTAGGAAAAGTCGATCTTAAACGGCAAGGAAACTTGGCCACATTGGCTTTTTGTGTCGAATGACTCAATTCAATTGATTTTAATCGTTTCAGCCCTAGTACAGTGTAACCCATAGTCCTCTGTGTGATCTCTGGACACTGCCCTCCATACATAAACCACACTGTAAAATCGACCTCTCAGATACCAATTGGCACACAGCGCTCTACACGCTGCCCACACCGGTCTGCTCTCAGTTTCCATATCAGGCACATTGGCGGCTGCCTCCAGTGTGCAGCCCGGATCATCGATTGCAGGTCAGGCTGCTGAATAAGCCTTTAGCTGCGAGGCTTGGCTGCACACAGGGGGTAGTGTCACACAGCCCGGGGCAGACTTCACCAGGAAGGGGCTGACAGGCACCAGGGAGCACCTACACTGTCATCCAGCAGAGCGGAGTTTGTAGTCTGTTTTGAAGGCAACATGTGTTCGCAAGTTACATAGAACTGCCGGTAAACTTACCCTTATCATATACCATACCCTTACCCTTACCATATCCTGTAGGTTCAAGAAAAACTTAAAATGTAACATAAAAGTAATCCGGTCCCATACAATGCAGATGTCTGGAGGGGGAGAAGATTTCAGGGCTTCCTGGGAGAGATGGGGTAGATAGATAGATTATAGCTATTGATGTCGCGAACATAAAATTTTCAGTTCGCGGACAGCGAACTCGAATTTCCGCAAATGTTCGCGAACGCGCGAACCGGGCGAACCGCCATAGACTTCAATAGGCAGGCGAATTTTAAAACCCACAGGGACTCTTTCTGGCCACAATAGTGAATGAAAAGTTGTTTCAAGGGGACTAACACCTGGACTGTGGCATGAAGGAGGGGGATCCATGGCAAAACTGCCATGGAAAATTACGTAGTTGACGCTGAGTCGGGTTTTAATCCATAAAGGGCATAAATCACCTGACATTCCTAAATTGTTTGGAATAACGTGCTTTAAAACATCAGGTATGATGTTGTATCGATCAGGTAATGTAAGGGTTACGCACGCTTCACAGTGACAGACCAAACTCCCCGTTTAACGCACCGCAAACAACCGCAAACAGTCCATTTGCACAACCGCAAACTCCCCATTTGCACAAGGTTGGATACCAAGCTAGCCATGTCCCGTTCCTTGTCCTCACTGATGTCATTGAAGGTTTCTTCCTCCACCCAACCACGTACAACACCAAGGGTCCCCGAAAGGTGACAACAAGCCCCCTGGGATGCCTGCTGTGGTTGGTCTTCCACCTCCTCAAAGCCACCTTCCTCCTCTGACTCCTCTTCTCCAGACTCCTCTCTCTGCGTTGCCTCTCTCTGTGTTATTATAAGGTGTGTTAAGTAGTACTATTCCTATCAGTTTAATCCCTGTTACTTCCCCTATCAGGGGACGTGTATGGAATATATTTTAGGAACCGGGAGATGGAAAAAGATGCTTGGTCGGTCCTCTTTCTTCCAATTTTGGGGCACTGCGGGTGCGCCGTGTAATGTACTGTGCCACCAGATATGAGTGGTGTGTTAAGTAGTACTATTCCTATCAGTTTAATCCCTGTTACGTCCCCTATCAGGGGACGTGTATGGAATATATTTTAGGAACCGGGAGATGGAAAAAGATGCTTGGTCGGTCCTCTTACTTCCAATTTGGGGCACTGCGCGTGCGCCGTGCAATGTACTGTGCCACCAGATATGAGTGGTGTGTTTAAGTAGTACTATTCCTATCAGTTTAATCCCTGTTACTTCCCCTATCAGGGGACGTGTATGGAATAGATTTTAGGAACTGAGAGATGTAAAAAGATGCTTCGTCGGTCCTCTTACTTCCAACTTGGGGCACTGCGCGTGCACCGTGTAATGTACTGTGCGACCAGATATGAGTGGTGTGTTAAGTAGTACTATTCCTATCAGTTTAATCACTGTTACGTCCACTAGTATTATTATTATTATTATAAGGTGTGTTAAGTAGTACTATTCCTATCAGTTTAATCCCTGTTACATCCCCTATCAGGGGATGTGTATGGAATAGATTTTAGGCAACTGCAAAGAGTTGTCAATAGTTGACACACTCATGACATAAATTTTATTCCTCTATGCGTCAATCTTGGTGTAGTAATGACTGTGCTCGTGCGCACATTTGGGAGATTGCAGGCGATGGGGTTTTTTCAAAGCCTATGGTCGTGCTGAGGTAGTTCAGTGACAGTTAAGTGACCCAGAAAACAATGATTCTGCAGTGTGGGCCCATTGTTGGCCTAGTAGGCTTTAATGATCACCTTAGATGATCACAAAGAAAATGTATGTTTTTCTATGCAAAATTATCCAGCCGATCACTTTTGGTCTGTTCACAATGAAGCAACGACCTTATCATCTGGGGTGTGCCAACATTGCCATTGCCAACACACTCATAGAGGTGGTCGCTTCTTTGTGATACGCAAGCCCCTTCACTACAAGAAGGTAACGATCACGAAGGGGAATTGACACATGTATGTGCCTTTTTTTTTGTTTGGTTTTTGCAGCCACAGTGCAGCACCAGCGGCCAGAAAAATTGATGTTTCCCAGGCAGAAAGTGCCCTAAAACATTGCGTCTTGAACCATAGTTGGTGGCGGATAAGTCACGCAAGTCCTCCGGCATTCACAGTTAAATTACAGCAGCGTGTGGACCATTTTTAGCCCAAGGCAGCTCATCTCATCAGGCCTTTTTTAGTCGAATGTATCGCCCACTGTCAGTCCCTTCGGGATCCATGCCTCATTCGTCTTAATAAAGGTGAGGTAATCTAGACTTTTTTGACCTAGGCGACTTCTCTTCTCAATGACAATACATCCTGCTGCACTGAAGGTCCTTTCTGACAGGACACTTGAAGCGGGGTGGGGCCAGAAGTTCTATCCAAATTGGGATAGCTCAAGCCACAGGTCAAGCCTGCACACCCAGTAGTCATGGGGTTCATCGCTCCTCAGGGTGTCGATATCTGCAGTTAAGGCGAGGTAGTCTGCTACCTGTTGGTCGAGTCGTTCTCTGAGGGTGGACCCCGAAGGGCTGTGGCGATGCGTAGGACTTAAAAAGCTCTGCATGTCCTCCATCAACAACACGTCTGTAAAGTGTCCTGTCCTTGCCGGCGTGGTCGTGGGAGGAGGAGGATTAATTTCATCTCTTCCCCTGTTAGATTCCCGTTGTGCTGTGACATCACCCTTATACGCTGTGTAAAGCATACTTTTTAATTTATTTTGGAACTGCTGCATCCTTTCCGACTTGTGGTAATTCGGTAACATTTCAGGCACTTTCTGCTTATACCGGGGGTCTAGTAGCGTGGCCACCCAGTACAGGTCGTTCTCCTTCAGCCTTTTTATACGAGGATCCCTCAACAGGCACGACAGCATGAAAGACCCCATTTGCACAAGCCGAGCTACTCATGTCCCGTTCCTCGTCCTCAGTGATCTCACTGAAGGTATGTTCTTCCCCCCAGCCACGTACAACACCACGGGTACCAGATAGGTGACAACGAGCACCCTTGGATGCCTGCTGTGGTTGGTCTACCTCCTCCTCAAAGCCACATTCCTCCTCTGACTCCTCTTCCTCACACTCCTCTTCCAGCGTTGCCGCAGGTCCAGCAAGCGATGCTGATAAGGCTGTTTCTGTTGGTGATGGTGACCACAACTCTTTCTCTTCACGCTCATCTACGGCCTGATCCAGCACTCTTCGCAGGGCACGCTCCAGGAAGAAAACAAATGGTATGATGTTGCTGATGGTGCCTTCGGTGCGACTGACTAGGTTTGTCACCTCCTCAAAAGGACGCATGAGCCTACAGGCATTGCGCATGAGCGTCCAGTAACGTGGCAAAAAAATTCCCAGCTCCGCAGAGGCTGTCCTAGCACCCCAGTCATACAAATACTCGTTGACGGCTTTTTCTTGTTGGAGCAGGCGGTCGAACATTAGGAGTGTTGAATTCCAACGTGTCGTGCTGTCGCAAATCAAGCGCCTCACTGGCATGTTGTTTCGCCGCTGGATATCTGAAAAGTGCGCCATGGCCATGTAGGAACGCCTGAAATGGCCACACACCTTCCTGGCCTGCTTGAGGACGTCCTGTAAGCCTGGGTACTTATGCACAAAGCGATATACGATCAGATTACACACATGTGCCATGCACGGCACATTTGTCAACTTGCCCAAATTCAATGCGGCCAACAAATTGCTTCCGTTGTCACACACCACTTTGCCGATCTCCAGTTGGTGCGGAGTCAGCCACTGATCCACCTGTGCGTTCAGGGCGGACAGGAGTGCTGGTTCGGTGTGACTCTTTGCTTTCAGGCAAGTCAACCCCAAGACAGCGTGACACTGTCGTATCCGGGATGTGGAATAGCCCCTGGGGAGCTGAGGGGGGTGCCGTTGATGTGGAGCAAGACGCAGCAGCAGAAGAGGACTCAGCCGAGGAGGTTATGGAAGAGGATGGAGTAGGAGGAGTAGAGGAGGTGGCAGAAGGCCTGCCTGCAAGTCGTGGCGGTGTCACCAACTCCTCTGCAGAGCCACGCATTCCATGCTTGGCAGCCGTCAGTGGGTTTACCCAATACGCAGTGTAGGTGATATACCTGCCCTGACCGTGCTTTGCAGACCAGGTGTCAGTGGTCAGATAGACCCTTGCCCCAACACTGTGTGCCAGACATGCCATTACTTCCTTTTGCACAATCGAGTACAGGTTGGGGATTGCCTTTTGTGCAAAGAAATTTCGGCCGGGTACCTTCCACTGCGGTGTCCCAATAGCTACAAATTTTTGGAAGGCCTCAGACTCCACCAGCTTTTATGGTAAAAGCTGGTGGGCTATTAGTTCAGACAAGCCAGCTGTCAGATGCCGGGCAAGGGGGTGACTTTGTGACATTGGCTTCTTACGCTCAAACATGTCCTTGACAGACACCTGACTGTGGGCAGATCAGCAGGAACTGCTGAAGGCGAGAGTCGGAGTTGCGGATGGTTGAGAGGGGGTAAGGAGGACAGCAGTGGTTGACGTGGCTGAAGATGTTGGACCAGGAGGAGGATGGCGGCTTTGAGTTTGTGTGCTGCTTGTACTCATGTGTTAATCCCATAGGCGTTTGTGATGTGCGATCATGTGCCTTCGCAAAGCAGTTGTACCTAGGTGGGTGTTGGACTTCCCATGACTCAGTTTCTTTTGGCACAGGTTGCAAATGGCATCGCTGTTGTCAGAGGCAGACACACAAAAAAAATGCCACACTGCTGAGCTCTGCAATGACGGCATTCTGGTGGTGGCAACAGCATGCGTTGATTGGCGTGCTGTCTGGCTGACCCCGGGTGCCGATGCATGCTGTCTGACTGTGCCACTAGCTCCTTGCGTCGACCTCCCCCTGCTTCCAACTCGTCTCCTCCTCCTCTCTGTCTCCCCATCAGAACTTTCCACCTGTTCTTCTTCTCTTCGAGCGGGCACCCACATGACATCCACGGACACATCGTCATCATCAACCGCTTCACTTGTATCTGACAACTCAGCAAAGGAAGCAGCAGCGGGTACAACATCATCATCACACCGTACGTCCATGTGTGTAATGCTGCCTGACTGAAACATATCCCTGCTATCTACATCCTCTGGCAATAATGGTTGCGCATCACTCATTTCTTCCAACTGATGTGTAAATAACTCCTCTGACAGATCAAGTGAAGCGGCTGTGGTGCTAGTGTTGGTGGTGGTGGCAGGTGGGCGAGTGGTAACTTGAGAGGTGCCTGAAGCTGAGCTGGAGGAGGATGGTGCGTCAAGGTTCCGAGCGGAAGCTGTAGAAGATTGGGTGTCCTGTGTTAGCCAGTCAACTATGTCCTCAGAACTTTTCGAGTTCAGGGTACGTGGCCTCTGAACACTGGGCATTATTCTAGGGCCAAAGCGAATCACAGCACCACGACCACGACGGCCCCTGCGGGGTGGCCTGCCTCTGCCTGTCATTTTTTTTAGATTAGTTTAGTTGTACTATGCGTGCAAGCTACTGTGACACCAGATATGAGCTGCGCTGGTGACACTATGCATTTGCAGCAGGGCCTTAAACACACAAACACGTGCAGGGCAACTGACTGCTATTTATTCACAGTCAAAATTGTTTTTTTTCTTTAAATGTAATAGAATGTGACACCAGATATGAATGGCGCTGAAGTGACACTATGCACTGGCAGCTGGGCCTTAAACACACAAACACGTGTGTGCAACTGACTGCTATTTATTCACAGTCAAAATAGTTGTTTTTCTTTAAATGTAATCGAATGTGACACCAGATATGAATGGCGCTGAAGTGACACTATGCACTGGCAGCTGGGCCTTAAACACACAAACACGTGTGTGCAACTAATGTGATAGATTGGTGGTTGGCTCACACTCAGGTGGTTATGGGTAGGTGCTACTAACTCACAACTTGGGCGCCCGAACCCCAAAAAGATTTGTAAATGGCAGAAAAAGAAAGGAGTGAGCACTCACACCATCTGGACCATAAGATATATTTAGTAAGTGGTATGCAATACATCAATCACATCAACATTCAAATATAATAAAATTTCATAAAATAATGGTTGGTACCAACGTAAAATGACACTGACGAATGGTAATTGTGCAATCCTTGCGTACTTAGTATTGAAAATAGCACTTTACACCGTGTAGGAATATAAAGAAGGCAAACCACTCTGGATAGTGGTAATACCGCAGACCGCGGTCGGCAGTTTTAATGTCCCAATGAGAAGTACATATGACTCCAAGTTAATATTCAAGTGTCCTCATGTATGTAGATATGTCTTCCAGTATAACAGTCTCTCCACAGATAATCCGATATAACCGCACAGGGCTATAGATAGCACGCCACTCAGTATACAGTTCAGGTTCCTACCTTATCCCAAATTGTTCCAAATCGTTCCACGCTGAGCCGTCCTACCATGAGGAGCGAGTGATGCCGGCCGCTTCGGCGTCTCACGTCGCAAATCTCGGGTTGCTGACGTCACGATATCGCGGGATCACAAAATTCGGCTGATAGGAATAATAAATCGCTGGTGGAACCTGTAGTTATCTCCTGTATCCTAGAGCGGTATTATTGGAATTCCTTATCGCATGGCCATGCAATGTATTTCATCCGGATCCAGTGGGTTAGGTGGGCGCTTCTCTTCCAGTCACCAGACGCGTTTCGGGGCGTCTACACCCCTTCCTCAGATATGAATGGCGCTGAAGTGACACTATGCACTGGCAGCTGGGCCTTAAACACACAAACACGTGTGTGCAACTGACTGCTATTTATTCACAGTCAAAATTGTTGTTTTTCTTTAAATGTAATCGAATGTGACACCAGATATGAATGGTGGCACTGGGCAAGTGGGCACAGTATACACTGTGAGCCTGATACACACGCTGGCAGGCAGGCAACTGCAATTAGATTACACAGGAAAAAAAAAAGCAAACTAATGTTCTAACCCTAAAAAAGGCTTTTTGGGGTGCTGTCTTTACAGCAGAGATCAGATGAGTCTTTCAGGACTGTAGTGGACACTGAATGCACTAGCCTAGCTATCGATTTCCCTATTAAATCAGCAGCAGCTACACTGTCCCTCCTCTCACTAAGAATGCACCTTCCGAATGAATCTAAAATGGATGCTGTCCAGGAGGTGGGAGGGTCTGGGAGGGAGGGTCTGCTGCTGATTGGCTGGAATGTGTCTGCTGACTGTGAGGTACAGGGTCAAAGTTTACACAATGATGACGAATAGGGGGCAGACCGAACATCGCATATGTTCGCCCGCCGCGGCGAACGCGAACAAGCTATGTTCGCCGGGAACTATTCGCCGGCAAATAGTTTGGGACATCTCTATTGACCACATGGCCAGAGCTTGCCCTGTATGTCTTGGAGGTGCTGGCCTGCCCTGCAGCCAGTGTACTCTCTAAACATGTATTTAGCACGGCAGGAGGCGTCATTACAGACAGACGCAGCCGCCTGTCCACAGCCAACGTGGACAAGCTCACGTTTATTAAAATGAACCAGGCTTGGATCCCACAAGACTTGTCTGTACCTTGTGCAGAATAGACATTTATACCACCATCAAACATACATTCTTGTACTCAAGTCAAGTGCAATGATTCTTTGTTTTCTTTTTTTTATTTCTCCCAATATTTTGGGGGCTACCTACCCCAATAAAAAAATAAAAAAACATTGTTGGCTACCTCCTCCTCCTCCATTGCTGCCTCCACCTACAACACCACATTCACCGTCTCCTCAACCTCCGACTCCATATCCTCCTCCTTCTCTGAGTTGCAGGTTAATAATTTATAATTTTTAGTTATTATATTTCATTTTAAGTTATTTCCCTATCCACATTTGTTTGCAGAGCAGTTGCCATGCTCTTAAGCACATTTTACTGCCTTTTACATCCCTCTAGCCTTTTCAAGGACTATTTTAGAGCCATTTTAATGCAAAAAAGTGCCAATTTTAGTGCCCTAAATTGAAAAAATTCTTATTTTCAATTGTCGGGTGACATTTTACCATTTTTGGCGTATACAAACCCCTGCTGTGCCTGGGTGACAGGGGCCTAAATCTCTCAAAATCCTCTGTTCTATTGCTGGGTGACAAGAACCCCTTTTTGCCGTTAATGAACCCCTGCTGTGCCTGGGTGACAGGGGCCTAAATCTCTCAAAATCCTCTGTTGTATTGCTGGGTGACATGAACCCCCTTTTGCCGTGACTGAATCCCTGCTGTGCCTGGGTGACAGGGGCCTAAATCTCTCAAAATCCTCTGTTCTATTGCTGGGTGACAAGATCCCCCTTTTGCCGTGAATTAACCCCTGCTGTGCCTGGGTGAAATGGGGTGACTAATAATAGAGGAGAGACTTGAGTGCCCACTTGATAGCCAGGCACTCTCTCATTACTGTACTTTACTAATAATAGAGGAGAGACTTGAGTGCCCACTTGATAGCCAGGCACTCTCTCACTACTGTACTTTACCGGGTCTCGGCTGGGGTGAGCTTACGGCTGAGGAAGACAATGGGATGCTCCTCCTCGTTGACTTCCTGAGACAATACAGCACTGAGGCCTACTTTGGAGGCATCCGTCTGTACTATAAACTCCCTTTTGAAGTTGGGCGTCACCAAAACTGGGGACTCGCACAGGGCCGACTTCAAAGCGGCAAAAGCCTCTTCCGCCCTATCATCCCAGTGAACCATCACTGATTTTCATCCCTTCAAGAGCCCTATCAAGGGCGCGGCTAGAGTAGCAAAGTAGGGAACAAACCTCATGTAATAGACCACCATTAACAGGAATTACTTTATTTGCCTAGTGGTGACAGATCGGGGCCAATTCCGTATCGCCTCTATTTTGTTCGCTTGGGGTTTGATCACTCCGCGGCCAATGAATACCGGGCTTGTCCTAACCGCTCTATGCACTCAACCACAGGGCAGGGGAGGGCTGGCAGCCTTAGTCCTGGGGGGCAAATCCAGTCAATTGGCCCATTGCACCACCAAAACAGCTCACCATTCACGCCTTCCTTTTCCTTGTTTTATAACGGATATTGATGTTACGAAGCAAGACAAATATACAAATGTACTACTAACCCCTCCATTCACCCCTCCCTCTCCCTTCTTTATCCCTCCCCTTCTCCAACCACCCAGCACCCTTACTCACATAAAACAAGTAATATATACACTGCTCAAAAAAATAAAGGGAACACAAAAATAACACATCCTAGATCTGAGTTAATTAAATATTCTTCTGAAATACTTTGTTCTTTACATAGTTGAATGTGCTGACAACAAAATCACACAAAAATAAAAAAATGGAAATCAAATTTTTCAACCCATGGAGGTCTGGATTTGGAGTCACACTCAAAAGTAAAGTGGAAAAACACACTACAGGCTGATCCAACTTTGATGTAATGTCCTTAAAACAAGTCAAAATGAGGCTCAGTAGTGTGTGTGGCCTCCCTGTGCCTGTATGACCTCCCTACAATGCCTGTGCATGCTCCTGATGAGGTGGCGGACAGTCTCCTGAGGGATCTCCTCCCAGACCTGGACTAAAGCATCTGCCAACTCCTGGACAGTCTGTGGTGCAACGTTACGTTGGTGGATAGAGCGAGACATGATGTCCCAGATGTGCTCAATTGGATTCAGGTCTGGGGAACGGGCGGGCCAGTCCATAGCATCAATGCCTTCGTCTTGCAGGAACTGCTGACACACTCTAGCCACACGAGGTCTAGCATTGTCTTGCATTAGGAGGAACCCAGGGCCAACCGCACCAGCATATGGTCTCATAAGGGGTCTGAGGATCTCATCTCGGTACCTAATGGCAGTCAGGCTACCTCTGGCGAGCACATGGAGGGCTGTGCGGCCCTCCAAAGAAATGCCACCCCACACCATTACTGACCCAAAGCCAAACCGGTCATGCTGGAGGATGTTGCAGGCAGAAGAACGTTCTCCACGGCGTCTCCAGACTCTGTCACGTCTGTCACATGTGTTCAGTGTGAACCTGCTTTCATCTGTGAAGAGCACAGGGCGCCAGTGGCGAATTTGCCAATCTTGGTGTTCTCTGGCAAATGCCAAACGTCCTGCATGGTGTTGGGCTATAAGCACAACCCCCACCTGTGGGTGTCGGGCCCTCATATCACCCTCATGGAGTCTGTTTCTGACCGTTTGAGCAGACACATGCACATTTGTGGCCTGCTGGAAGTCATTTTGCAGGGCTCTGGCAGTGCTCCTCCTGTTCCTCCTTGCACAAAGGCGGAGGTAGCGGTCCTGCTGCTGGGTTGTTGGCCTCCTCCACGTCTCCTGATGTACTGGCCTGTCTCCTGGTAGCGCCTCCATGCTCTGGACACTACGCTGACAGACACAGCAAACCTTCTTGCCACAGCTCGCATTAATGTGCCATCCTGAATAAGCTGCACTACCTGAGCCACTTGTGTGGGTTGTAGACTCTGTCTCATGCTACCACTAGAGTGAAAGCACCGCCAGCATTCAAAAGTGACCAAAACATCAGCCAAGAAGCATAGGAACTGAGAAGTAGTCTGTGTTCACCACCTGCAGAACCACTCCTTTATTGGGGGTGTCTTGCTAATTGCCTATAATTTCAACCTGTTGTCTATCCCATTTGCACAACAGCATGTGAAATTGATTGTCACTCAGTGTTGCTTCCTAAGTGGACAGTTTGATTTCACAGAAGTGTGATTGACTTGGAGTTACAGTGTGTTGTTTAAGTGTTCCCTTTATTTTTTTGAGCAGTGTATATAATATAGCTTACAGAGAATGACTGTACATACTTACGGTTAGGAAGACTCCAGCAGGCTCAGGATCAGTGCTCTAGGCAGATGGGGTCAGGGCTGGAAGTGGGCACCACTCTGCAGTTCAGGAAGCAGACCGGGGCTCGGCTCACCCTAGCGTTGCAATGCCTCCGTGTGACATCACGGCGAGCGGCGTACACAAGGGACAGAGGCGATCGGGAGGAGGAGCAAGCAAGTAACATATTTTTTGCCCATAAGACGCACCTAGGTTTTAGAGGGAGACAATAAGAGGAAAATATTTTTCATTATACCTCGGGTCAGACCACTAATCAGGCCCCCAATGTTAATCAGACCTCAGCTAACAGCCCCAATAAGATCCCCAATGTTAATAAGACCTCAGATCAGGCCCCCAATCAGACCTCAGCTCAGACCCCAATATGAATGACTCCCAATCAGACCTCAGATAAGAGGCCCATGACTCTCATCACCCCCCAGCAGAATCTCATCAACCCCCAGTGCCTCTCATCAGCCCCCAGTGCCTCTCATCTGCCCCCAGTGCGTCTTATCTGCCCCCAGCAGTCTCTCCATCAGCCCCCAGTGCCTCTCATCAGCCTCCAGTGCCTCTCATCAGCCCCCAGTTCCTCTCATCTGCCCCCAGTGCCTCTCATCTGCCCCCAGTGCCTCTCATTTGCTACCAGCAGCCTCTCCATCAGCCCCCAGTGCCATTCATCAGCACCCAGTGCCTCTCATCAGCCCCCAGTGCCTCTCATCTACCCCTAGTGCCTCTCATTTACCCCCAGTGCCTCTCATCAGCCCCCAGCAGCCTCTCCATCAGCCCCCAGTGCCTCTCATCAGCCCCCAGTGCCTATAATCTTTGCCCAGTGCCTCTCATCAGCCCCCAGCAGCCTCTCCATCAGCCCTCAGTGCCTCTTATCAGCCACCAGTGACTCTCATCTGCCCCCAGTGCCTCTCATCTGTCCCAGCAGCCTTTCCATTAGCCCCCAGCAGCCTCTTATCTGGCCCAGTTCCTCTCATCAGACCCTAGTGCCTCTTATCTGCCCCCAGTGCTTCTCATCTGCCCCCAGCAGCCTCTCCATCAGCCCCAAATGCCTCTCATCAGCCCCCAGTGCCTCTCATCTGCCCCCAGTGCCTCTCATCAGCCCCAGTGCCTCTCATCTGCCACCAGTAGCCTTTCTATCAGCCCCCAGCAGTCTCTCCATCAGCCCCCAGTGCCTCTCATCTGCCCCCAGGGCTTCTCATCTGCCCCTAGCAGCCTCTCCATCAGCCCCCAGTGCTCTCATCTGCCCCAGTGCCCATCATCTTCCCCCAGTGCCTCTCATCAGCCCCCAGCAGCCTTTCCATCAGCCTCCAGTGCCTCTCATCAGCCCCCAGTGCCTCTCTTCAGCCCCCAGTGCCTCTCATCTACCCCCAATGCCTCTCATCAGCCCCAAGCAGCCTCTCCATCAGCCCCCAGTGCCTCTCATCAGCCCCCAGTGCTTATCATCTTCCCCCAGTGCCTCTCATCAGCCCCCAGCAGCCTCTCCATCAGCCCCAGTGCCTTTCATGTGCCCCTCAGCAGTTTCTCCATCAGCCCCCAGTGCCTCTCATCAGCCTCCAGTGCCTCTCATCAGCCCCCAGTGCCTCTCATCCACCCTCAGTAGCTCTCATTTGCCCCCAGTGCCTCACATCAGCCCCCAGCAGCCTTTCCATCAGCCCCCAGAGCCTCTCATCTGCCCCCAGTTCCTCTCATCAGCTCGAGTGCCTCTCATCTGCCCCCAGTGCCTCTCATCAGCCCCCAGCAGCCTCACCATCAGCCCCAATGCCTCTCATCAGCCCCCAGTGCCTCTCATCAGCCCCAGTGCCTCTCATCTGCCACCAGTAGCCTTTCTTTCAGCCCCCAGCAGCCTCTCCATCAGCCCCCAGTGCCTCTCATCAGCCCCCAGTGCCTCTCATCTGCCCCAGTGCCTATCATCTTCCCCCAGTACCTCTCATCAGTTCCCAGTAGCCTCTCCCTCAGCCCCCAGTGCCTCTCCCTCAGCCCCCAGTGCCTCTCATCAGCCCCCAGTGCCTCTCCATCAGCCTCCAGTGCCTCTCATCAGCCCCTAGTGCTTATCATCTTCCCCCAGTGCCTCTCATCAGCCCCCAGCAGCCTCTCCATCAGCCCCCAGTGCCTCTCATCTGCCCCCAGTGCCTCTCATCTGCCCCTCAGCAGTCTCTTCATCTGCCCCAGTGCCTCTCATCTGCCCCCAACAGCTTCTCCATCAGCCCCCAGTGCCTCTCATCAGCCCCCAGTGCTTATCATCTTCCCCCAGTGCCTCTCATCTGCCCCCAGTGCCTCTCATCTGGCCCTCAGCAGTCTCTCCATCAGCCCCAGTGCCTCTCATCAGCCTCCAGTGCCTCTCATCAGCCCCCAGTGCCTCTCATCCACCCTCAGTAGCTCTCATTTGCCACCAGTGCCTCTCATCAGCCCCCAGCAGCCTTTCCATCAGCCCCCAATGCCTCTCAGCTGCCCCCAGTTTCTCTCATCAGCCCCTAGTGCCTCTTATCTGCCCCCAGTGCCTTTCATCAGCCCCCAGCAGCCTCTCCATCAGCCCCCAGTGCCTCTCATCTGCCCTTAGTGCCTCTCATCTGCCCCAGTGCCTATCATCTTCCCCCAGAGACTCTCATCAGCCCCCAGTGCCTCTCATCAGCCCCCAGCAGCCTCTCATCAGCCCCCATTGCCTCTCATCTGCCCTCAGTAGCTCTCATTTGCCACCAGTGCCTCTCATCAGCCCCCAGCAGCCTTTCCATCAGCCCCCAGTGCCTCTCAGCTGCTCCCAGTTTCTCTCATCAGCCCCTAGTGCCTCTTATCTGCCCCCAGTGCCTCTCATTAGCCCCCAGCAGCCTCTCCATCAGCCCCGAGTGCCTCTCATCTGCCCTTAGTGCCTCTCATCTGCCCCAGTACCTATCATCTTCGCCCAGTGCCTCTCATCAGCCCCCAGCAGCCTCTCCATCAGCCCCCAGTGCCTCTCATCTGCCCCCAGTGCCTCTCATAAGCCACCAGCAGCCTCTCCATCAGCCCCAGTGCCTTTCATGTGCCCCTCAGCAGTTTCTCCATCAGCCCCCAGTGCCTCTCATCAGCCTCCAGTGCCTCTCATCAGCCCCCAGTGCCTCTCATCCACCCTCAGTAGCTCTCATTTGCCCCCAGTGCCTCACATCAGCCCCCAGCAGCCTTTCCATCAGCCCCCAGAGCCTCTCATCTGCCCCCAGTTCCTCTCATCAGCTCGAGTGCCTCTCATCTGCCCCCAGTGCCTCTCATCAGCCCCCAGCAGCCTCACCATCAGCCCCAATGCCTCTCATCAGCCCCCAGTGCCTCTCATCAGCCCCAGTGCCTCTCATCTGCCACCAGTAGCCTTTCTTTCAGCCCCCAGCAGCCTCTCCATCAGCCCCCAGTGCCTCTCATCAGCCCCCAGTGCCTCTCATCTGCCCCAGTGCCTATCATCTTCCCCCAGTACCTCTCATCAGTTCCCAGTAGCCTCTCCCTCAGCCCCCAGTGCCTCTCCCTCAGCCCCCAGTGCCTCTCATCAGCCCCCAGTGCCTCTCCATCAGCCTCCAGTGCCTCTCATCAGCCCCTAGTGCTTATCATCTTCCCCCAGTGCCTCTCATCAGCCCCCAGCAGCCTCTCCATCAGCCCCCAGTGCCTCTCATCTGCCCCCAGTGCCTCTCATCTGCCCCTCAGCAGTCTCTTCATCTGCCCCAGTGCCTCTCATCTGCCCCCAACAGCTTCTCCATCAGCCCCCAGTGCCTCTCATCAGCCCCCAGTGCTTATCATCTTCCCCCAGTGCCTCTCATCTGCCCCCAGTGCCTCTCATCTGGCCCTCAGCAGTCTCTCCATCAGCCCCAGTGCCTCTCATCAGCCTCCAGTGCCTCTCATCAGCCCCCAGTGCCTCTCATCCACCCTCAGTAGCTCTCATTTGCCACCAGTGCCTCTCATCAGCCCCCAGCAGCCTTTCCATCAGCCCCCAATGCCTCTCAGCTGCCCCCAGTTTCTCTCATCAGCCCCTAGTGCCTCTTATCTGCCCCCAGTGCCTTTCATCAGCCCCCAGCAGCCTCTCCATCAGCCCCCAGTGCCTCTCATCTGCCCTTAGTGCCTCTCATCTGCCCCAGTGCCTATCATCTTCCCCCAGAGACTCTCATCAGCCCCCAGTGCCTCTCATCAGCCCCCAGCAGCCTCTCATCAGCCCCCAGTGCCTCTCATCTGCCCTCAGTAGCTCTCATTTGCCACCAGTGCCTCTCATCAGCCCCCAGCAGCCTTTCCATCAGCCCCCAGTGCCTCTCAGCTGCTCCCAGTTTCTCTCATCAGCCCCTAGTGCCTCTTATCTGCCCCCAGTGCCTCTCATTAGCCCCCAGCAGCCTCTCCATCAGCCCCCAGTGCCTCTCATCTGCCCTTAGTGCCTCTCATCTGCCCCAGTACCTATCATCTTCGCCCAGTGCCTCTCATCAGCCCCCAGCAGCCTCTCCATCAGCCCCCAGTGCCTCTCATCTGCCCCCAGTGCCTCTCATCAGCCACCAGTGCCTCTCATCTGCCCCCAACAGCTTCTCCATCAGCCCCCAGTGCCTCTCATCAGCCCCCAGTGCTTATCATCTTCCCCCAGTGCCTCTCATCTGCCCCCAGTGCCTCTCATCTGGCCCTCAGCAGTCTCTCCATCAGCCCCAGTGCCTCTCATCAGCCTCCAGTGCCTCTCATCAGCCCCCAGTGCCTCTCATCCACCCTCAGTAGCTCTCATTTGCCACCAGTGCCTCTCATCAGCCCCCAGCAGCCTTTCCATCAGCCCCCAATGCCTCTCAGCTGCTCCCAGTTTCTCTCATCAGCCCCTAGTGCCTCTTATCTGCCCCCAGTGCCTCTCATTAGCCCCCAGCAGCCTCTCCATCAGCCCCCAGTGCCTCTCATCTGCCCTTAGTGCCTCTCATCTGCCCCAGTACCTATCATCTTCGCCCAGTGCCTCTCATCAGCCCCCAGCAGCCTCTCCATCAGCCCCCAGTGCCTCTCATCTGCCCCCAGTGCCTCTCATCAGCCACCAGTGCCTCTCATCTGCCCCCAGCAGCCTCTCCATCAGCCCCCAGTGCCTCTCACCAGCCCTTAGTGCCTCTCATCTGCCCCAGTGCTTATCATCTTCCCCCAGTGCCTATCATCAGCCCCCAGCAGCCTCTCCATCAGTCCCCAGTGCCTCTCATCAGCCCCCAGTGCCTCTCATCTGCCCCCAATGACTCTTATCAGCCCCCAGTGCCTCTCATCTGCCCCCAGTGCCTCTTATCAGCCCCCAGCAGCCTCTCCATCAGCCCCCAGTGCCTCTCATCAGCCCCCAGTGCCTCTCATCTGCCCCAGTGCCTATCATCTTCCTCCTGTGCCTCTCATCAGCCCCAGTGCCTCTCATCTGCCCCCTTTGCCTCTTATCAGTCCCCAGCAGCCTCTCCATCAGCCGCCAGTGCCTCTCATCAGCCCCCAGTGCCTCTCATCTGCCCTCAGGGCCTATCATCTTCCTCCTGTGCCTCTCATCAGCCCCCAGCAGCCTCTCTATCAGCCCCCAGTGCCTCTCATCAGCCCCCAGTGCCTCTCATCTGCCCAAATGCCTCTCATCAGCCCCCAGTGCCTCTCATCTGCCCCCAGTGCCTCTTATCAGCCCCCAGCAGCCTCTCCATCAGCCCCCAGTGCCTCTCATCTGCCCCAGTGCCTATCATCTTCCTCCTGTGCCTCTCATCAGCCCCAGTGCCTCTCATCTGCCCCATTGCCTCTTATCAGCCCCCAGCAGCCTCTCCATCAGCCACCACTGCCTTTCATCAGCCCACAGTGCCTCTCATCTGCCCTCAGTGCCTATCATCTTCCTCCTGTGCCTCTCATCAGCCCCCAGCAGCCTCTCTATCAGCCCCCAGTGCCTCTCATCAGCCCCCAGTGCCTCTCATCTGCCCCAGTGCCTCTCATCTGCCCCCAGTGCCTCTCATCAGCCCCCAGTGCCTCTCATCAGCCCCTAGCAGCCTCTCCATCAGCCCCCAGTGCCTTTCACCAGCCCTTAGTGCCTCTCATCTGCCCCAGTGCCTATCATCTTCCCCCAGTGCCTATCATCAGCCCCCAGCAGCCTCTCCATCAGCCCCCAGTGCCTCTCATCAGCCCCCAGTGCCTCTCATCTGCCCCAATGCCTCTCATCAGCTCCCAGTGCCTCTCATCTGCCCCCAGTGCCTCTTATCAGCCCCCAGTAGCCTCTCCATCAGCCCCCAGTGCCTCTCATTAGCCCCCAGTGCTCTCATCCGCCCCAGTGCCTATCATCTTCCTCCTGTGCCTCTCATCAGCCCAGTGCCTCTCATCTGCCCCATTGCCTCTCATCAGCCCTTAGTGCCTTTCATCTGCCCCCAGTGCCTCTTATCAGCCCCCAGCAGCCTCTCCATCAGCCCCCAGTGCCTCTCATCAGCCCCCAGTGCCTCTCATCTGCCCCCAGTGCCTATCATCTTCCTCCTGTGCCTCTCATCAGCCCCCAGCAGCCTCTCTATCAACCCCCAGTGCCTCTCATCAGCCCCCAGTGCCTCTCATCTACCCCAGTGCCTATCATCTTCCTCCAGTGCCTCTCATCAGCCCCCAGCAGCCTCTCCATCAGCTCCCAGTGCCTCTCATCTGCCCCCAGTGCCTCTCATCTGTCCCCAGTGCCTCTTATCTACCCCCAGCAGCCTCTCCATCAGCCCCCAGTGCCTCTCATCAGCCCCCAGTGCTTATCATCTTCCCCCAGTGCCTCTCATCAGCCCGCAGCAGCCTCTCCATCAGCCCCTAGTGCCTCTTATCTGCCCGCAGTGCCTCTCATCAGCCCCCAGCAGCCTCTCCATCAGCCCCCAGTGCCTCTCATCAGCCCTCAGTGCCTCTCATCTACCCCAGTGACTATCATCTTCCTCCAGTGCCTCCCATCAGCCCCCAGCAGCCTCTCCATCAGCCTCCAGTGCCTCTCATCAGCCCCCAGTGCCTCTCATCTGCCCCAGTGCCTATTATCTTCCTCCAGTGCCTCTCAACAGCCCCCAGCAGCCTCTCTATCAACCCCCAGTGCCTCTCATCAGCCCCCAGTGCCTCTCATCTGCCCCAGTGCCTATCATCTTCCTCCAGTGACTCTCATCAGCCCCCAGCAGCCTCTCCATCAGCTCCCAGTGCCTCTCATCTGCCCCCAGTGCCTCTCATCTGTCCCCAGTGCCTCTTATCTACCCCCAGCAGCCTCTCTATCAGCCCCCAGTGCCTCTCATCAGCCCCAAGTGCTTATCATCTTCCCCCAGTGCCTCTCATCAGCCCCCAGCAGCCTCTCCATCAGCTCCCAGTGCCTCTCATCTGCCCCCAGTGCCTCTCATCTGTCCCCAGTGCCTCTTATCTACCCCCAGCAGCCTCTCCATCAGCCCCCAGTGCCTCTCATCAGCCCCCAGTGCTTATCATCTTCCCCCAGTGCCTCTCATCAGCCCGCAGCAGCCTCTCCATCAGCCCCTAGTGCCTCTTATCTGCCCGCAGTGCCTCTCATCAGCCCCCAGCAGCCTCTCCATCAGCCCCCAGTGCCTCTCATCAGCCCTCAGTGCCTCTCATCTACCCCAGTGACTATCATCTTCCTCCAGTGCCTCCCATCAGCCCCCAGCAGCCTCTCCATCAGCCTCCAGTGCCTCTCATCAGCCCCCAGTGCCTCTCATCTGCCCCAGTGCCTATTATCTTCCTCCAGTGCCTCTCAACAGCCCCCAGCAGCCTCTCTATCAACCCCCAGTGCCTCTCATCAGCCCCCAGTGCCTCTCATCTGCCCCAGTGCCTATCATCTTCCTCCAGTGACTCTCATCAGCCCCCAGCAGCCTCTCCATCAGCTCCCAGTGCCTCTCATCTGCCCCCAGTGCCTCTCATCTGTCCCCAGTGCCTCTTATCTACCCCCAGCAGCCTCTCTATCAGCCCCCAGTGCCTCTCATCAGCCCCAAGTGCTTATCATCTTCCCCCAGTGCCTCTCATCAGCCCGCAGCAGCCTCTCCATCAGCCCCCAGTGCTTATCATCTTTCCACAGTGCCTCTCATCAGCCCGCAGCAGCCTCTCCATCAGCCCCTAGTGCCTCTTATCTGCCCGCAGTGCCTCTCATCAGCCCCCTGCAGCCTCTCCATCAGTCCCCAGTGCCTCTCATCAGCCCTCAGTGCCTCTCATCTACTTCAGTGACTATCATCTTCCTCCAGTGCCTCCCATCAGCCCCCAGCAGCCTCTCCATCAGCCTCCAGTGCCTCTCATCAGCCCCCAGTGCCTCTCATCTGCCCCAGTGCCTATTATCTTCCTCCAGTTCCTCTCATCAGCCCCCAGCAGCCTCCCCATCAGCCCCCAGTGCCTCTCATCAGCCCCCAGTGCCTCTCATCAGCCCCCAGTGCCTCTCATCTGCCCCCAGCAGCCTCTTCATCAGCCCCCAGTGCCTCTCATCTGCCTCCAGTGCCTCTCATCAGCCCCCAGTGCCTCTCATCTACCCCAGTGCCTCTCATCAGCCCCCAGCAGCCTCTCCATCAGCCCCCAGAGCCTCTCATCAGCCGCCAGGGCCTCTCATCTGCCTCCAGCGCCTCTCATCAGCCCCCAGTGGCTTTCATCCGCCCTCAGTAGCTATTATTTTCCCCTAGTGACTCTCATCAGCCCCCAGCAGCCTTTCCATCAGCCCCCAGTGCCTCTCATCTGCCCCTAGTGCCTGTCATCAGCGCCAAGGGCCTCTCATCAGCCCCCAGCAGCTTCTCCATCAGCCCCCAGTGCCTCTCATCAGCCCCAGTGCCTCTTATCTGCCCCCAGTGCCTCTTACCTGCCCCAGCAGTCTCTCCATCAGCCCCAGTGCCTCTCATCAGCCTCCAGTGCCTCTCATCAGCCCCCAGTGCCTCTTATCCATCCTTAGTAGCTCTCATTTGCTTCAAGTGCCTCTCATCAGCCCCCAGCAGCCTTTCCATCAGCCCCCAGTGCCTCTCATCTGCCCTCAGTGCCTCTCATCAGCCCCCAGTGCCTCTCATCTGCCCCCAGTGCCTCCCATCAGCCCCCAGCAGCCTCTCCATCAGCCCCCAGTGCCTCCCATCAGCCCCCAGTGCTTCCCATCAGCCCCCAGTGCCTCTCATCTTCCCCCAGTGCCTCTCATTAGCCCATAGCAGCCTCTCTATCATCTTCCAGTGCCTCTCATCAGCCCCCAGTGCCTCTCATCAGCCCCCAGTGCCTCTCATCTGCCCCCAGTGCCTCTCATCAGCCCCCAGCAGCCTCTCCATCAGCCCTTAGTGCCTCTCATCTGCCCCCAGTGCTTCTCATCAGCCCCCAGTGCCTCTCATCAGCCCACAGCAGCCTCTCTAACTTCCCCCAGTGCCTCTCATCAGCTCCCAGTGCCTCTCCTCTGTCCCCAGTGCCACTCATCAGCCCCCAGTGCCTCTCATCTGCCCCCAGTGCCTCTCATCTGCCCCCAGTGCCTCTCATCAGTCCCCAGCAGCCTTTCCATCAGCCCCAGTGCCTCTCATCTGCCCCCAGTGCCTCTCATCTGCCCCCCAGTGCCTTTCATCAGTGCCAAGGGCCTCTCATCAGCCCCCAGTTCCTCTCATTAGCCCCCAGCAACCTCTCCATGAGCCTCTAGTGCCCTCACCAGCCCCCAGTGTCCATCAGCCTAAATAAAAAATAGAATAAAAAAACACTTTTCCTGCTCCTGGACACTGCCGGCCTTTTCTAAAGCGATCTGCATCTGCTGTCGGCTCTTCTTTCTCTTCTCCCTCATTCCTGTTTCTTTTTCTTTCCCTTCCATGGTTCTGATGAACTCTGCTTTCCTCTCTCGTACAGGTTTTATACATGTGCAACCATTGGATTTATTCCATTAATTGATTTATGTTTTATTTTTTATTTTTTTATATAGATGGATATACAAACCTTTTTAACAATGAATTACCTCCTTGGAAGCTGCAAGACAGCAGGACCATACTGGCGGTTATGGATATGTGAAACCATTTTTTATTTATATTTTGTGTACAATGTTGTATGTATGTAATCACATTGAGACATATGATGACACAGACAAGATTTGACCTTGCATCAATCCTTCCAACTATATGGGACCTTTGGCACAGTGCAGATTGACACTTGTTGGAGGTCATGTATCTGTGTGTATTGTATCCCTAGGGTATTATACGGTCTGCGTATGATTGGATGGCATTTCAGGATGGGGATCGGGCTGTAGGGTCGCTTCACGGTGACGGCTGCGTCCTTGGATCCCATTTGGGCATGCTGCCCCCGAACGGGTGACCCCTGGCGGGGACGCCATGCCCCCTTAGAGAAAGTGTGACTGCCTATGACAGGTGGACCATTAGATATACAACTATTGATACATGATGGTATGGGAGTATGTTTGTAAGGGTGACAATGGCGGGATGCCACTAGCCCATTTTGTATTGTTTGACTCCCACCTTTTGAGTAATCACTAAAGAAATGATATATGGATTGTCCGCTGGTATGAATGGCGGTCATGTGACTCCGTAATGTGATCGAAAGACTGTTTCCACCTTACTTTGGGAAGGGGCATGCTCAGTTGATGCCCAGCACGAGGTCGCCATCTTGGTTGTGGGCGCCTATGTCTTCTATGTGATAGAATAGTCTCGCGGGATGAGAGGCATTTCACGCCTGCGCACTACAATCTCGAACGCCGACCAGGTCCTGCCGTCTCAAGCTACATGTGAGAACCTTCGATTGAATGAATTATTTGTGTTTAATTAACACGATCATGTACACCTGAGTTGCGATATTGAGTAATGATGTTATGCACTGTAATCATATGAATTTATGGACACATCATTGGCACATAGCACTTTATGACTCATTGTCTGTTTTTAGTGAGATATAATTATGCACATCCTCCTGTATATCGTTTTAACAGTTTTTATTGATATTGATGTATAATCATGTAGTCACTTTGTTAATTATGTATGCTATATAAGCACTTGATTTTGCACTATGTATTATGGCTTGACAAAGGCTCCATGGAGTGAGCTGAAATGTTGCTGTTACCACATGGGTGAATAAAATACCCTTTTTTTCACGTATATTCGTGTGCTGCCTTGGCCTTTTTTGCATATATCTATCAGGACCGGGTCGGTGGTCTGCTTCAAGGAATTGCACCAGCTTTGATTTGTGTGCTGCTCTTCAACTTTTGATATATATATATATATATATATATATATATATATATATAGTGGGGAACTGGTTAACCAGTTGAGGCGTGCGTTCCAAACTTCTGCCTGTATAGTGACTCTGTTATTTTGTTGCCTGCCCTGACCTTAGCCTGTCTACTATACTGACCCTGTGCTGTCAGTCCTCAGATTATTTTCACAGAATTGCAAAAACTCTGCCTGCCCTGACCTCTGCCTGTTTACTGACTACAATTATCACCTAACCCTTTGGTGCTTTGCATCGGTGTCTGTGGGTCAGCTGCCAACTACACTGAATTATTCCAATAGTTAGCAGTCTGGGAGGTCCCATGCAACAAATGCTGGATCCCTGTATTGGGGTTAAAAGGTGAAAACCAGGGGATTGCTAGGATAATGCCCTTAGGACTAGCCCAAATTAAAACAAGTTATGTGGTACGGTAAGTCCAAACCTATTGCCCATTACAAGTATAAATGCTAAAATGCTTGCATTTTAAAGCGGTAAAACAGTCCTTATAAAGGGTATTCTTATCTGTTATATTTATGGCATCTCAAGCACATTTATGGTTTGCTCTCCATTATGGGACTTCCCAAAACATCTGAGTGTTCTAGAGGGAGATGGGGCACATCTGATGGAATTGACTGTAAAAGTCATTCTGTAGCCTGCTACTGTATATATTGGAAGACAAGCAAGCTGAAGTAGCCTTAACAGAGCAACATTTTTTATGAAGTCCAAATAGAAAAGTATATGTATTCTTTAAGTACAATATACACCTACAGTTGCAAGAAAAAGTATGTGAACCCTTTGAAATGATATGGATCTCTTCACAAATTGGTCATAACATGTAATCTGATCTTCATCTAAGTCACAACAATAGACAATCACAGTCTGCTTAAACTAATAACACACAAAGAATTAAATGTTACCATGTTTTTATTGAGCACACCATGTAAACATTCACAGTGCAGGTGGAAAAAGTATGTAAACCCTTGGATTTAATAACTGGTAAACAGCAATAACTTCAACCAAACGTTTCCTGTAGTTGCAGATCAGACGTGCACAACTGTCAGGAGTAATTCTTGACCATTCCTCTTTACAGAACTGTTTCAGTTCAGCAATATTCTTGGGATGTCTGGTGTGTATCGCTTTATTGAGGTCATGCCACAGCATCTCAATTGGGTTGAGATCATGACTCTGACTGGGCCACTCCAGAAGGCGTATTTCTTCTGTTTAAGCCATTCTGTTGTTGATTTACTTCTATGCTTTGGGTCGTTGTCCTGTTGCAACACCCATCTTCTGTTGAGCTTCAGCTGGTGGACAGATGGCCTTAAGTTCTCCTGCAAAATGTCTTGATTAACTTGGGAATTCATTTTTCCTTCGATGATCGCACTCTGTCCAGGCCCTGACACAGCAAAGCAGCCCAAACCATGATGCCCCCACCACCATACTTCACAGTTGGGATGAGGTTTTGATGTTGGTGTGATGTGCCTCTTTTTCTCCACACATAGTGTTGTGTGTTTCTTCCAAACAACTCAACTTTGGTTTCATCTGTCTACAGAATATTTTGCCAGTACTGCTGTGGAACATACAGGTGCTCTTGTGCAAACTGTAAACATGCAGCAATGTTTTTTTTGGACAGCAGTGGCTTCCTTTGTGGTATCCTCTCATGAAATCCATTCTTGTTTAGTGTTTTACGTATAGTAGATTCGCTAAAAGGGATGTTAGCATATGTCAGAGACTTTTGTAAGTCTTTAGCTGACACTCTAGGATTCTTCTTCACCTCATTGAGCAGTCTGCGCTGTGCTCTTGCAGTCATCTTTACAGGATGGCCACTCCTAGGGAGAGTAGCAGCAGTGCTGAACTTTCTCTATTTATAGACAATTTGTCTTACCGTGGACTGATGAACAGCAAGGCTTTTGGAGATACTTTTATAACCCTTTCCAGCTTTATGAAAGTCAACAATTCTTAATCGTAGGTCTACTAAGAGCTCTTTTGTGCGAGGCATCATTCACATCAGGCAATGCTTCTTGTGAAAAGCAAACCCAGAACTGGTATGTGTTTTTTATAGGGCAGGGCAGCTGTAACCAAAACCTCCAATCTCATCTCATTGATTGGACTCCAGTTGGCTGACACCTCACTCCAATTAGCTTTTGGAGATGTCATTAGTCTAGGGGTTCAAATACTTTTTCCACCTGCACTGTGAATGTTTACATGGTGTGTTCAATAAAAACATGGTAACATTTAATTCTTTGCGTGTTATTAGTTTAATCAGACTGTGATTGTCTATTGTTGTGACTTAGATGAAGATCAGATCACATTTTATGACCAATTTGTGCAGAAATCCATATCATTCTAAAGGGTTCACATACTTTTTCTTGAAACTGTATTTGTACAAGTAGCAAAAGTATGGATCCAATGATTTATAAATAAAGGTGGCACCTATGTAACTTAACCAATGTTTCATATGTTCTGTCTTTAATATTTCAGACAAACAAAAAGTTTAAACGTATACAACTGCAAAACCATGACGTGGTGAATGGTTCCTCAAGGCAGTGCTACTTACACAATACTAAGGAATATCCTTCCTTTCAAATATATTTTTTCTAGTTTGAAGCTATGTAATCATTAAATATTAATATAACAATTTAGTACAGTGTTTAGCACAACCTAGAATAGTGCTTTTATATTACCAAGTCAATGACACATGCTCATGTGTTCAATGAAATAGACCATTAGCTATATTGTTTGTAAATTGAAGCACAGTCCTGCTTCCTCTCAGTACATAAATCAGATTTATTAGGGTGTTTATTCCTGAAGTTCAGGTCCAATATCAATGAAGCTTAGTAGTATACAACACTTTCCACTTTTAAGTCTATTACACAGCTTTCCAACTTTATAAAGGTTTGTTCATGGAATCAGCAAATATTATTTATGATTTTATACTTTAAGGGAAATTGAATTTTACAGTTGCAAGCAACATAAAAATAACTACATTGTGATGACTTGAAAACCTGCTTATTGGCAGCACACAGTTACTGCAATATCATATTGCTTTAAGACAAATATTGCTTGAAATGCGTTTCTGGCATTCAGCAAAGTGTCTGGGAATTGGCTCCAGGAAATATGCACACAAAATGTACTTGAATAGTGCTGATTTAGATTCTGGGAGTAAAGCAAAGCTTATAAAACTTTGTACTTATTATTGTAAATGTACTCCTTAGAAATGCATTTTTTAAATTATATTTTAATAGTTCCATACGATAAGACCAAAGAGATTTGTCTTCTGCCAGAAGGTGAAATAAGACTAGGCATACACCTAAAATGTGATGTGAACAAAATGTAATATAAAGTGCCAGATCTGCAGCAAATCCACATAAATTCAATGATAGCATCTACATATCATACATGCTGGATTCTTCCAGATTTACAGTGGAAAATTCCAAAGATTTGAAATAGTAGTATCTTTGAGTTACGCATTTTCAGAAGTACATATGTTTCTTAGACCTCACTGTCAGAGTGAAAATGGAAAAAGTCCAATTTTGTATATTAGATCCAGTGTTGATGTGCAGGGTAAATTCATGCTTTTCCATTAACCCCTTAATGACCGAGACATTTTGCCACTGACCAGGCTTATTTTTGAAAATCTGACATGTATCACTTTATATGGTAATAACTTTGGAACACTTTTTCTTATCCAAGCCATTCTGAGACTTTTTTCTTATGTCACATTGTAATTCATGGCAGTCATAAATTTGAGTCAATATATTCACCTTTATTTATGAGAAAATCACAAATTTACCAAAAATGTTGAAAAATTTGCATTTTTCTAAATTTCTATTTCTCTGCTTTTAAAACATAAAGTGATACCTCATAACATATTTATTACTTAACATTCCCCATATGTCCACTTTATGTTGACATCATTTTGTAAAATGTCATTTTATTTTTTGGAGATGTTAGAAGGCTTAGAATTTTAGAAGCAATTATTCCAAAACCCACTTTTTAATGACCAGTCCAGGTCTGAAGTCACTTTGTGGGGCTTACATAGTAGAAACCCCCATAAATGACCCCATTTTGAAAACTACACCCCTCAAGTTACTCAAATTTTTTTTTACAAACTTTGTTAACCCTTTAGGTATTCCACAAGAATGAAAGGAAAATGGAGATGAAATTTCTAAATTTCACTTTTTTGGCAGACTTTCCACTTTAATAAATTTTTTTCTTTAAAGGGTTTCTATCACTTCGTTTTACATATTTAGCTTTCAGACACTAGCGATCCGCTAGTGTCTGCTCTATCTAACCACCCTAATATAAGAGCTTATTGTCCTGCCGTTTAGCTAAAAAAAGAACTTATATAGATATGCAAATGAGCCTCTAGGTGCTATGGGGGCGTGATTAGCACCTAGAGGCTCCGTCTACCTTAACAAACTGCCGCCGCCCAGCGCGTCCCTCCAGCCCGCCCATCTCCTCCGGAATGCGATGCTCCCCGTGCGCGTCTGTATTCGGCGCATGCGCAGTGAATGTCTGATCGCTTCCCTGCTCAGACATCTCCACTGCGCCTGCGCCGATGACGTCATAATGCTCCGAGGAACAGGCGCAGTGGAGATGTCTGCTGGAGGGACGCGCTGGGCGGCTGCAGTTTGTTAAGGTAGACGGAGCCTCTAGGTGCTAATCACGCCCCCATAGCACCTAGAGGCTCATTTGCATATCTATATAAGTTCTTTTTTTAGCTAAACGGCAGGACAATAAGCTCTTATATTAGGGTGGTTAGATAGAGCAGACACTAGCGGATCGCTAGTGTCTGAAAGCTAAATATGTAAAACGAAGTGATAGAAACCCTTTAACACATCGAGGGCTAACAGCCTTTCTATATTTATTACCCTGATTCTGCGGTTTACAGAAACACCCCACATGTGGTGGTAAACTGCTGTATGGGAGCATGGCAAGGCACAGAAGAAAAGGCACAGAAGAAAAGGAGCGCTGTATGGTTTTTGGAAGGCAAATTTTGCTGGACTGGTACTATTTAGTGGTACATATGATTTTTAATCGCTGTATGTTATGTTTTTTGTGTGGCAAGCTAACCAAAGAATGGATGTTTTGGCACCATTTTTTATTTTGTTTTTTTTACAACATTCATCTGACAGGTTAGATCATGTGCTATTTTTATAGAGCATTTTCTATGGATGCGATGATATCAAATATGTCTACTTTCTTTGTTTGTTTGTTTCAGTTTTACATAATAAAGCATTTTTGAAAAAAAATTATGTTTTTGTGTCTCCATTTTCTGAACGCCATATTTTTTATATTTTTCTGCTGATCGTCTTGTGCAGGGGCTTGTTTTTTGCAGTAGGAGTTAACATTTCTATTGGTACAATTTTTGGGTACATATAATTTTTTGAGCATTCATTATTACACTTTTTGGGGCAAGGTGACCAAAACGTTGGTAATTATGCCACAGTTTTTATTTATTTATTTTTATGGCATTCACCTGAGGGGTTAGGTCATGTGATATTTTTATAGAGCAGGTCGTTATGGATGTAGATATATGTATACTTTTTCTTATTTATTTAAGTTTTACACAATAATAGCATTTCTGAAACAAAAAATAATGTTTTATTGTCTCTATAGTCTAAGAGCCATAGCTTTTTTATTTTGTTGCTGATTGTCTTAGGTAGGGACTCGTTTTTTGCAGGATGAGGTGACAGTTTGATTGGTACTATTTTGGGGGGCATACGCCTTTTTTATCGCTTAGTGTTGCACTTTTTGTGATGGTAGGTGACAAAAAATGTCTTTTTTGGCACTTTTTTTTTACGGTGTTCACCTGAGGGGTTTGGTCATGTGATATTTTGTTAGAGCAGGTCGTTACGACGGACATGGCACTACCTAATATGTATACTTTTTCTTATTTATTTTAGTTTTACACAATAATAGCATTTTTGAAGCAAAAAAAAATCATGTTTTAGTGTCTCCGTAGCTTCTTCTTTTTTCTTTGGCCGATTGTTTTAGGTAGGTTCTCAATTTTTGCAGAATGAGGTGACGGTTTGATTGGTACTATTTTGGGGAGGGCACATGCCCTTTTGATTGCTTAGTGTTGCACTTTTTGTGATGGTAGATGACCAAAAAAATTTCTTTTTGCGACTTTTTAAATATTTTTTTTTTTTTACGGTGTTCACCTGAGAGGTTAGGTCATGTGATATTTTTAAAGAACTGGTTGTTATGGATGCGGAGATACAAAACATGTTTAGTATTTTTTATTTTCTTCATTTTCATCCAATTATAAGTTTGCGTATATGTAAAGTGATAGATTTTTTTTTTTTTTTTACTTTTTTCATTTTTGTTTTACACTTTTTCTACACTTTTTTGACTCAGACCCACTTGATTTTTGAAGATCCAGTGGTTCTGATGTCAATACAATACATTGATGTACATTGCATAGTGTACTGCAGTGTATTTTCATTCACAGTAAGTCTGATCAGGCTCCTGCCTCTGGCAGGACCCTGTCAGTTTTACATAACATGGCAAGTTTGGATGCCTATATAAGGCACCCAGTTGCCATGGTAACCATCGGGATGCTGCCACAGCAGAGCCGCGGCCTGATGGGGGAGGAGGGAGCTTCCTCCCTGTTAACCCCTTTGTTATGATCAATTGGGACACTGCCACAGCAGCACAGCGCCCGATGGGGGAGGAGGGAGCTTCCTCCCTGTTAACCCCTTCCATACAGCGTTCCCTACGGACCACGGCATGGAAGAGGTTACACGGCTGACATTAGAGATGTCACGAACATAAAATTTTCCGTTAGCGAACGGGAATTTCCGCAGATGTTCGCGAATGGGCGAAACGGGCGAACCGCCATAGACTTCAATAGGCAGGCGAATTTTAAAACCCACAGGGACTCTTTCTGGCCACAATGGTTATGGAAAAGTTGTTTCAAGGGGGCTAACACCTAAACTGTGGCATGCCGGAGGGGGATCCATGGCAAAACTACCATGGAAAATTACGTAGTTGACGCAGAGTCGTGTTTTAATCCATAAAGCGCATAAATCACCTAACATTCCTATATTGTTTGGAATAACGTGCTTTAAAACATCCAGTGCATGTATACGATCAGGTATGATGTTGTATCGATCAGCTAGTGTAAGGGTTACGCCCGCTTCACAGTGACAGACCAAACTCTGACAGACCAAACTCCCCTGTTAACGCACCGCAAACAACCGCAAACAGTCCATTTGCACAAGGTTGGATACCAAGCTAGCCATGTCCCGTTCCTCGTCCTCACTGATGTCATTGAAGGTCTCTTCCTCCACCCAGCCACGTACAACACCAAGGGTCCCCGAAAGGTGACAACAAGCCCCCTGGGACGCCTGCTGTGGTTGGTCTTCCACCTCCTCAAAGCCACCTTCCTCCTCTGACTCCTCTTCTTCAGACTCCTCCCTCTGCGTTCCCGCAGGTCCAGCAATTGACGACGACAAGGCTGCTTATGGTGGTGATGGTGACCATAACTCTTCCTCTTCATGCTCATCTACGGCTTGATCCAGCACTCTTCACAGGGCACGCTCCAGAAAAAACGCATATGGGATGAGGTAGATGATGTTGCCTTGGGTTTGACTGACCAGGTTTGTCACCTCCGCAAAAGGACGCATGAGCCTACAGCCATTATAAAAAAAATCTGTTCTTACCAGTTTAATCTCTGTTTTGTCCCCTATCAGGGGCCGGTGTATGGAATAGATTTTAGGAACCGGGAGATGGAAAAAGATGCTTGGTTGGTCCTCTTACTTCCAATTTGGGGCACTGCGCGTGCACCGTGCAATATACTGTGCTACCCTATATGAGGGGTATGTTAAGTAGTACTATTCCTATCAGTTTAATCCCTGTTATGTCCCCTATCAGGGGCCGGTGTATGGAATAGATTTTAGGAACCGGGAGATGGAAAAAGATGCTTGGTTGGTCCTCTTACTTCCAATTTGGGGCACTGCGTGTGCACCGTGCAATGTAATGTGCTACCCTATATGAGTGGTATGTTAAGTAGTTTAATCCCTGTTACGTCCCCTATCAGGAGCTGGTGTATGGAATAGATTTTAGGAACCGGGAGATGGAAAAAGATGCTTGGTTGGTCCTCTTACTTCCAATTTGGGGCATGGCGCGTGCGCTGTGCAATGTACTGTGCCACCTATATGAGTGGTATGTTAAGTAGTACTATTCCTATCAGTTAAATCCCTGTTACATCCCCTTTTAGGGGCTGGTGTATGGAATAGATTTTAGGAACCGGGAGATGGAAAAAGATGCTTGGTTGGTCCTCTTACTTCCAATTTGGGGCATGGCGCGTGCGCCTTGCAATGTACTGTGCTACCCTATATGAGTAGTATGTTAAGTAGTACTATTCCTATCAGTTTAATCCCTGTTACGTCCTCTATCAGGGGCCAGTGTATGGAATAGATTTTAGGAACCGGGAGATGGAAAAAGATGCTTGGTTGGTCCTCTTACTTTCAATTTGGGGCACTGCGCGTGCTACCCTATATGAGTGGTGTGTTAAGTAGTACTATTCTTATCAGTTTAATCCCTGTTACTTCCCCTATCAGGGGACGTGTATCGAATAGAGTTTAGACAACCGCAAAGTGTTGTCAATAGTTGACACACTCATGACATAAATGTTATTCCTCTATGCGTCAATCTTGGTGTAGTGATGACTGTGCTCGTGCGCACGTTTGGGAGATTGCAGGCGATGGCAGTTTTTCAAAGCCTATGGTCGTGCTGAGGTGACAGTTAAGTGACAGTTAAGTGAAAGTTAAGTGACCCAGTTAAGTGACAGTTAAGTGACCCAGAAAACAATGATTCTGTAGTGTGGGCCCATTGTTGGCCTAGTAGGCTTTAATGATCACCTTAGATGATCACAAAGAAAATTAATGTCTTTTCTATGTAAAATTTTCCAGCCGATTGCTTTTGGTCTGTTCACAATGAAGCAACGACCTTATCATCTGGGGTGTGCCAACATTGCCATTGCCAACACACTTATAGAGGTGATCGCTTCATTGTGATACGCAAGCCCCTTCACCACAACAAGGTAACGATCACGAAGGGGAATTGACACATGTATGTGCCTTTTTTTTTGCTTTGCTTTTTCAGCCACAATGCAGCACCAGAGGCCAGAAAAATTAGACATGTACACATGCCTGAAAAACTATGTATTGTTGCAGCCGCTGCTGTAGCAGCGGCCGGAAAAATTGATGTTTTCCAGGCAGAAAGTGCACTAAAACATTTAACCCTAGTTGGTGGCGGAGAAGTCACGCAAGTCACTACGTCACTGGAGTCACTGGAGTCACTGGAGTGGATACAGAACACTGGCCTAGCTAACGATTTCCCTATTAAATCAGCAGCAGCACTCTCCCTGCTCTCACTAACACTGCAGCTTCAGAATGAATCTAAGATGGATGCTGTCCTTGCTTTTTGATTGGAGGTGGGAGGGTCTGGGAGGGAGGGTATGCTGCTGATTGGCTGGAATGTGTCTGCTGACTGTGAGGTACAGGGTCAAAGTTTGCTCAATGATGATGTATAGGGGCAGACCGAACATCGCATATGTTCGCCCGCCGCGGCGAACGCTAACAAGCTATGTTAGCCGGGAACTGTTTGCCGGCGAACTGTTAACCCCACATCATGACGTACACAGTACTTAATTGGTCATTAAGGGGTTACTTCCTTCTTTATTTAGAGATAATGGTGGAGAATGATTAAGAGTGGCACAAAATGCATCGTGTACATGAAGGCAAAAATGCTGCAAAGCACACCAAAATTATTAAATGGGCACAAATGGTTTGATAAATTTGACACAACTTGCTTGGCGTGTTAGACACTTCTTCATTAGATGACCCCATAGCAGACATAGTTACATTATAAAAGAATAGGTATTCTGCATACATATCAACAATTACCTTTCCATGTAAAAACAAACCAAAATAGTTCGGTACACATGAAAACAAGAAAATAGCTATGCAATACATTTCAGATACAGGTATTACAGCACAGGGCATATAAGCTTACAATCAGTGGCAGATTACAATAGGGACGTTCGTGTCGGCAGCCCCGGGCCCAGCACCGCTGGGGGGCCCAACGCCGACCCGAACGCCCACATACTGCGGCGGGGCACGGGAGCGCATAGCTCCCTGTCCCGTCACCGATCACCACCATAGGCATCAGGCCTAGTAGGCCTGAGGCCTATGCGGTAGTGAAATCCTGGCGCAGGCATGCGTGATGACGTCATTGTGCGCTTGTGTCGGTACGCAGCACTGTGACGTGTGCACGTCTGCCTCATCCCGCCTTCCTCTGCGAGCAAGCGCCTGGCCCTGGACATAGGTGAGTATTTAGCTTTTCATTTTTTTTATTTTTTTATTTCATGTGCCTACTTTAGGGGACATGTGTGGGGGGACACGCAGGAGGACATATTATGTAAGAGACATTGAGTACATGGGGGGAATGTGGGGGCAGTGTGGGGCCAATTTTTATGGGAGGGAATACTATGTGGGGACAAATTACTATGTGGGGGCAAATTACTATATGGGGCAGTGTGGGGGCAAATTTGTATGGGAGGGACTACTTTGTGGGGGCAAATTACTATATGGGGCTGTGTGGGGCCAAATTATTATGGGAGGGACTACTATGTGGGGGCAAATTACTATGTGGGGGCAAATTATTATGCGAGGGACTACTATGTGGGGGCAAATTGCTATATGGGGCAGTGTGGGGGCAAATTACTATGTGGGGGCAGTGTGGGGGCAAATTATTATGGGAGAGACTACTATGTGGGGGCAAATTACTATGTGGGGGCAGTGTGGGGGAAACTATTGTGTGGGGCAGTGTGGGGGAAATTTCTATGTGGGGAAAGTGTGGGGTAATTGCTATGGGGGACAGTGTGGGGTAATTTCTATGTGGGGACAGTGTGGGGAAATTTCTATGTGGGGACAAATTACTATGTGGTGGAAACTATTGTGTGGGGCAGTGTGGGGGAAATTGCTATGTGGGGACAGTGTGGGGTAATTGCTATGTTAGGGCAGTGTGGGGTAATTGCTATGTGGGGACAGTGTGGGGAAATTGCTATGTGGGGCAGTGTGGGGGCAAATTACTATGTGGAGCAGTGTGGGGGCAAATTACTATGTGGAGCAGTGTGGGGGCAAATTACTATGTGGGGCAGTGTGGGGGCAAATTACTATGTGGGGCAGTGTGGGGGCAAATTACGATGTGGGGGCAGTGTGGGGGAAATTACTATGTGGGGCAGTGTGGGGGCAAATTACTATGTGGGGCAGTGTGGGGGCAAATTACGATGTGGGGGCAGTGTGGGGGAAGTTACTATGTGGGGGCAGTGTGGGGGAAATTACTATGTGGGGCAAACTACTATATGGGGGCAGTTTGGGGGAAATTACTGTGTGGAGGCAAAATACTATCGGGGGATTACTATATGGGGCAGTGTGGTGGAAATTACTATGTGGGGGCAAACTACTAAATGGGCAGTTTTGGGGAAATTACTGTGTGGGGGCAAATTGCTATGGGGGAATTACTATATGGGGCAGTGTGGTGGAAATTACTATGTGGGGCAAACTACTATATGGGGGCAGTTTGGGGGAAATTACTGTGTGGTGGAAATTACTATATGGGGGTGTTGCTATTGGGGAGGCACTGTAGGGGCAATTCTATTATTTTTTGGGGCACTATACAGTGATTATTGCCTGGAGCACAATAGAGGGTGGTATTATTACTCGGGGCACTCTAAGGGACATTATAGCTGCTGTGGACACTATAGGAACATTTGGGGTAATTTATCAAATTGGTGTAAAGTAGAACTGGCTTAGTTGCCCATAGCAGCCAATCAGCTTCCACCTTTCATATTTGACAGCTCTTTTGGAAATCCAGTTCTACTTTACACCAGTTTGATAAATGACTCCAATTATCTATATTAGGGTCACTATTTTTTCAGCAGTATAGTACCTGAGGCATTGGGGGGCACCACGGGCACAGTATTGGGGTGGCAGCAGGATGACACTGTGGAGACACCAGGATGAGGAGGTTGATGGAAAAATGGAGAAATCTAACGTGTCTGTGTTACAAACTGTAGAGACGAGATGTGGCTGAAAGAATTTGCCATGGTGGTCTGGGTCAAATGGAGGAGAAGAGGAAAGTGAAGGTCTACATGACAGGAAATGTCACTGGATGTAAGAGGTATGTGGGGCTGTATTCTCCTCTATGTCTTTTTTATTATAATTATATGTATTTTAAATTTGCCGACCAAATTTTTCAGTTTAGGACCCAATTTGGGGTATTTTTTTTAGTCTGAAGATGTCATATGAATATATGTGGGATTTGACTCTAAAACAAAATAACAAATACTTTATTAAATTGTCTCAATAAAATATAGGGGTATCTACCCAAACTGCACAAAGCAGCAACTTAAATCGTCACTGATTGATGGGACCACCCTCATAATAACCACATAGATGGCGGTGGGGCCATATCGGGATAAATGAAGGGTGGATTCCACAAACTAAAACCCACCAACACTTAGGGGGGCCAAAACACAACAGGGTCCTAGGTGTGTGACCTGGGTGAGGTACTATCTAGGTGGATATCTGGTACCAAGTAGACACCAGGTATCACTCCTAACAGTAAATGTCAGCGCGCAGACATCCACTGCACTAACATAGTACAGGTGCAGGACTGTGGCAGGGCAAAAACCTTGGCTCCGTTTAATATACTTGGAGCACCGATTACCCTGACACTGTCCTCAGTGGTAAATGCTCTACGCGTTTCCATGCATTAAACATGCATTTCATCAGGAGCAACATGCACCACAAATAATGAAGCCCAAAACCTCTGACATAGATGTTTGACCGAGGCTATGAACACAAGGCAGAGGTAGGGTGACCTGCCTGACACCGAGTTCCTCTAGTGAGAGGTACGGTATTGTCACTATGATCTACGCTCCTGCCTAAGCTGACCACCTCTAGGTTGATGGCAGCGTGCTGGTGTGCAAATAAATCGGCGCTGTAATGGCCGCGAAGCGGCTCACAGAACCCTGCGATTTAAAGGGTGAATCCCCGCCCCGCTAGACATGCCCCCCGTGTGACAGCCAATCCGGCCAGGAGGCTCGGTACAGGAACAACCAATGGCTGAACAGCAGGAGGAGCTACATCAGTCCCGGGGAAAGCGCAATGCGCCGCATTAAAGACAGAGAAATTCACGGCGGCTCAGTATGAGCATGCCATTGCAACATCAAAACCTAAACATTACTATCTGTAGACAGTGGAATAAGACCAAAATCGAAGAACCTAAGAAAGAGTGCTGACACACAGCTGTATACTAGGGAGCCCAAGTATATCCAATAGTACCCCTGATGTTTAATACATGAATAACATAGGACTCAACAAAGCCAGTGTAAATTCATATAAAGGGCACAAACGAGATGGCATCATTGAGGCCAGACGGTTTGATGGTATTTAAAGAAAAAATCCATCTCGCCTCTTTTTGCAGCAGGATGCGGTCACAGTCACCGCCCCTTGATGACATCTTCACAGAATCAATCACCTGAAATTTAACCGATGACGTTCTTCCACTGTGAAAATCCGATACATGGCGTGCAATAGTGGTGTCCTTTAGGTTCGTAATGTCCAAAACATGCTCCCCAATGCGTCGCCTGAGCTCCCTAATGGTTTTGCCAACATATTTGATGCCACACACGCATGTCACCAGGTAGATAACACCAATCGACTTGCAGTTGTAAAATTACCTAATAAAAAAGGTCTTGTTTAAAGTGCTGCTGGCAAAACTCTTGGTCTTGTCTATAAACCCACAGAATTTGCAGGATCCACTGGGAAATGTCCCTGTGAGCTGATTACGCAACCAAGACTGTGGTTTAGGGCTTACATATAGACTGTGTGTCAACATATCTCGTAAGTTGTTGCTACGCCGATAGGTGACAGAGGGTCTGGGTGGGATCATACTGCCAATATCGGGATCAGATTTAAGTATATCCCAATGTTCAGAGAGGACTTGGCGTACAGCCTCATGGGCACTGTCATACGTGCCAATAATTCTGACAATGTTATCACCGATATCCCTCTTTTTAGGGGATAACAGAAGGTCCCTGTTGGTGCTTAATGAATGTTGATACGCCTGTCTCAGGCATCGCTGGGGATAACCGAGACGCCGGAACCTCAGTTGAAGGTCTCTCGCAGCCACCCTGAAGTCACTAAGTTGAGAACAATTCCTCCTCACCCTTAAGTATTGACCCTTTGGGATCCCTCTTTTGAGGGCCAACGGGTGCCCACTCTCCCATTTCAGCAAGTTGTTAGTAGCTGTGGGCTTCCTAAATACATTAGTACTGATGCGACCACCAGCATCAAGTGAAATGGTGAGATCCAAGAAGGAAATGAAGTTGGAATCGATGTCCGACGTAAAAAATAGCCCTAGTGCATTGATATTCAGGGCTGCAACAAACTCCTGGAACAAGACTCTATCACCCCCCCACAGGACCAGCACATCGTCGATGTATCTGATCCAGAGGGGGATGACAGATGTGAATTGCTCCATGTTCTCAAAGAATACCGCCTCCCTCTTGCACCAGCCCAGGTAGAGGTTTGCAAAGGTTGGGGCACAGGGACTGCACATTGCGACCCCCCTGAGCTGGTGGAAGATCCGCCCATCAAACAAACACATTGTGCTTGAGAATGAAACCCAAAAGTTCCATTACAAAAGTATTGTGGTTCCTGCAGTGCTCGCCTCTTTGCTGAAGGAACGTGAGGACCGCTCTACAGCCCAAATCATGAGGAATTGAGCTGTAGAGAGCCTCCACGTCCAAACTAGCCAAAAAAGTGTCCTTGTCACAATGGACACCGTTCAAACGTCCCAGTACCTCCATGGTGTCCCTGACATGTGAGGGTAAACTGCTGACGAATGGGCGTAAAACAGTGTCCACGTACGTACTGATGTTAGCCGTGAGGCAATTGGTCCCAGACACTATAGGCCTGCCTTTTAGAGGCTCATACCCCTTGTGAACTTTGGGAAGACAGTAAAAGGCGGCTGTGACTGGGTGTGCAGGTAGAAGAAAAGCTAATTCAGTTCTATCAATAAGTTTCTGCTCTATAGCTCTTTTTAAAATACAGGACAGTTCCATCCTATAAGCTGATGTAGGATCAAACGGGAGTTGTTCATATGTGAGCTTATCCTTGAGCACTCTCATGCACATGTTGTGGTATTGCTCGTGCCCAAGGATCACAATATTCCCACCCTTGTCTGAAGGTTTAATCACCAGCTCCTTGTCCTGTTGGAGCGTCCAGAGAGCCTCTCTCTCCTGTTCATTCAGATTATCCATGCTATATGCATGGAGATCAATCTGACTTAACTTGCTAGAGACCACAGACACAAATGTGTCAATAGGAGTACAATCACTGAAGGGGAGCATTTTGGTAGATGGCAGTATAAGATTAGTGAAGGGACCTGCCTTCGTTCATAGCCTCGGTCAAATATCTATGTCAGAGGTTTTGGGCTTCATTATTTGTGATGCATGTTGCTCCTGATGAAATGCATGTTTAATGCATGGAAACACGTAGAGCATTTACCACTGAGGACAGTGTCAGGGTAATCGGTGCTCCAAGTACATTAAACGGAGCCAAGGGTTTTGCCCTGTCACAGTCCTGCACCTGTACTATGTTAGTGCAGTGGATGCCTGCACGCTAACATTCACTGTTAGGAGTGATACCTGGCGTCTACTTGGTACCAGATATCCACCTAGATAGTACCTCACCAAGGTCACACACATAGGACCCTGTGGTGTTTTGGCCCCCCTAAGTGTTAGTGGGTTTTAGTTTGTGGGATCCACCCTTCATTTATCCCGATATGGCCCCACCACCATCTATGTGGTTATTATGAGGGTGGTCCCATAAATCAGTGACGATTTAAGTTGCTGCTTTGTGCAGTTTGGGTAGATACCCCTATATTTTATTGAGACAATTTAATAAAGTATTTGTTATTTTGTTTTAGCATCCTATCCCCACATATATTTATTTCACTGTGTATAAGGACGCATACCCATTACACAATTTTTCAGTTTGTGTACATGAAGATGTCATATGGCCTAGTAAGAGACTGTGCGCTCATGAAGCACCGCAGCCTCTTCATACAAATTTTTTTTTAAACTAAAATGGAGGGAGGGGCCCAAGTTGGGTAGATAGCCCCGGGCCTATCATGCACTTAATCCGCCCCTACTTACAAACTATATTTGGCTTTAAATTATGTTGTAAATTTTAAGATTTTGTCATAGCAGTTATGCCAGGACATAGAGTAAGGGTCTACATAGATGATCCAGATGCTTTTGCTGTTTTGCTGCCAGCATTTATGATTGTATATCTCATGTTCCATGGTATGAAGACTTTCAAGGGCTCTCACTAAATAGGTTTGTGTAAAACTTTTTTCTTTTCTTGTAGCCTTATGAGGGCTTTTTGCAGGACAAGTACTTTATAATGGCACTATTTAATATTCCATACTATGTATTAGAAATCTATAAAAAAAATATTAATGTAGTAGAAAAAATGCAATTGTTCCAGTGTTTTACTGGTTTAATTTTTAAGACATTTAATTTGCAATACAAATGAGACATTACCCTTATTCTGCAGGTTGGTAGGATTACAGTGATACCAAAGCTATATACAGTAGTTTTTGTTAGGTTTTACTACTTTAAAAGGTCCTTGCATCGCTATATTCTGACTCACTTAACTTTTTATATTTCCATCCATAAAACAGTGTGAGGGGTTGTTTAAAATCATTTTGATGATTTTTTATTCTATTATTTTGGGGAAGTGAAACAACAAAAAAGAAATTCAAGCATTTTTACTTCTTTTCCTTTATGGTGCTCATGTACAGGATAAGTACTTTTATATTTTAATACTTCAGGCATTTTGGACTTGGAGTTCTTAAAGAACTCAGTTCAGTTATTGCTGTGCCCATGTTGATGGTTTTTAAGATTCTCTAACGACTAGTACAGTGCCAAGTGACTGGCACAAGGCAAATGTGGTGCCCATATTTAAAAAGGGCTCTAGGTCTTCCATAGGTAATTATAGACTAGTAAAAATGTTCCTCAATGTAAAATTATGAAGACTAAGGATATCTCACCATCTACAGAACATATCTTCAAAAGATTCAGAGAATCTGCAGAAATCAATGTGTACAAGGGACAAGACCGATGGTCAATGTTGCTGATCTATGGGCCCTCAGGCAGCACTGCATTAAAAACAGACATGACTGGAAATCACTGCATGGGCACAGGAACACTTCAAGAAATCATTGTCTATGAACACAGTTCGCCATGCAATCCACAAATTAAAGTTAAAGCTGTATCATGCAAATATTAAGCCATATGTCAACAGGATCCAGAAATACCACCTTCTTCTTTGGGCCAAAACTCATTCAAAATGAACTGCGGCAAAATGTAAAACTGTTCTATGGTCAGATGAATTAAAATTATTTTTGGAAACCACAGATGCCGTGTTCTGTCGACTCAAGAGAAGAGGGACCATCCAGCTTGTTGTCAGAGCACAGTTTAAAAGCCTGCATCTCTGATGGTATGAGGTTGCATTAGTGCCTATGGCATGGGCAGCTTAAATATCTGGAAAGGCACAACCAGTGCTAAACAGAATATAGAGGTCTTAGAATAACATATTCCTTGCATATTTCAGCAAGATGATGCACAATAGCACAGCTTCACAGAAGAAGAGTCCAGGTGCTGAATTTGCCTACCTGCAGTCTGGACCTTTCATCAATGGAAAACGTTTTTTACATTATCAAACAAAAAATCTGGAGAAGGACTGTTGACTAGCTAGAATCCTGCATCAAACAAGAATGGGACAACATTCCTCAACCAAAACTCTATCTATTGGTCTCCTCACCTCCAAGACATTTACAGACTGTTGTTAAAAAAAAAGTCAATGTTATACAATGGTAGACATTGCCTTGTCCCAACTTTTTTGAGATGCATCACTGCCATCAAGTTCTAAATGAGTTAATTTTTTTTAATGAAATGGTAAAATGTCTCACATTCAGCATATGTGTGTTCTATGATCTACAGTCCCTGACAAAAGTCTTGTCGCTTGTGTACAAATTGACCTGAAGTGCCGCTAAAATATATTTCTAATCAAGATCTTGTTACAAGAAATTGGTCATTTTAATCCCAACAGCTTTTGTTATAATGTTTCAGTGCAAAACGAAACTGACAAAAAGTAGTCTAATATTCACAGCTTGGTAAAGCCCATTGAGTCAATTTTTTGCCAAGACATAAGTGTTGTCGCCTTGTCATATGAGCTTCACCTATGACGAATAATGGATCAATTAGGTCTCAGGTGTGTATAAAAAGAACCCCAGTACACTAGACCTTCACATCAACTGCAACTAGACCTCTGCAAACATGCCTAAGATTCACCCGGAGACTAAAGTGTTGATTATCAAGATGCTGAAGACCTGATCCACTGCTGATGTGGCAGACACCTTCAATGTGTCTCAGCGTCAAGTTCAGAGCATAAAAAAAATATTTGAAGAGACTGGAGACGTTTTGGACAAGGCCAGGTCAGGCCGAACCGCAAGACAACTGCTTGAGAGGACCGTTTGTTGGCTCGAAAATCCAAGGCCAGCCCATTTTCCACTGCAGCAGAGCTCCACGAGACCTGGTCACCTGAAGTCCCTGTGTCAACCAGAACAGTTTGTCGGATTCTGTCTCGAAATGGCCTCCATGGTCGAATCAGTGCCCATAAGCCAGCACTAAACAAAAGACAATTGAAAAACCGTGTGGCATTTGCCAAGGGCCAAAGCCTGCTAAAAGGATGGATGCTGGAAAAGTGGCAGAAGGTGGATTTTTCTGATAAATCTTCTGTTGAATTACACCACAGTCACAAATATTGCAGGAGACCTACTGGAACCCGCATGGAGCCGAGATTTACCCAGAAAACAGTGAAGTTTGGTGGAGGCAAAATCATGGTCTGGGGTTACATCCAGTATGGGGGTGTGCGAGGGATCTGCAGTGTGGAAGGCAACATCAATAGTCTAAAATACCAAGAAATCTTAGCTACCTCTTATATTCCCAAGCATTAAAAAGGCCAAATTCTGCAGCAGGATGGTGCTCCATCGCATACTTCCATCTCCACATCAAAGTTCCTTAAGTTAAAGAAGATCAAGATGCTCCAGGATTGGCCAGCCCAGTCACCAGACATGAACATCATTGAGCATATGTGGTGTAGGATGAAAGAGGAAGCATGGAAGACGAAACCAAAGAATATTGATGAACTCTAGGAGGCATGCAAGACTGTTTTCTTTGCTATTCCTGATGATTTCATCAATAAATTGTATGAATCCTTGCCAAACCGCATGGATGCTGTCCTTCAAGCTCATGGAAGTCATACAAGATATTAAATTTGGATCTCACAGCACCACTACTTAATTTGCTGACATATTTTTGGATTTGCAGTAAAGTTGTTCAATTTCTGTATAGGCGACAAAACTTTTGTCTTGCCAAAATTTGACCTTTCTGTCTTGATTAAATGATAAATCTTTTTTCAGTGAAACTAATTTATTTCAGTGCATTAAACATCATTTGGGAGGGCTTTAGCTTTTCATATGAGCTATTTCTAACACCAATTGATTAATTAAAAGTCAGGTTAATAGCAGGAGTTTCTACAAAATAGAGAAGCGACAAGACTTTTGTCAGGGACTGTACTGTGAATAAAATATGGGTCTATCAGATTTGCAAATCATTACAAATCATTCTGTTTATTTACATTTATTTGCATTTTACATAGCATCCCAACTTTTTTGAAATTGGGGTTGTACATAAAAAATAAACATTACATAGTTACATAGTTAAGGTTGAAAAAGACATACCGTATTTTTTGCCTTATAAGACGCACCGGCCCATAAGACGCACCTAGGTTTTTGGGGAGGAAAATAAGAAAATAAAAATATTTTTAACCAAAAGGTGTGCTGTGTGTTTGGTGGGTTTGGAACTAATGGTGGTCTGTGGATGGCACTATTACTGGAGATCTGTGGATGACGGACACTGTTATGGGGGGATCTGTGGATGACGGACACTGTTATGGGGGGATCTGTGGATGACTGACACTGTTATGGGGGATCTGTGGATGACGGACACTGTTATGGGGAGATCTGTGGATGACGGACACTATTATGGGGGGGATCTGTGGATGACGGACACTGTTATGGGGGGATCTGTGGCTTGCACTGTTACAGGGGGATCTGTGGATGGCACTGTTACAGGGGGGGATCTGTGGATGGCACTGTTACAGGGGGGATCTGTGGGTGGCACTGTTATATATGTTTAAAAAAAAAGGGCTGGGCACTCTCTATATCTGGAGTCAATGGTACTTTATTCAATAAATTCAATAAAATATTGTACTATAAATAATAACAATGTTAATAAAATGATTAAATGCACAGGTCTGGCCAGACTAAAATAGTACCTACAAACAATTATAAAGACCACAAAGTAGCTAAAACACAATGGTTATCTTATGATCCAATGTTCGAATTTCATATAAATTTTCGAATAAAATTTCGAATAAATAATCACAAGGAAAAGAATACTAATGAATTCCAAATATTCGATTCAAATATTCGATCCAATGTCCAAACTCTTACATATAATCGTGGCTTATCCAATTTTCGCTATAAGCTTGGTTAGTCTCTTTAATCAGCACGATGCAACATCAATAAATATCTTCAAATAGGACTAAATGTTGATTGTATTTTTCATCGCAAGTGCTTATTCCTTCTATGGTTATTTTGTCTACTCATGTAACAGGTGTACGTAGGCGGCTCCGATCAACAGTCCGCGGCGTCCCGCGTGGTAATCAGAATATGATCTTCCGCTACTGCTTACAAACGTGAGTATCGACTTTAGCGTGGAATAATATTGTGAAATTTCGAGGGAATTTCGACAGAATGTCCTTTAGTTGAACACTTAGTTTTCACTTACTGGAGCCAGTAGTTTCTTTATAGTCCACGGCTCTGCAGATACATACGATGTACCCTCAGTAGATTTCCTCGAAAAAGGTTCAAAGCTGCAAAGGTTGATGATCCTTGTGTTGAATCAGGGGGTCCAGTACCAAATGCGTTTCGGGGCTCTTAGTGGCCCCTTCCTCAGTGGTTGACCTCCCCTCCATAATGCCTCTCCTTTTATAGAGGATTTCAGAAATTTGCAAAGTAGGAAATGGATCAAGTTTTCCTCAAACTCAGTGATGGATTTTGGTTGTAGGATCACTTTAAATGAAACAGTATTATTTTCTCCAATAAAGACAATGTATTTCTTCACTCTGCAAACTTGTTACATGCTCTAAGTAATGTTACACCAAAAAATGCACCAAAATGAAAAACCGCATGTGCGGTATTGATGCGTTTTTGTTGCGTTTTCATTAAAAAAACATTGTTTGAGTTATATGGTACATAAATTCCCATCATGATTTGAGCTATATTGATGAATAAATACCTCATATATAACCCAAATAAATATATACATAAATATATAAAGATGTAAAAGTCAAATAATTAATGTCTTCATGTTGATCTTCACTATGTAAACTTGCTCCAGTCTATAGGTGATTTTGCACCAAAAAACGCACAATATCAAACAAACGCATATGCGATATTGATGCGTTTTTGTTGCGTTTTCATTAAAAAAACATTGTTTGAGTTATATGGTACATAAATTCCCCATATATATCCCAAAAAAATACATACATAATACATAAAAATATATAAATATAAAAAATTTAAAAAAATTAAAAAAAATTGATGCCTTCATGCTGATACATGTCGTATACAACGATACGGAGAGATCTATATTCCCAAAATCAACTAATATCTAAAAATATTTCAAAAATCTTAAAAGACTCTATAAAAATGTTGAAATAACAGTATTAAAATTATAATATACATCATATAATGGCTTTCTGCAGCTCGAATTCAGAATTCATTGTTGTATGTTAAGGGTGGGTGCCAACGGCAGAGAGGGACCGGCCACCTTAAATATGGCACGGTCCCTAGTCGGCCGATGGCACTCACCCCTGATCAAGTCTACAGGAAGCCAAATAGTTCAAATTCGGAGTTCAACCCCATTGGAAGGAGTGTGTCGAATTCAAAAATCTTTTGTGTCTCCGCTCTTGACATCCTACCTTGTGGTCCCCTCCCCTCCAATCCCTATGTACCTTTTCAAGGGCGGCAAACTTGAGACCCGAGGGATCCTGATTGTGCATATCTTTAAAATGACTAGAAAGGGAGTGATTCTCGAAGCCCTTTTTGATCTTGGCAATGTGCTCCGCTATTCTTTTCTTTAATAATCTCTTTGTTCTCCCAATGTACTGTAATCTACAGGGACATTCAATAATATAAATAACATCACTTGTATCACAGGATAGGAATTCTTTGATCATATATCTATGTCCATTTGAAGTCGATGTTATTTCCATTGTCTTTTTTGGGAAGGTCGTGGACTTGCAATTATTGCACTGTCCACACGTAAAAAAAACTTTGATATCGGCCCATTTTTGTATAGTTTGTGTTTTTTTCGTTCTAGGTTTAATAGATGGGGCTACCTTAAGGCCCAAATTTGGGGCCTTCGTGAAGGAGATCAGTGGGAATTCTGGCATCATGGCTCCAATAATCTTATCCTTCTGGACTATGTGTCAGTATTTCCTGATGATCTTTTGAATTTTCACATATTGTTCATTATATGGTAATATCATCCTGACCTGGTCATCAATGGTCCTTTTTTGAGGCACAGTGCTATCATCAAAAAAGGAACTCCTATCCATATTGCGGACCCTATCAAGGGTTTCATCAAGCATTTTTGAAGGATATTATTTTGATAAATATAGTTTTTTCATTCTTGTTGCCTCAACCTCAAATTGTTGGTCCGCTGTACAATTTCTTTTTATTCTTCTGAACTGCCCTATATTTAAAAGCCATTTTGGAAGATGGCAGCTGTTATATAGTATAAAACTATTACGGGCTGTGGGTTTAATAAAAGTTCTTCATTTTATTATTCTATCTTCAATTTGGATCTGAAGATCCAAAAATTCAAGTTTCGTTTGACTGATTGTGGAGGTAAATTTTAAATTCAAATTATTATTATTAATATCAATTAAAAACTGGTCCAAATTTGATTGGCCTGATTGCCAAATAAAAAATACATCATCGATGTTTCTCTGCCAGAGCACCAGGTCTGTCCCCAGCCTGGGAGTAATGGTGGTCTCCTCCCAATTCGCCATGAATAAGTTGGCATAACTGGGGGCAAACCTGGTGCCCATGGCAGTGCGCTGAGTCTTGGCCATTAAAATCAAAATAATTGTGCTTGAGAATAAAATCAATCCCTTCAATGATAAAATCTACTTGTGCATTAGGGAGAGTCCTATCCTTATAAAGTATATCTCTTATTGCATCTTTCCCCTGTTCATGATCGATTACTGTATACAGTGACTGTACGTCCAAGGTGCCCATTATCCAGTTTGATTCAACATCTAAATTTTCCACTATCTTTATAATTTGGGTCGTGTCTTTCGTATATGACGATATTAGTTTTACCTTGGGCTGAAGTAGTACATCGATATATTGGGATAAGTTCGCAGTTAGTGATCCAATGCCCGACACAATTGGTCTCCCTGGTGGGTCTACTTTATCCTTATGGATCTTTGGAAGGCAATAAAAAATTGGTATTCTTGGTTGGCTATTCAGGATAAAAAGATGTTCATCATCTGTTAAAATGCCTTTCTCCAAACCTCTATCGCACAACAACTTCAATTCTTTTTGGAACGCCTCAGTTGGGTTCCCTATAATGAGTTTATATGTGCTTGTGTCTGATAGTTGGCGTAGGCATTCAGCATCATATGTTTCCTTATCCTGGATAACTATAGAACCGCCTTTGTCGGCTGGGCGGATAATGATATTATTTTCCTCTTGTAACTCCTTAATTGCCTTCACTTCACAATTAGTTAGGTTACTTCTCCTAAATCTAGGCTTTTCTTTTAATTTCCTTATATCGTTTTCAACACATTTTTTGAAGGTGGTCAATTCGGGACCCATCTCATTACGTGGGTATTTTTTAGATTTTCTTTTTAAAGTAGTATGTATGTATTAATCCTTGGAAACTTCTTCTTCATTCCTTATGTTTCTAATATGATATTTCTTGAGACACAATCATCTTATATATTTCTCAACGCCTATGAATGTTTCAAATTTATTGAGTTTTTTCGTAGGGGCAAACTTTAGACCTTTATTTAATAAATTATTCTGAGTGTTTGTGAGTTGAAATGTGCTCAGATTTAGAATAGAATCACTATCTAGATCTGATTCGTCTATCTGTGGTGTTCCCGTGTTCTTCCTCCCCCCTCTTCTAATCTTCCTCCTCTTACTCTGTCTCTCCTTGTGAGTGATCGGTGTCTCTGAGTGTAGTGACTCTCCTGGTGTGTGTCCCATTTTGGGGTTCTCTGTTGGTGACGTGATTTGTGCTCCTGTTGTGAATTGGGGTGCTTGTTCCTCAAATTGTATTTGTGATTCGGGGGGGGGGAATTCATATTGTGCATGTGCATCCTTAATTGGGGCGTCTTTTGACGTGTTCGTGATCTGTGGTGTGGTGGGGTTTGGTCTAAAAAATGCCCCCGTTCTTCTAAGGCCTCAAATCTATTGTGGACTGGAATCTGAGCTATCATGTCTCCTATCTACCATAATATACATCTCTATTACTGCTCAACTGATCATTTCTGTCCATCTGGCTGAGTTGATTTTTATTCTTATTTTTACTATTATTGTATCTCATTTTATTTGTTTTTTTATCCACTATATCATATTCTACCTTATCTACGTTATTACATAATCTCCCCTGCCACATATTATATTCATCGTTTTTAGGTAATTTAACAATGATTTCTTTGATTTCATTAATTTTGATGGAAACTTCTTCAAGTATTATTTTTCTCCTTTTAATGATGAGTCTGATGAGGGCTATAGACTGTTGATGTAGTAGCGCCTCCCATTCATCATTAAATGAGGGCTCCCATAAATCCTGTGCTGGGTTTTTTGTCAATGTAAGACTCTTTGGGATTTTGTCTAATAAAATGTATTGTTCCAAGGTTTTGATTTCCCATCTTTGTTTAAGTTCCCTAGTTAGTAATAATTCTAACTCTTTGAATGTGTCCCTAATACAGACATCTCCATTCGTCTCTATACCAATTTCTCCATCAAACATGAAGGCCTCAATTTTCTGTCTTTTATTTTCCACATGACTCCAGATATCCATGGTCGCCCACACACAGTGTGCTGGCCTTAAAGGGTGATGCAAAACTGGGATTTGAATTTATCAAATGGTAGGTCGCACTACTGTGTGGGGTGGCCCGGATGGGTGCTCTCAGCCCACAGATTCACCCAATCTATAAGCTACAACAATATTTCAAAGAAAGGTCAGGGCACTCTCTATATCTGGAGTCAATGGTACTTTATTCTATAAATTCAATAAAATATTGTACTATAAATAATAACAATGTTAATAAAAAGATTAAATGCACAGGTCTGGCCAGACTACAGGGAGTGCAGAATTATTAGGCAAATGAGTATTTTGACCACATCATCCTCTTTATGCATGTTGTCTTACTCCAAGCTGTATAGGCTCGAAAGCCTACTACCAATTAAGCATATTAGGTGATGTGCATCTCTGTAATGAGAAGGGGTGTGGTCTAATGACATAAACACCCTATATTAGGTGTGCATAATTATTAGGCAACTTCCTTTCCTTTGGCAAAATGGGTCAAAAGAAGGACTTGACAGGCTCAGAAAAGTCAAAAATAGTGAGATATCTTGCAGAGGTATGCAGCACTCTTAAAATTGCAAAGCTTCTGAAGCGTGATCATCGAACAATCAAGCGTTTCATTCAAAATAGTCAACAGGGTCGCAAGAAGCGTGTGGAAAAACCAAGGCGCAAAATAACTGCCCATGAACTGAGAAAAGTCAAGCGTGCAGCTTCCAAGATGCCACTTGCCACCAGTTTGGCCATATTTCAGAGCTGCAACATCACTGGAGTGCCCAAAAGCACAAGGTGTGCAATGCTCAGAGACATGGCCAAGGTAAGAAAGGCTGAAAGACGACCACCACTGAACAAGACACACAAGCTGAAACGTCAAGACTGGGCCAAGAAATATCTCAAGACTGATTTTTCTAAGGTTTTATGGACTGATGAAATGAGAGTGAGACTTGATGGGCCAGATGGATGGGCCCGTGGCTGGATTGGTAAAGGGCAGAGAGCTCCAGTCCGACTCAGACGCCAGCAAGGTGGAGGTGGAGTACTGGTTTGGGCTGGTATCATCAAAGATGAGCTTGTGGGGCCTTTTCGGGTTGAGGATGGAGTCAAGCTCAACTCCCAGTCCTACTGCCAGTTTCTGGAAGACACCTTCTTCAAGCAGTGGTACAGGAAGAAGTCTGCATCCTTCAAGAAAAACATGATTTTCATGCAGGACAATGCTCCATCACACGCGTCCAAGTACTCCACAGCGTGGCTGGCAAGAAAGGGTATAAAAGAAGAAAATCTAATGACATAGCCTCCTTGTTCACCTGATCTGAACCCCATTGAGAACCTGTGGTTCATCATCAAATGTGAGATTTACAAGGAGGGAAAACAGTACACCTCTCTGAACAGTGTCTGGGAGGCTGTGGTTGCTGCTGCACGCAATGTTGATGGTGAACAGATCAAAACACTGACAGAATCCATGGATGGCAGGCTTTTGAGTGTCCTTGCAAAGAAAGGTGGCTATATTGGTCACTGATTTGTTTTTGTTTTGTTTCTGAATGTCAGAAATGTAAATTTGTGAATGTTGAGATGTTATATTGATTTCACTATTAAAAATAAATAATTGAAATGGGTATATATTTGTTTTTTGTTAAGTTGCCTAATAATTATGCACAGTAATAGTCACCTGCACACACAGATATCCCCCTAAAATAGCTAAAACTAAAAACAAACTAAAAAATACTTCCAAAAATATTCAGCTTTGATATTAATGAGTTTTTTGGGTTCATTGAGAACATGGTTGTTGTTCAATAATAAAATTAATCCTCAAAAATACAACTTGCCTAATAATTCTGCACTCCCTGTAAAATAGTACCTACAAACAATTATAAAAACCGCAAAGTAGCTAAAACACAATGGTTATCTTATGATCCAATGTTCGAATTTCGTATACATTTTCGAATAAAATTTCGAATAAATAATCACAAGGAAAAGAAAACTAATGAATTCCAAATATCGATTCAAATATTCGATCCAATGTCCAAACTCTTACATATAATCGTGGCTTATCCAATTTTCGCTATAAGCTTGGTTAGTCTCTTTAATCAGCACGATGCAACATCAATAAATATCTTCAAATAGGACTAAATGTCGATTATATTTTTCATCGCAAGTGCTTATTCCTTCTATGGTTATTTTGTCTACTCACGTAACAGGTGTACGTAGGCGGCTCCGATCAAGAGTCCGCGGCGTCCCGCGTGGTAATCAGAATATGATCTTCCGCTACTGCTTACAAACGTGAGTATCGACTTTAGTGTGGAATAATAATGTGCGATATATCCAAAAATTTCGAGGGAATTTCGACAGAATGTCCTTTAGTTGAACACTTAGTTTTCACTTACTGGCGCCAGTAGTTTCTTTATAGTCCACGGCTCTGCAGATACATACGATGTACCCTCAGTAGATTTCCTCCAAAAAGGTTCAAAGCTGCAAAGGTTGATGATCCTTGTGTTGAATCAGGGGGTCCAGTACCAAACGCGTTTCGGGGCTCTTAGTGGCCCCTTCCTCAGTGGTTGACCTCCCCTCCATAATGCCTCTCCTTTTATAGAGGATTTCAGAAATTTGCAAAGTAGGAAATGGATCAAGTTTTCCTCAAACTCAGTGATGGATTTTGGTTGTAGGATCACTTTAAATGAAACAGTATTATTTTCTCCAATAAAGACAATGTATTTCGCAGTAATCTTCACTCTGCAAACTTTTTACATGCTCTAAGTAATGTTACACCAAAAAACGCACCAAAATCAAAAACCGCATGTGCGGTATTTATGCGTTTTTGTTGCATTTTCATTGGAAATCATGATTTGAGCTATATTGATGCATAAATACCTCATATATAACCCAAATAAATATATACATAAATATATAAAGATGTAAAAGTCAAATAATTAATGTCTTCATGTTGATCTTCACTATGTAAACTTGCTCCAGTCTATAGGTGATTTTGCACCAAAAAAACGCACAATATCAAAAAAACGCATATGCAGTATTGATGCGTTTTTGTTGCGTTTTCATTAAAAAAACATTGTTTGAGTTATATGGTACATAAATTCCCCATATATATCCCAAAAAAATACATACATAATACATAAAAATATATAAATATAAAAAATGTAAAAAATTTAAAAAGATTGATGCCTTCATGCTGATACATGTCATATACAACGATACGGAGAGATCTATATTCCCAAAATCAACTAATATCTAAAAATATTTCAAAAATCTTAAAAGACTCTATAAAAATGTTGCAATAACAGTATTAAAATTATAATATACATCATATAATGGCTTTCTGCAGCTCGAATTCAGAATTTTTGGATATATCGCACATTATTATTCCACGCTAAAGTCGATACTCACGTTTGTAAGCAGTAGCGGAAGATCATATTCTGATTACCACGTGGGACGGCGCGGACTGTTGATCGGAGCCGCCTACGTACACCTGTTACGTGAGTAGACAAAATAACCATAGAAGGAATAAGCACTTGCGATGTAAATATAATCGACATTTAGTCCTATTTGAAGATATTTATTGATGTTGCATCGTGCTGATTAAAGAGACTAACCAAGCTTATAGCGAAAATTGGATAAGCCACGATTATATGTAAGAGTTTGGACATTGGATCGAATATTTGAATCGAATATTTGGAATTCATTAGTATTCTTTTCCTTGTGATTATTTATTCGAAATTTTATTCGAAAATGTATACGAAATTCGAACATTGGATCATAAGATAACCATTGTGTTTTAGCTACTTTGCGGTTTTTATAATTGTTTGTAGGTACTATTTTAGTCTGGCCAGACCTGTGCATTTAATCATTTTATTAACATTGTTATTATTTATAGTACAATATTTTATTGAATTTATTGAATAAAGTACCATTGACTCCAGATATAAAGAGTGCCCAGCCCTTTCTTTGAAATATTGTTGTAGCTTATAGATTGGGTGAATCTGTGGGCTGAGAGCACTCATCCGGGCCACCCAACACAGTAGTGCGACCTAACATTTGATAAATTCAAATCCCACTTTAGTATCACTGTTATATATGTGCCATCCACAGACCCCCCCACCCCATAACAGTGCCATCCACAGACCCCCCAGCCCATAACAGTGCCATCCACAGACCCCCCCAGCACATAACAGTGCCATCCACAGATCCCCCACCCTAATACTAATATAAGATGTCTTATTCAATTAATAGTTATTAAACATGCCCCCCAACTCCTAATAGTACCTTACATCCTAACAGCTTCTGTACAATGCCGGCAGGCAGGCCGGGCGGCCGGAGTGTCCCTCACTGACGTCACTTGCCTGCGCCGCCTGCTTCATTCATAAAGTAGGTGGCGCAGGCACGTGACATCAGGGAGTTACGCTGCCGCCCGCCCGGCCTGCCTGCCTGCATTCTACAGAAGCTGTTAGGATGTAAGGTACTATTAGGAGTGAGGGGGCATGTTTAATAACTATTAATTGAATAAAACATCTTATATTAGTATACCGGAGCAGCGGGGCTATACTACACTGACTGCACCGCCCGCCGCTATTCCCGGCCCCCAGCTCCTCCTCCCAGTCCCTTCCCGAGTCCCCGCTCGCTCGTAAATCGCAGCTTGCGATGTAAAACTGCAAGCATTCGCCCCATAAGATGCAGGGGCATTTCCCCCCCATTTTGGGGGGTGAAAAAGTGCGTCTTATGGGGCGAAAAATATGGTAAGTAAATCAAGTTGAACCAAGGGATAGGTGGGGATGTTAATTTAAAAAAAGGGGAGTGTGACCCAGACTTCTAGACATTTTCATAAGCATTAATGTTACAATATTTTTGGACTATAAGAAGCATCTATGATTTGGAGGAGGAAAATAAGAAAAAAATATATGTTTTATCAAACCTCAGAGTAGACCCCCAATCCTCACCAGATCCCCATTCTTCATTAGCCTCAGATCAAACCCTCAGGCTCCCTAAGCTCCACCAGCCTTAGGTCAGACCTCCACCAGCCTCAGGTCAGACCCCCACAGCCTCAGATCAGACCCCATCAGCTTCAGATCAGACCCCATCAGCCTCAGGTCAGAACCACATCAGACCTCATATTAGACATAAATAAATAAATGTACCTCTTGTTTTAGACAGCGCTGCCACTCACTCACAGCTCCTTGGTCTTCTTCTAGCTACGGTCATTAGCATTTGGACTATAAGATGCTCTGCCACTTCTTTTCTCACTTTTGGGGGAAAAATGTGCATCATATAGTCTGAAAAATATGGCATTTTCTTTTAAGAATTCATCTAATCCCTTTTAAAAACAGCCCGCTGTTCCTGTTGTGACCATGTCCTGAGGTAGACTACTCCACAGATTTACATTTCTTAAAGTAAAGAAGTTGCCTACTAGTCTTTTTAGGGGATTTTATATTTAACAGTTGTGCACCATACTTTTTTTTGCGTGGCCAATCTTAAATATTTGTATAGGTTAATCATGTCCCCCCTTAGGCGCCTCTTCTCAAGACTAAATAAATGTAATTCTTTTAATATTTCCTCATAACTAAAAAGCTCCATGACTTTTATCAGTTTAGTAGCTCTCCTTTTTCCTTTTCCAGCTCCAGGGCATCTTTTCTGTGGTCTGATGCCCAGAAATAAACTGCATATTCCAGATGAGGTCACACCGAAGCTTTGCAAAGTGGTAATTAGAGATGAGCGAATCCAACTTGATGAAGTCGAATTTGATCAGAATTTCAGGAAAAAATTGATTCCGAAGTCGAATTTCCTTGCGCTTCGTGGTAACGAATAAGATTTTTTTCTAAAATGGCTGCTGCTCATGTTAGAATGAGAAAGTAAGAAGCCTGTGAACGAGGGATCACCCACGCTGCCATGCATGCAGCCAAGCCAATCAGCAGGTAGCCAGCCCATGTGATGTCACAGCCCTATAAAAAGCCTCAGCCTGCTCAGCCTCCGCCATTTTCCAGTGAACTTAGTGAAGAGAGAGACGTGACAGGCACTAGGGACAGTGACTAGGAAAGACTTTATTGTGGAAAAATAACTATTGAGCAGTTCAGGGAAAGATTATTCATAGTGTAGGGATATAATAGGGAGGCATTATCCACACTGTAAGGAGAGCAGGGACCAATTGCACAGTGTAAAGCCTGGGTAATAGGAGCCATTCTATTACAACTTTCTGCACAATTGTGGCTACAAAAAGTGATCTAATACTACAGATTTTAGGATTTTTGCATCAGTAATTCCAGTAATCCTTGATTCTGTTATTTGGGTGAAATTGCGGTCTGATAAAACAAGTTTTGGGGTGTTTTTATTTTATATATAAGTACATCCATTCATCCTTGATTGTGGGGTGAAATAACACATTTTGGGGTGTATTTTTTATATGGAAGTACATCCATTTATCCTTGATTATGGGGTGCCCCCAGCTGAGCTAATGTCGCCATAGTGGCCCCATAATGTGTGCCAGTATAAAATACCCCTATATAATGCCCCCAAGTCAATGCCCCAATAGTGCTCCTCTCCACCTTCCCCATAGTGCCCCCATAATGTGCCAGTGTAAAATACCCCTATATAGTGCCCCCAGTAGATGCCCCCATAGTGCTACTCTCTCCCTTCCCCATAGTGCCCCATAATGTTCCAGTATAAAATCCCAATATATAGTGCCCCAAGTAAATGCCCCTATAGTGCTCCTCTCCCCCTTCCTCAAAGTGCCATCCATAATGTACCAGTATAAAAATTCCCATATACAGTGCCCCAGTAGATGCCCTCAGTGTCCCCCATAATTGGCCAGTATAAAATACCCCTTATTTGTGTCCTCAGTAGATGCCCCATAGTGTTCCTCTCCCCCCTTCCCCATAGTAACCCATATAAAATACCCCTTTTTTGTGCCCTCAGTAGATGCCCTCATAGTGCCCCCCAATAATGTGTCAGTAAGAAGTGCCTTTAGATGCCCCATAGTGCTCCTCTCCCCTCTTCACTATAGTGCCCCCATATAAAATACCCCTTTTTTTGTGCCCTCAGTAGATGCCACCATAGTGCCCCCCAATAATTTGCCAGTAAGAAGTGCCCCTAGATGCTCCCATAGTGCTCCTCTCCTGCATTGTGCCATATAAAAAAATGTACATATATACTCACCTCCGTGCAGCTTTCAGCGGTGCGATGCAGGCCTTTTCCGGTCTGTGTTCCGTGCTGTACGATGACGTCATCACACTGCCTGCACTGGCCTCGGATACACTACAGGCCCTAGGCCTGCAGCCTATGAGAGGAACAGGGATGGGAGACGCCTCCTCCCTGTCCCACCGCACCATTCATCTGTGTCACTGGTGACGGCACTGCCACCTCCAAGCTGTGAGTCCTGCTCCTGCGCCAATGTCCTCCTCTGCCTCCTCATCCTCCACCTTGTCCTCAGCCTCCACTGCAGGCACAATTCGGAGTGGTCCTCCAGCATCCCACCTGTGCAGAGTATGGCGGTGTCATGCTGTTCTGCACCTAGTTTTCCTGGGCGAACTGAGTCACACCAGGGAGGAACTGCTCCACATTCTTCAACAGGAAATCGAATCCTGGCTATCTTCTCGCCAACTTAAGATTGGAACTATGGTCACCGACAACGGGAAGAACATTGTGTTGGCGCTGTGTCAAGGAGGGCTGATCCATGCGCCCTGGACTACGGGATGAACAACATCATACTACTCCTTCACATCCTGGAGCAGATACTGCTAAATCTGTCTGGCCAGGGGACAGGATACATGGTGCCTACATCTCATGGCCATGTGAGCCCTGTGGGGGCTGAAATGGAGGAGGAGGACATTCACATACAGGCAATGTATACAGAAATGGGTGGTTTTTCTGCACAAGTGAAAGGATAAGAGCAGGAAGAGCTAGAGGGCTATGAGGAAGACCAGGCCGATGACCCTAACACAACGTGGCAGTATGCAGCAGTGGAGATTTAGGCAGAAAGTCCCCGCGAGTCCCTTGCGAAAATGCTTAGTTGCTTGTGTAGTGACAGCCGAATTATCACAATTCAGCAGAGGGATGACTACTGGCTCTCCTCCATCTTAGCCCCTCACTACTGGTCCAGAATGGGGGCCTTTTTTCCACCCGCTGAGAGGGAAGATAAACTGAACTACCATCACAACATCCTATGTAGTCAGTTGGCCGCTGCCTATGTGTGCCATTACCCATCCTCACGTAGGTCTGACCGGGGGGACCCTCTGTGCTCACATTCCACTGCCTTGGCTGTTGGAGGTTGGAGGGGGAGGCAGGAGCAGTACCAGCTCCATCCTCAGCAACGTAAGTCTAGACTCTCTGATGAGGACTTTTCTTCACCTGCCTAGTGAAGAAACCACCCACCAGCAGCAGCAAGACATGGAGCAGAACCTGAACCAGTAGGTGGTGGCATACTTGTACTGCACCCTGCCACCCCACATCCAAGATCTTCTGGACTACTGGGCAGCCAAACTTGATTTTTAGCCGCAACTGACCGAGTTTGCCCTGGACAACCTTTCCTGCCCTGCCAGTAGTGTGGCATCAGAGGGGGTGTTTAGTGCAGCGGGGGACTTAGTTACCCCAAGGAGAACTCGCCTTTCCACCTAAAATGGGGAGAGATTGACCATTGTGAAGATGAATCAGGTGTGGATCACCCAGGATTTCCACACACCAGTGCCTGATGCATCAGACTAGATCATTATAGGTGCCACGTCCAAACTGTGTTGATTACTCATGCGGTTGCCACCTCACCACTCTGAGACTCTGTGACTAGGCCACTGTGTTGACTCCTCATGCAGTTGCCACCCCCGGCACTCTATAACTGGGCCACTGTGTGACTTCTCATGCGGTTGCCACCTCCCCACTCTGCGACTGGTCCACTGTGTTGACTCCTCATGCGGTTGCCACCCTTGCCACTCTGTAACTGGGCCATTGTGTTGACTCCTCATGCGGTTGCCACCCTCCCCATAATGTAACTGGGCCACTTTGTTGACTCCTCATGTGGTTGCCTCCCTCCCCACTCAATGACAGGGCCACTATTGTCCCTGTTTGGCCTAGTTGACATCCCTATGAATTTTAGCCTTCTTCTGATCTGTCAGAAAGATGGAAAAATACTAAACACAACTCAACCTGTCTTTGGAGCATCCATAAGGCCTGTATCACACAGTCCCCATTTTTCATCAGGATATGCTTATGATTTGGAAGCCAAAAGCAAGAGTGGGTACAAAACACAGACTACATGCAAACTTGTATCATCTCTATTTTGGATCCACTTCTGTTTGTTAGTTTTTTTGGCTTACTGACCAAAAGCTAACCATGTGAAGGCGGATGCTCCAAAGACATGGTCCGTTTATTTGGGGGTTGTTCTTATGATGGATCAGAAGAAGGGCAAAATAAGCAGTTCTGTCATCACAAACCTACTGCTGACACCCTCTCCACTAATTGTATCAGCGTGTAACAGAACAGGCTCTGTAGAAATCTATGTGGAATCAGCTGACAATGGTGTAAAAAGAGTGCACTCTTTCACTCTATAGTACAATCTTGGGCCACTGAACGGTTCTTTATACCTGACACTAATATTAACCATAAGGATAAGTTCACACTTCAGCTTTTGGTCAGTTTTGTCCCCGTAACTGACAAAATATGTGAAGTGTGAAGTAATTCTGAGAGTGACGCCTGTCACCTGCCTGTCATACTGACTCACAGTACTACCACAGCAGACTCCCTATTCATATTTTTTTAAATGTGCAAGCCATGTACCGTGGTGGGCTCCCCAGGATACAGCAAAGTCACAAACGAGGAAAGCAACTCCAACACCAGCTTTTGCCAAAACAGAATTTCACTAACACGTGGTAATAAACACAACCACAAATGCTGAGAACATTAAAAGAATGTACATACACCCACCCTGAAGGCTGAGACCCCTGTGTTGCACAGCATGACGCCCTCTGGCTGGCACAACTAAAACTGCCTCACCGTACCTATTATTACCCTGAAGTAAACACAAACAATTGTTTGGGTGCTTAGTATGGGCTAGCCTGCAGTGCAACACAACAGTTTACAATCTTACCATGCTCTATAGTATTCCGCCTCCCATAACTAGTCCGGTAGCACGTCCCTGAGTATTACTCCTGAGCAAAACGCTGAACTGGATTAAGTTTATGGGGGTGTTTATTAGCTCTCAAATGTGCAATGTCCCTTTAAGTAATGGAGTCCTTGTAGTAACAATAGTAACAGTTTAGGCCTCACACAAAGCAGAGACCCTAACTAGCTAACTACAGGCCTGGTCTCAGTCTCTAGGCGCCAACACTGCAGTGAGGTGCGTGCACGATCTTACTGACCCTGGTCTGCTCTTTATCCACTGGCAACTCTGAACCGAAAAACCAGTCTCTCCAGCAAACATGAGTTCCCGCAGGGTATGCAGCTTTGGTACTCAGCTCTTATCAACCTTCCTGGAAACAGTCCTCCTTTCCCTGGACAGGATCTGGGTCTTGGACAATGATCAGCTTCACTCAGCTGCAGCTGTGGCTATGGCTGCTGCTTCCTCTAGCAAGTTCTCAAAACCCCACCTCCTTTGAATATTTAAATATCTGCAGTCTATTAGCTGTGTTTAAGAAACAGCGGCATCTTGTGGCCAAACAGCAGAATATCAGTTCTGATCATTTAACTTAATCCACACACAAACAGTGTTCAAACAATGAGAGCTGTTTCTCAATCTCACAAATGCACAATCAATGAAATCCGCTGAAGAAGGAGTGAGAAATTATATACACTCCGAAACGCGTTTGGTTTTAATGAATTATCTATGAAGTGCCAAGGTATTTTCTGAAGAAAAACGACAGATTTGCGCAACTGAAATAATATACAGAACTTTACCTACAAAATCGTGCTCACAAGCCTGATCAGGTATAAGGAACAGCTGTCCACCGATCCACATACCCCAGGATTGAAAGCCGGCAAGTTCAACAGGGTGAACACTCCAAATTCCCGTGATAACTCATGAGACTTACTGCACAAAGAACCATAGTCACGCTGAATACAGGTGGGACGCCACACAGCGTGCAACTCCATCCGCAGTCTGGTCACATCAACCGTGAGTACCCTGTTATGCCGATACTCCGAAAGAATAATTTGTAGAGATCTGGTGTTAATTTAAAGTGGACGCGTAACAACATTTAATATCCCCACTTAATGAAATCTTGGGGAATACACTGAACGACGTCAGTGTTAGGACGCACAGCACACAACCAACTTGTTGTATTATCCCTGGAGAGACAATGATATCAGATCCAATCTTGATCCGTCATCTATAGATCGGAGTCCATAGTTTTTTCCATATGTTTATATGTGACCATTGTTTTTGTCATTGCACATTATTGCTTGGTGATTTTACACTACTTATCTCCTTGTTTTATTGCCCTGTGGCGAATTGCCAATAGGTTTTTATATATATGTTTTTTATTATATTGCTTATTATTTTTATGCTATCGGATGTTTAATAAATTATTGCATTTTTCAAGTGACCCAAATATCTGGTTGTGCCTATCTCTATTTTGAACATTTAGTGCTGATAATGTGGTAGTGTTACCTGCAGTCCTAATTAAAACCACAGATAACACTTGTGCTAATAATGTGGTAGTGTTACCTGCAGTCCTATGTAAAACCACAGATAACACTAGACCTGATAATGCAGTACTGTTACCTGCAGTCCTATGTAAAACCACAGATAACACTAGTGCTGATAATGTGGTAGTGTTACCTACATCCTTAGTGTGCCTCCCTATGCCTCTCTCACGGACTCCATGCTGGCGGCGCTGCCTCCTCTTCCATCTTCTTCTTCTTGCCCAGCACAGAACGTCCTGATGCAGCAGTGTCAAGATATAGGAACACTGTGGGCATGGTGATGGTGACAGACACACACACAGGGACAGACACACAGGGAGAGACACACACAGGGACAGACACACACACACACACAGGGACAGACACATACACAGGAAAGGACACATACAGGGACGGTCAAATACACATAGGGACATGTACACACACAGGGACAAACATACACACAGGGACGGACACACACAGGGACAGACACACACAGGGACAGACACACACAGGGACAGACACACACAGCGACAGACACACACAGCGACAGACACACACAGCGACAGACACACAAGGACAGACACACACAGGGACAGACACACACAAGGACAGACACACCCAGGGACAGACACACACAGGGACAAACACACACAGGGACAAACACACAGGGACAAACACACAGAGGGACAAACATAGAAGGACAGACACACACACAGGGACAGGGACAGACACGGACAGGGACAGACACACACAGGGACAGACACACACAGGGACAGACACACACACAGATGCACACACTGGGACAGTCAAATACACACAGGGACAGAGACACACACAGGGACAGACACACACAGAGGGACAGACACACACACACTGGGACAGACTCACACACTGGGATGGCCAAATACACATAGGGATAGATACAACACAGGGACACACACAGGGACAGACACACACACACAGGGACAGACAGACACACACAGACATAGGGACACACACACAGCTAGGCCTCACCACACCCAGCCAGGCTCCTCTCCGTACAGGAACACAGCTCTCTGCTCCTACGGCTCCTACCCCACTGGTCACATGGGTGGATGACATCAGGAAGGTCCTTTAGCCCGGTAGAAAACTCCATCTACCCTGTTCTGAGTACTGGGGCCGCCCATCCCAGCAGTGCACTCCGCAAAAATTGTCTTCATTGCTGGGGTAAGCTGCCCTAGAATTCAGAACAGGCAGTTTAATGAAGACCAGGACACAGCTGCAGGAGTGAGTGGGCACAGTGGGCCCCGGAACTTGCCCAGGTGTGCTGGGTGCTGACGCCGGCCCTGCTACAGATTTTAGGTTGTTTGCATTCTTTGATACATCAGTAATTCCAGTAATCCTTGCTCTGACACAACCAGTTTTGTGATGTATTTAGTTGATATATAAGTACATCCATTCCTCCTTGATTCTGGGGTGAAATTGCGTTCGGATACAAATAGTTTTGGGGTGTTTTTATTTTCTATATAAGTACATCCATTCCTACAGTACTTGATTCTGGGGTGCAATTGCAGTCTGATACAACCAGTTTTGGGGTGTATTTAGATTATATATATATGTATCTTCATTCATCTTTGATTCTGGGGTGAAATTTCATTCTAATACAACCAGTTTTGGGGTGTAGAATCTTATATAGTAGAATCTTGGGCCACTGCACAGTTCTTCATACCTGGTGCTAATATTGACCTGTCAGGCTGATTTCACACTTGAGTTATTTGGTCAGTTTTGTCCCCGTAACTGACCAAGAAAGTGAAGTGTGCAGTGATTCTAACAGTGTCATCTGCGTGTCATACGGACTCACAGTACTGTTTCACTACCCCAGCAGACTCTCTATGCGTGTTACTGAAAGGCACAGTGTTCTACACCACTATACAGGCTCTCTGCAGCCAGGAAATAACAGTATTTAACGCGATTCGTCACAAAAAAATTTGGATCAAATCTTTTTGTGAAATTCTGCAAACTGAAAAATTCGCTCATCTCTAGCTATCACCATCGCCTTAGCTGCTATTCCCTGCTGCTAATCCCCTAATGCCTCTTACTTTTCCTTTATTGCCACTACCATTATTGCTACACATTCACTACTAGTACTACGGCATACATCTACCACTACACACATCTACTGCTTTATCCGTTACATGCTATGCTGCTACCGCAATCTCTACTATTGCCATGACATGCTACAAGTACCCTAATCCAGCGGTCCCCAACCGCCAGGCTGCGGCCCAGGACCGGGCCCTGGAAGATTGTTTGCCGGGTCGTGGCATTAAAGATGAGCGGAGACGCCAGGCCCGAAGCGCACATAACACACACCGCGCGGCCGTACAGCGGAAAGGAAGGAGAGCGTTCCTTCCTTCCAACTGTGATGCCGGCCAGCCACTGCCACCAATGAAAATGCTTGAAAAGGGCTAGTGAGGCAGGGATTGGTTAGGTCTCACTGCCCCACCACTGGAAATAAATATGACCGCCTGAGGGGGAAGAGGGGTTGTCAGCGTCCAGTTTAAGCTAGTTACTGAGGGAGTAAGTGGGAGAATGACCTTCAGTTCCTCTTCCATGTCACCTTAAAAATATCAGCAGTGCAGCAAAGCCCAGTGACCACTAGACCCTAGTCAGTTTTGTGCAGCCAAAGTATAGTTACCATGTCAGCCTTAAATAAAGGCAGGGAGATATCAATGTAATAGTAAGGCCTATTTCACACTGATTCTGCATTATGGTGAGTTGAGTCACATTTAAAGGGAACCTGTTACTGGGATTTTGTATATAGAGCTGAGGACATTTGATGCATATGCAAATTAACCTGAGATGAGTCAGGGACAGGACTCATCTCAGGTTAATTTGCATATGTAACAAATCGTTTTTTTTACACAATAAAAGCACAGAGAGCTATGGGGACTAGGTATTGCAGATGTGCTAGCGGCCATCTAGCAATGTTCTCAGCTCTATACACAAAATCCCGGTGACAGGTTCCCTTTAAATAATAATGTAATCGTTATATAGTGTTAAATATTTTAATATGCACCTTGTGTTTTTTTATGCACGTGAATCAGTCAGCGCCGACCAGCATCCCCTAAGCCCCGCCCAAGAACCCCCCACCCCACCTGGTCCCTGGGAAAATTGTCTTGCATTAAACTGGTCCTTGGTGCAAAAAAGGTTGGGGACCACTGCCCTAACCTACCCTTTCCACATCCATACTTTACTGCTGCTGCTCCCAATTAAAAGGGAGAATTTTTCCAAGTTCATTCAGAACAAGCCACTATTTGTTCTGATATTTAACACTTGTACATGTATAAATATGGGCAGGCATTGTGTCCCCATGAATGCATAATGTTTGGATGCGCCACTCTTTCTTATGACATTAATGTAGTTTAGTATAAACAGGGGCAGGGATCTGCCCCTATTGAAGCCTAATGTTTGGATGCTTGGTCCCAACAAGTCACTGTATTTTTGCCCTAACACCATGTGTGTATAAATAGCATCATCCCCCATTAAGGGAACATTTTTGAAAGCTTTGTAATATGAAAAACACATAACATATGCATGCAGCGGTGCAGTATTTTTAAGTATGCTGCTTGTTAACACCGTCAGACATGCATTTATCCATAGCTATATATCAGTGTCGCTCATTATTTGCTATTGCTATCATTTCTTTCAAGAGCTTAGGGAGAGGGGAGAGTGGAGAAAAAGAGCAAAAATTAACAAAAGGAGATAACATCTTTTCCTAAAAAATCTCAGTCCTAGGAGACTAGAGGGTGTTATATGCCAATTTTCTGGAGCAACTTCAATTTGTGATGAATTATTCAACTCCAAAATTTTTTTATTCAGTGAATCGGACACAAAACCAATTAGTCCCTTTATGTCTTTTTTGTTCTATGAAATATGCTATTTTTGTGTAAAAGTAGTAAAATGTAGAATAATTGGACATGAAGTCACTTTGCGAGGCTTACATAATAGAAACCACCCAAAAATGACCCCATTCTATAAACTACACCCCTCAAGGTATTCAAAACTGATTTTACAAACTTTGTTAACCCTTTAGGTGTTCCACAAGAATTAATGGAAAATAGAGATACAATTTCCAAATTTCACTTTTTTGGCAAATTTTCCATTTTAAGAATTTTTTTCCAGTTACAAAGCAAGGGTTAACAGCCAAGCCAAACTCAATATTTATGGCCCTGATTCTGTAGTTTACAGAAACACCCCATATGTGGTCGTAAACCGCTGTACGGGCACACGACAGGGCGCAGAGGGAAAGGAATCCCATACGGTTTTTAAAAGGCAGGTTTTGCTGGACTGTTTTTTTTGACACCATGTCCCATTTGAAGCCCCCCTGATGCACCCCTAGAGTAGAAACTCCATAAAAGTGACCCCATCTAAGAAACTACACCCCTCAAGGTATTCAAAACTGATTTTACAAACGTAGTTAACCCTTTAGGTGTTTCACAAGAATTAATGGAAAATAGAGATACAATTTCAAAATTTCACTTTTTTGGCAGATTTTCCATTTTAATATTTTTTTTACTTTTACAAAGCAAGGGTTAACAGCCAAACAAAACTCAATATTTATGGCCCTGATTCTGTAGTTTACAGAAACATCCCATATGTGGTTGTAAACTACTGTACGGGCACACGGCAGGGCGCAGAAGGAAAGGAATGCCATACGGTTTTTGGAAGGCAGATTTTGCTGGACTGTTTTTTTTTACACCATGTCCCATTTGAAGCCCCCCTAATGCAACCCTAGAGTAGAAACACCATAAAAGAGACCCCATCTAAGAAACTACACCCCTCAAGGTATTCAAAACAGAATTTATAAACGTCGTTAACCCTTTAGGTGTTCCACAAGAGTTATTGGCAAATGGAGATGAAATTTCAGAATTTCAATTTTTTGGCAAATTTTCCATTTTAATCCATTTTTCCCAGTAACAAAGCAAGGGTTAACAGCCAAACAAAACTCAATATTTATGGCCCAGATTCTGTAGTTTACAGAAACACCCCATATCTGGTCGTAAACAGCTGTACGGGCACATGGCAGGGCGCAGAAGGAAAGGAATGGCATACGGTTTTTGGAAGGCAGATTTTGCTGGACTGTTTTTTTTTTACACCATGTTCCATTTGAAGCCCCCCTGATGCACCCCTAGAGTATAAACTTCAAAAAAGTGGCCCTATTTTAGAAACTACGGTATAGGGTGGCAGTATTGTTGGTACTAGTTCAGGGTACATATGATTTTTGGTTGCTCTATATTACACTTTTTGTGAGGCAAGATAACAAGAAATAGCTGTTTTGGCACCGTTTTTATTTTTTGTTATTTACAATATTCATCTGACAGGTTAGATCATGTGATTTTTTATAGACCAGGTTGTCACGGACACGGTGATACCTAATATGTATACATTTTTTTTATTTATGTAAGTTTTACACAATGATTTTATTTTTGAAGCAAAAAAAATCATGTTTTAGTGTTTCCATAGTCTGAGAGCCATAATTTTTTCAGTTTTTAGGCGATTACCTTGGGTAGGGTATGATTTTTGCGGGATGAGATGATGGTTTTATTGGCACTATTTTGGGGTGCGTGTGACTTTTTGATCGCTTGATATTACACTTTTTGTGATGTAAGGTGACAAAAAATGGTTTATTTAGCACAGTTTTTATTTAAAATGTTTTACAGTGTTCATCTGAGGGGTTAGGTCATGTAATATTTTTATAGAGCCGGTCGATACGGACGCAACGATAGCTAATATGTATACTTTTTTATTTATTTATGTAAGTTCTACACAATAATATCATTTTTGAAACAAAAAAAAATGTTTAATGTCTCCATATTCTGAGCCATAGTTTTTTTTTATTTTTTGGGCGATTGTCTCATGTAGGGGCTCATTTTTTGCGGGATGAGGTGATGGTTAGATCGGTACTATTTTGGTGGGCAAACGCCTTTTTGATCGCTTGCTGTTGTACTTTTTGTGATGTAAGGTGACAAAAAATTGTTTATTTAGCACAGTTTTTATTTTTCATCTGAGGGGTTAGGTCATGTGATATGTTTATAGAGCCGGTCGATACGGACGTGGCGATATCTAATATGTATACTTTTTTTTCCCTATTTTTGACCTATTTTTTTTTTACTTTATTTGGGGAAAATGATGTTTTTGTTTATTTTTACTTGAAACTTAAATTTTTTTGGGGGGAAAACTTTCTTTTTTCAACTTTTTTTTTCACTTTTTTTTTGTCCCACTTTGGGACTTGAACTTTTGGGGGTCTAATACTTTACAATGCATTCCAATACATTGGCTATATGAGTAATACTGTGTGTATTACTCATACAGCTTCCGGCCTGTGAAATCCAGGGGGCTGGATCTCACAGGCTCGTCACCGGAAGGCAGCACGATGCCTCAGGAAGGCATCGCGCTGCCTTCCATGCCATCGGGTCCCCCCTACAGCCCCATGAGGACCCGATGGCACCACCGCCGCCACACCAGGTAAAAGCCACAAACCGCAGGTCTGAATTGACCTGCGGTTTGCGGAGATCGCCGACAACGGGGGGTCACGGGACCCCCCGTGCATTTAGCCAAGGTGCCTGCTCAATGATTTGAGCATGCACCGGGTTCCGATCACCGCCCGCCGGGCGGCGGTGATCGGAACTATACATGACGTACCGGTACGTCATGGGTCCTTAACCTCTTTACGACCGCAATCTGTATATATACGTGATAGCTGCACATAACCCGTGCAGCTATCACGTGTATAGACGTCAAGCCAGCTCTTTAATCCAAGCGCTACAAAGCGCTTGGATTAAAGCTTCTGCCCCTGCCCTGCTGCTGTCACGGACAACATACAGTGCAGTAATGCCGGCAATGGACCAATCAGAGTGGCCCCTTGCCGGCAATCGATCCGATTGGTTAGTCTGTGCAGACTAACCAATCGGATCGCGGCAGTGTTAAAATACCGGTTTCGGGCTGTGATCTGCGCTCTGCAGATCACAGCCTGAAATCGGTAATGTGTCCTGAAGCCCCCGATCTGTGCCCCCTTCTTGTTCTTCTTCTTACCCTGCCCCCGATGCGGTCCGCCCCCTCCTGCCCCAATCTGTAATAAGTAAAATGCTGCCCCCTGCCCCCGATGCGTCCGCCCCCTCCTGCCCCGATCTGTAATAAGTAAAATGCTGCCCCCTGCCCCCGATGCATCCGCCCCCTCCTGCCCCGATCTGTAATAAGTAAAATGCTGCCCCCTGCCCCCGATGCGTCCGCCCCCTCCTGCCCCGATCTGTAATAAGTAAAATGCTGCCCCCGATGCGGTCCCCCTTCTGTGTGTGATGGCGGCGGCTCCATTCCTGAGCCGCCGCCATCAGCAGCGTGTGTCAGCTCTATGCTGACACTGCTCTAACCGCATAGATGCCGCAGTAGCGGCATCCATGGGGTTAATAGAGGGAGGGGGCTCCCTCTCTCTCAACCATCAGGGCTGCTGCGATCGCAGCGCCCGATGGTTGCCATGGCAACCGGACGCTTTGCAAAGGCGTCCGGTTGCCATGGCATAGGCGTCCGGTGCTGCCACCTACAGGCATCTGATTGTATTATACTTTGCAATGCAAAAGCATTGCAAAGTATAGTACAACCATCAGCCCCACTGGATCTTCAAGATCCAAGAGGGAACTGATAAAAAAAAAAATTGAAAATAATAAAAGTAAAAAGAAATAAATAAAAATGTTAAAAAAAAATCCTTTTCCTATAAAAAAACCCCAAAAAACTAACAAAAACCACACATATTAGGTGTCAGCGCGTCCGTAGCGACCATCTCTATAAATATATCACATCATCAACCCCGTACAATAAACACCATAAAAAATAAAAAATAAAAACGGTGTAAAAAAATAAGCCATTTTTGTCACCTTACATCACAAAAAGTGCAACAGCAAGCGATCAAAAAAGGCGTATATACCCCAAAATAGTACCAATCAAACCGTTACCTCATCCCGCAAAAAAAGCCCATATTTAAGACAATCGCCCAAAAAATAAAAAAGCTACGGCTCTCAGACTATGGAGACACTTAAACATCATTTTTTTGGTTTCAGAAATGCTATTATTGTGTAAAACTTAAATAAATAAGAAAAAGTATACACATGAGGTATTGCCACGTCCGTAATGATATGCTCTATAAAACTGTCACATGACCTAACCCCTCAGATGAACGCTGTAAAAAAAAAAAAAAAAGGTTCCAAAACAGCCAATTTTTTGGCCACCCCGTCCCATAAAGTGTACCAATAAAAACCTCAACTCTTTCTGCAAAAAAATGAGCCCCTGCACAAGACGATCGGTAGAAAAATAAAAAACATATGGCGTTCAGAAAACCTATCCAGCAAAATCTGCCTTCCAAAAACCATACGGTGTTCCTTTCCTTCTGCGCCCTGCCGTGCGCCCTTACATCAGTTTACGACCACATGTTGGGTGTTTCTGTAAACCGCAGAATCAGAGTAATAAATATTGAGTTTTGTTTGGCTGTTAACCCTTAATGTGTTAAAGAAAAAAATGTAATAAAATAGAAAATCTGCTAAAAAAGTGAAATTTAGAAATTTCCTCTCCATTTTCCTTTAATTCTTGTGGAACACCTAAAGGGTTAATAACGTTTGTAAAATCGGTTTTAAGGAACTTGAGGGGTCTAGTTTCTACAATGGGGTCATTTATGGGGGTATCTACTAAATAGGCCCCACAAAGTGACTTCAGACCTGGACTAGTCCTTATAAAGTGGGTTTTGGAAATTTTCTTAAAAATTTTAAGAATTGCTTCTAAACTTCTAAGCCTTGTAACGTCCTAAAAAAATAAAATAACATTTCCAAAATGATGCCAACATAAAGTAGACATATGGGGAATGTTATGTAATAAATATTTTATGAGGTATCACTTTCTGTTTTAGAAGCAGAGAAATTGAAATTTAGAAAATTGCTAATTTTTATTTATTTTTGGTAAATTTGGGATTTTTTCATAAATAAAGGTGATATATATTGACTCAAATTTATGACTGTCATGAAGTACAATGTGTCACGAGAAAAAAATCTCAGAATGGCGTGGATAAGTAAAAGTGTTCCAAAGCTATTACCACTTAAAGTGACGCATGTCAGATTTGTAAATTTTGACCTGGACACTGGGGCATCAATGACCTTTGGTCATGAAAGGGTTAAGGACTCGGGAACCATGCTGTACCGGTATGTCATGGGTGCTTAAGGGGTTAATAATACAAATAATAATATCAACAAAAAATGTTATTAGATAAAATTATATAGTACATGTGAAAAACTCCCTCACAGCATGCAAAAAAGTTTTTCAGCAGGTTGGTTTTTGATGTGGCATAGCATGCTGCTATCTATCTTAGCTTAGCTTGGAGTTAACTAAATTACACAGAAAAGTCTGTGATATAAAGGAGGATAATAATGAATTTTGGACAACTGCTGCTTAGCATTATTATACAGCATTTGTAATGTAAAGCTGAAATGATTAGCAGAAAACCTCATCTCTGAAGCAAATATATTGTAATCAAGCTTTATTTTGTATGACAAAGTCCCATTACTTCTGATTGCATGAGCAGTTATTAGTATACCGCGCCTACAATATGAAACAATGGCATAACTAAATTGCTGCCTGGTTCTTCTTAATGATGAATAGTGGACACGTTTTACTGTACAAAGAAAGAAAAAAGTCATCAGAAAAATGTGCCAACTATTTCATATTGCATTTAATCTACTGACACACTGAAAGTAATAGTTATTTTTTTCCTTACATTTTCAAGTCTTAGGGTAGGTCCCCTGCAAATTGTATGCAGTGGAAAATCCAAAGCAGATGTGACTGAATCTACTAAAATGGCGGATTGTGCAATTTTAGTGCACTCATCGGTGGGAAAAAAGCACTATGGAGGAAAAAGAAGGGCTCTCACATGACCCTGATAGAAAGTGGGGGGCTTGCCCTGATTGGCTCTCAGGTTGATAGACAGCCTGGATGAGCCAATCAATGCTGCAGCACACAGGGAGGTCCCCTGGCAGAATGAGAAGAATGTCATTTTGTGTTGGGGTCTGTATTTTGGTCAGTTATTTCCATCAGTTACTGTGAGCCAAAACCAATAGTGAAGCCTACTCAGAGATAAGGTATAATGGAAAGATTTGCACCTGTTCTTTGTTTTTGACCTATACTTGGTTTTGGCTCAAAATAACTGATGGAAATAACTGACCAAATAACTGAAGTGTCAACTTGGCCTTAGGGAGACAGGGACAGTTAAAAATCAACCGAGGACAGTCAGAAATCAATCAATCAAGCTTTTTGACAGAGAGAGTGAAGGAAAAGTCAAGGATTGCAATACAGAGAACCTGTGGCTATGCCTGCCATCAGAAGTGCATGTGTACCTCAAAAGCAGCTACCTGCAAGCTAATATTTTCATTTTGTGTCCCCATTTTCACAGAAATCCTTTTTTGTTTGGTTCAAATATATATATATATATATATATATATATATATACAGTACAGACCAAAAGTTTGGACACACCTTCTCATTCAAAGAGTTTTCTTTATTTTCATGACTATGAAGGCATCAAAACTATGAATTAACACATGTTGAATTATATACATAACAAACAAGTGAGGAACAACTCAAAAAATGTCATATTCTAGGTTCTTCAAAGTGGCCACCTTTTGCTTTGATTACTGCTTTGCACACTCTTGGCATTCTCTTGATGAGCTTCAAGAGGTAGTCCCCTGAAATGGTCTTCCAACAGTCTTTAAGGAGTTCCCAGAGATGCTTAGCACTTGTTGGCCCCTTTGCCTTCACTCTGCGGTCCAGCTCACCCGAAAACCATCTCGATTGGGTACATGTCTGGTGACTGTGGAGGCCAGGTCATCTGGCGCAGCACCCCATCACTCTCCTTCATGGTCAAATAGCCCTTACTTTCAAAGTTTTCCCAATTTTTCGGCAGACTGACTGACCTTCATATGTTAAAGTAATGATGGCCACTCGTTTTTCTTTACTTAGATGCTTTTTTCTTGCCATAATACAAATTCTAACAGTCTATTCAGTAGGACTATTAGCTGTGTATCCACCTGATTTCTCCTCAACGCAACTGATGGTCCCAACCCCATTTATAAGGCAAGAAATCCCACTTATTAAACCTGACAGGGCACACCTGTGAAGTGAAAACCATTTCAGGGGACTACCTCTTGAAGCTCATCAAGAGAATGCCAAGAGTGTTCAAAGCAGTAATCAAAGCAAAAGGTGGTCGTTTCACACTTGTTTGTTATGTATATAATACAACATGTGTTAATTCATAGTTTTGATGCCTTCAGTGTGAATCTACAATTTTCATAGTCATGAAAATAAAGCAAACTCTTTGAATGAGAAGGTGTGTCCAAACTTTTGGTCTGTATTGTATATATATATATATATATATATACACTCACCTAAAGAATTATTAGGAACACCTGTTCTATTTCTCAATAATGCAATTATCTAGTCAACCAATCACATGGCAGTTGCTTCAATGCATTTAGGGGTGTGGTCCTGGTCAAGACAATCTCCTGAACTCCAAACTGAATGTCAGAATGGGAAAGAAAGGTGATTTAAGCAATTTTGAGCGTGGCATGGTTGTTGGTGCCAGACGAGCCGGTCTGAGTATTTCACAATCTAATCAGTTACTGGGATTTTCACGCACAACCATTTCTAGGGTTTACAAAGAATGGTGTGAAAAAGGAAAAACATCCAGAATGTGGCAGTCCTGTGGTCAAAAATGCCTTGTGGATGCTAGAGGTCAGAGGAGAATGGGTCGACTGATTCAAGCTGATAGAAGAGCAACGTTGACTGAAATAACCAACGTTACAACCGAGGTATGCAGCAAAGCATTTGTGAAGCCACAACACGCACAACCTTGAGGCGGATGGGCTACAACAGCAGAAGACTCCACCGGGTACCACTCATCTCCACTACAAATAGGAAAAAGAGGCTACAATTTGCACGAACTCACCAAAATTGGACTGTTGAAGACTGGAAAAATGTTGCCTGGTCTGATGAGTCTCGATTTCTGTTGAGACATTCAAATGGTAGAGTCCGAATTTGGCGTAAACAGAATGAGAACATGTATCCATCCTCTGATGGCTACTTCCAGTAGGATAATGCACCATGTCACAAAGCTCAAATCATTTCAAATTGGTTTCTTGAACATGGCAATGAGTTCACTGTACTAAAATGGCCCCCACAGTCACCAGATCTCAACCCAATAGAGCATCTTTGGGATGTGGTGGAACGGGAGCTTCGTGCCCTGGATGTGCATCCCTCAAATCTCCATCAACTGCAAGATGCTATCCTATCAATATGGGCCAACATTTCTAAAGAATGCTATCAGCACCTTGTTGAATCAATGCCACGTAGAATTAAGGCAGTTCTGAAGGCAAAAGGGGGTCCAACACCGTATTAGTATGGTGTTCCTAATAATTCTTTAGGTGAGTGTATATATATACAGTACAGACCAAAAGTTTTGACACACCTTCTCATTCAAAGAGTTTTCTTTATTTTCATGACTATGAAAATTGTAGATTCACACTGAAGGCATCAAAACTATGAATTAACACATGTGGAATTATATACATAACAAACAAGTGTGAAACAACTGAAAATATGTTATATTCTAGGTTCTTCAAAGTAGCCACCTTTTGCTTTGATTACTGCTTTGCACACTATTGGCATTCTCTTGATAAAATTCAAGAGGCAGTCGCCTGAAATGGTTTTCACTTCATAGGTGTGCCCTGTCAGGTTTAATAAGTGGAATTTCCTGCCTTATAAATGGGGTTGGGACCATCAGTTGCGTTGAGGAGAAGTCAGGTGGATACACAGCTGATAGTCCTACTGAATAGACTGTTAGAATTGGTATTATGGCAAGAAAAAAGCAGCTAAGTAAAGAAAAACGAGTGGCCATCATTACTTTAAGAAATGAAGGTCAGTCAGTCAGCCGAAAAATTGGGAAAACTTTGAAAGTAAGGGCTATTTGACCATGAAGGAGAGTGATGGGGTGCTGTGCCAGGTGACCTGGCCTCCACAGTCACCGGACCTGAACCCAATTGAGATGGTTTGGGGTGAGCTGGACCGCAGAGTGAAGGCAAAGGGGCCAACAAGTGCTAAGCATCTCTGGGAACTCCTTAAAGACTGTTGGAAGACCATTTCAGGGGACTACCTCTTGAAGCTCATCAAGAGAATGCCAAGAGTGTGCAAAGCAGTAATCAAAGCAAAAGGTGGCTACTTTGAAGAACCTAGAATATGACATATTTTCAGTTGTTTCACACTTGTTTGCTATGTATATAATTCCACATGTGTTAATTCATAGTTTTGATGCCTTCATAGTCATGAAAATAAAGAAAACTCTTTGAATGAGAAGGTGTGTCCAAACTTTTGGTCTGTACTGTATATATAGTAGGGATCTTCCCCATTGGTAGCGTTTAGATAAGAACACAGCAGCAGCCTTTTAGCGGTGGAAACAAAGCAACTGTTGTCTTTTATTCTTGACAAAACAATAAGGCAGTAAACATCAGTGACCGGAAGTTGATATGTGAGGACGCATGTAGAGGAGCTCCGGACCCAATTCCCCTAACTTCTGCATTATCCTGTTAATTTATCGCCACAAACATTACATCTAGGACCGGCAGGAGGTTAGGAAAAACCCGCAACCCGAATATGGCTCGAAACAGAGCGCAGTCTGCAGTGGACAAGCTCCGAGAGTTTGCCCGCGTGGAAGACCAAGATGGCGCGGGCTCTCGTGCATCGTCAGTGGAGAGGACGAAAGAGGATGCTGTGTCTGGGGAGGCTGAACCCTCGGCCAGTGAACCTTCTCTCAAACAAGTTACTGAACAACTGCTGCAAGCAATATCTGTCTGCCGCACGTCCATGGTGGGCAAACTGGAGGAGGTAAAGGTGGATATTGGCCTGCTCCGCCATGACATGCAGGCCATTCGAGATCGCGTTAAGGAGACCGAAAACAGGATCTCTGACGTGGAGGACCGCCTGCAACCACTTCCCGCTAAGGTACAGGAATTGGAGCAAAAAGTAAACTTTTGGCAGCAGAAATGTGACGATTATGAGAATCGCACAAGACGCAACAATTTACGGATAATCGGCATGCCTGAGAAAGCAGAGGGCAATAATCCAAGTGCGTTTGTTACTACCTGGCTCCGAGATTCCTTTCCGGATGCGGCATTTTCAGCTGCATTTATTATTGAGCGAGCACATCGCGTTCCCGCCAAACCTCCTCCACCGGGGGCCCCTCCAAGACCCTTGCTTGCAAGGTTATTGAACTCTATGGACAGAGATCATGTATTGCAGATGGCGCGCACGAAACAGGAGCTTAAGTTTGAAAACAGCACTGTTATGATCTTTCCGGATTTTTCATCCGAATTACAAAAACGCAGAGCCACATTCAGTGTGGTGAAACGGAGGCTACGTGAGAAGAATTTGCCATATTCCATGGTGTATCCAGCTCGCCTGAGAGTAGCAGATGGCGATGTGAGCAGGTTCTTCAACAGCCCTGAGGAAGCCACTAATTGGCTGGATGGAAGAGGAAGAAACGCAAGAGCCCCAAGATAAAAGTGGGATATTCCTCATTATTTTATTGTTTGCTCAAGGAAGAGGGACCCAGGAGACTGGACATTGGACCAACGATATCATCTGGACTGCCTAAGTATATATCTGTTGGACTCTCAGGAATTAGTTTAATATTCACCTGATCTAAATTTCCGAGGTACTGGGTGGATCATAGTCAGGGTGGGAGGTAGTGAATAACACATGTGTTTCCCAGTTCACTGAGAGTGTTCGTGTTGGTCCGGGTGTTTAGGTTCTGACCTGGGATCCCATCAGAGGTTGGGGATTGGGTCCGAAGCTGTATGTGTTTAGAATCACTTCTGTACTAGTTGCAAGATTTGTGGTGCTACTGGTTAACTGCCAAAAGCACACCCCGTTAATTTGAAGTGCCACCTAACAGACGAGGTATATTGTTTTTGTTTTCATGTGTCAAGAGTGATGCGAATGGTTAAGTGTTACACCATGCAGGCACTCACAGTATATGTCAGGATAAACCTGACGGCAAAAATGTTATGTTTTATGTGCTGTATCAGTTATAATGCTAAGTGGTGGGAGGAATGGAAGGTAACTGTGGTTCATTGTACAATGTCACTATGTCAGAATTGCGTATAATGTCATGGAATGTCAGGGGATTGGGTGCCGCTAGGAAAAGAGCCATGGTGTTCTCTGCAGTCAGGAGATTCAACCCACATATCCTCTGCCTGCAGGAGACTCATTTAACAGCGGATAATACGAGCCGCATACAAAAGCCCTGGATCCAATGGGCGCAATACTCATGCTATACGAATATGTCTAGGGGCGTGTCTCTCATGGTTCACAAGTCTCTCAGATGGGAGGTGGAAACATGCCAGATAGATACGGCGGGTAAATTTGTGTTTGTAGCTGCTTACATTAACTGTATACTGTATGTTATCATTGGGTATATATCCCTCCACCCTTTTCCATGCAAGTGGTTCAGCAGGCAGTGAGCTTTGCAGCCTCCTATCCATCAGCTCGTGTAGTTAGCCTGGGTGATTTTAATATGACCTTAGATAAGGACCTAGACAGACACCATCCGGTAGAAGCTGCTGATAGTCGCTTCTATAATAAGATGTCTCTAGCTGAATTAATGGAAGAGGTAGGGTGGACGGATATGTGGAGACTGAAACATCCAGATATCAGACAGTACTCATGCTATTCCGCCAGTCATGGTGCATTGTCATGCATAGATTATGTTCTGGGCAACTCAAGTACAAGTTCTTTAATGTATGATATAGAATATGGACCGAGGGGCATATCTGACCACGCCCCTGTGCAATTGACATTGGGGCTGGGTGGGGATAGGACCAGACGCTCAGCTCGGATTAATCCTTTTTGGTTGACCTTGTTCGGACCGTCTGATCGTATCCCTGACCAGTTAAAGGTGTTCATGGAGGTGCATGAGGAGGAACCGAATAATACACTATTATGGGAAACCATGAAAGCATATCTTAGAGGCTGCCTCAGATCTACTATATCATATATTAAAAAGTCAGCGGCTAGGCAGGAGGAAGGCCTGGCGGCAGATTGTTCTAGATTGGAGGCAGCATACAGTATGTCGCCGATCCCATTGATTTAAACAAGGAGGCGTGGTTATCTAAAGGGAGACAATACTTGACTCTGCTTAAGGAAAAAGCTCAAAGGAAAATGTTTTTCTCCAAGCAAACATACTTTGAGTTGGGCAACCAGTCCAGTAAACTGCTAGCTCACATCGTTAGGCAGAGCCAAGCATCCCCCGCTATATTGCGCATTAAAGCAGTAAATGGACAGATACTTTCAGACCCAGAGGCTATAGCAGGTAGATTCCAAGAATATTATAGAGATCTTTATGATTCCAGGGTAAATTATGAGATAGAGGATGTCATGCACTACCTTGAAGATTTGGAATTTCCAACTTTATCGCAGGAGGCAATAGACAGCTTGGAAGCTCCCATAACTATCTTAGAAATACAGGAGTCCATTTCGCAGCTGGCGAGGGGTAAGGCCTCGGGTCCCGATGGACTACCTTTAGAGGTGTATGTTAAATATTCTGCTCATATTACTCCTCTTTTGCTTAAAATGTATAATGACGCCTTCAGAAATGGATGTTTTCCACCAACAATGTATGATGCAACCATAGTAGTGCTTTTGAAACCTGGCAAGGAACCGGATGAATGCGGGTCATATCGTCCGATATCCTTGTTAAACATAGACTATAAGGTTATAGCAAAAATGTTGGCTGTACGTCTGGGTAGAGTGGCCACCACCCTGGTGCAAACAGATCAATCTGGATTTATGCCTGGTAGATCCACTACTGACAATATCAGAAGAGTGCAGGTGGTGACCCAGATTGGTGTTTAGAGGCAGAAGAAATGGGCTCTGGCGTCATTAGACACAGCAAAGGCATTCGACTCGGTTGAATGGCCATATTTATTTCAGGTCCTTAGGAAATTTGGCCCCAAATTCAGACGATGGGTGGAATTATTATATAAAAGTCCCAGGGCAGGTATATTGGGGAATGGGTTACTGTCAGACAGCTTTGATCTGAGGAGAGGAACTAGACAAGGTTGTCCCCTATCGCCATTGCTATTTGCCCTAGCTATAGAGCCACTGGCCATGCGCATTAGAGTAGACCCATACTATCATGGCATCCAAATAGGTGAACAAGAGGATAGGGTGGGGCTATATGCCGATGATATGGTGCTTTTCATGTCACAAACGGAGTCTACACTCCCCAGGGTGATTACCACAATCAAATAATTTAGCCAATTCTCGGGACTGCGGATAAACTGGTCCAAATCGACTCTCTGTCCTTTATACCAACTGGAAGATACGTTTGACTCAGGAGAACTGTCCATTGTGCATAGTTATAAATATCTAGGTGTACATATCACCAAAAATGTCACGTCCTTCCATGTGCTGAATATTCAACCTTTGCTGACGTATTGTAAGGAGAAATTCAGGATATGGCAGAACCTGCCTCTGTCTGCACCAGGGAGAATCAATTTGATAAAACTCATTGTCCTGCCAAAGTGCTTATATATTTTACAGCATGCACCATACGCGGTTCCAAAAAAGTTCTTTCAGAGCCTCACCTCGCTGATGTCACCCTTTATCTGGGGCACAAATAGACCCAAGCTCTCGATAATTAACCTGTCCCGTTTTAAAAAGGAAGGAGGCATGTCTTTACCTGATGTATACCTATATTATTTAGCTGGACAATTGAGGCATATTAAGTCCTGGTTGTCACCGAGAGGCGATCTATGCAGGCAAGAGAGGCAACTAGCTGAATGCCTGGGCATTACCAACTTATGGCTGGTACTGGAACAACCTGGTTTATTCTCACGTAAACTACTACCAATTCATAGGGTGGCCATCCAGGTTTGGAAAGCTATTAAGAGGCTACATAGTATAGAAGCGGATTTGCAGGAAACCCGATTTGGGATAACCCCATGTTCCCTGATCTACTGGCAATGCAAGAAAGGGCGTTCTGGAAGGAACATGGGGTTGTCACATTGGGCAATCTTTACAGCAATAATGTATTCAATGATTATGAGTCCATGAGTCACAGGCATGAACTACCTAGACAGGCTTTCTATAGATTCCTACAGTTGAGGCACGCCATGCAAACTCATAATAGGGATACCCCAATCATACTGTCCAATTTTCCAATGATTGGAATTATTCGTTCACAAGGACCTCGAGGTTTCATTTCAACATTGCATACCCACCTACTAGACGTTAAGCTGAAGGGCACCCCAATTCAAGCACTCAGTAAATGGAAGGCTAAAATTCCAGATTTAACTAATGAAGATGAGGTAGATATTCTAGAATCCCCCACATTAGTGTCGCCTGCCGTGAATAAGTTTATCCAAGTTTGCATAATACACCAGAGCTACTTGACCCCGCTGAGGCTAAACAGAATGGGCAGACTTACCCACTCTGAGTGTCACAGGTGTGTGTCAGTGGATGCTGACTTTTGGCACCTTATATGGGAATGCCCTTATGTACATGTGTTTTGGGAAGGGGTAGTCAAACTACTCACGGATTTACTGGGATATGTAGTACCATTACACCCGAAGATCTGTCTCTTTGGGATAATGGATGAGACTATGTACTCACACCATATTAGGATATTCCTGAGGGAAGTACTGTTCCTGGCGCGGAAGGCGATCATCATGAGGTGGATGGGCGATAGACCACCCACCTTAACACAATAGAAACAACTAGTCAACGTCATTATACCATATGAAAATATAGTATTTAAAAATAGGGGTTACATATCTAAATTTCAAAAGGTATGGGGGATTTGGTGTACTTCCCCGAGTACTGCTTACTTTGCACATAGATTGTCTGAGGCCTTAAGGGCAGAACAAGCCGAACAGCAGTGATTCTGTGGTATAGAGGGGAATAGAATGTACTGAAGTAGATAAACAGGGACAAACCTACAATGTATACGTGATTTTATTTGTTCCAGTTGGGAGAGCCTTTCTGCTTGATGTAATGAGGCAGTGTAACGATACAGCACAGAAGTTTATTGTTAACTGTTATTTTATTATTTTGTTTATTTTATTTAACATTATAATGCACATGTCATAAGTACATTTCTTCAGGATAACAATAATGTACAATTAATGCTGGACTTTGTACTAAGACTGTCATTACTACTTGCTTTGTGTATTCAATAAAACGAATAAAATAAAATAAAAAAAAACATCAGTGACCGGCTTTATTCCAGCCGGCGTTAAAGAAACAATAAAGTCCTGTATGGTTTTGCACAGTACCGTAACCCCACGGGGTGTATGTGGACCTCGCTTTGTCCTCAGTCTTTCAGGCACTGCAACTCCAGCTCAGACTCTGATCACACAGCTGTCCACAGAGCTCCACAGTCAGATGTAATCACTACCACCTGACTTTGCTGGCTGTTTTTTATAGGCCAGTCAAGACCCTGCCTTGAACGTGGGGAGTAGTCACCCACCCAGCACTATGACTACTCTCAGTAAGAGCCGTCCCGGATCAGCTATTCACAGCTATACTAAATATACAAAATGTCATTGTCAACCACCTACTGCCGCTGACACAACTGAACTACTGGCTCTTACTTCACCGAGGCCAGGAACCTCGGTGACACATAGCTACCATCATTGATGGTCCCTTGTGCCTTCCTACATACCCCCCATACCCCCAACTTCAGTGAGCATGCAGTGTACTCCAGATAAGGCAACTGCATTGCCTTGCAGATTGCCCGGCCTATGCGGCATAGAAAACCTAAAATCCTGTAGATCCAGAAACCAGAGGGTGACATGGGCATTGTTGCCCTTTTTCTCGCTTAGCCATTTCAGAGGGGCATGATCCGATACCAGCTTAAATTTCCTCCCCAGGAGGTAGTATCGGAGGTAATCAAGAGCCCACTTAATGGCAAAGCATTCTCTCTCAATTATCGAATAATTCCGCTCTGCCAGGGACAGCTTTCTGCTGAGGAAACACACGGGATGTTCCTCCCCATTTATGACCTGAGACATCACTGCCCCTAGCCCTACCTCTGATGCATCCGTCTGAATGATAAACTCTCAGTAGAAGTCCGGAGCTATCAAGACTGGCTGTCTACAGAGGGCTGACTTAAGCTTCTGAAAGGCCTCTTCAGACTCGGGGACCACTTGATCATGGCAGACTTTCCCCCTTTGTAAGGTCGGTCAGAGATACTGCTATTTCCGCAAACTTGGGGAAAATATCCTTAACCTGTTTCTTGTTAAGTAGGCGGGGTCATTCTTGGATAGCTTCCACCTTATTTACTTGGGATATTATAACCCCTCTTCCCACAATGTATGCCAAGTACCTGGCCTCTTCAATCCTCATGGCACACTTACTTGGATTTACAGTGAAACCGGCCTTCTAGGACGGCTTGAATTTTACTGAGGTGACTCTCCCAATCATGACTGAAGATCACTATGTCATCCAAGTAAGCTGCCACATATTCCCTGTGTGGGCCGTAAGATCTGGTCCATAGCCCTCTGGAAAGTGGCGGGGGCCCCTTGTAAACCAAACGGCTTCCTAATGTACTGGAAGGGCTCTTCTAGTGTGGAAAACGCTGTCTTTTCTCTAGCTTCTTTAGATAAGGGAATTTGCCAATACCCCTTGGTAAGATCTAGGGTAGTTATATAGCGAGCTGGCCCTAGTCTCTCAATAAGCTCATCCACCCGGGGCATGGGGTATGCATCTACCTTGGATACCTCGCTTAACTTGCTGTAGTCGTTACAGAATTGCCACTCTTCATTGGGCTTTGGGACTAGCAATATGGGACTGGATTACCCACTTTTAGATCCCTCAATCACCCCCAGCTTTAACATTCTCTGGACCTCCTTGGAAACTACCTCCCTAAGGGCCTCGGGAATTCTTACATAAGGCTCTGTGATAATCTCATGTTCCACGACATTGGGTAACCCTGGGGTTTCTGTAAACAAGTCCCTATTCTGCAGCAACAGGAGCTTGCATTGGTATTTTTGGGAGGGGGACAGGGATTCTGCAATCCTCACATTCTCTACGGTGGCATCTGGTTGGGTCATCAGACACGGGCCTCAGGAGGGTCCCTATCTTTCTATGGCTTAAGCAAGTTGATATGGTAAATCTGATAGGGCTTTCTCCTACCTGGCTGATGTACCCAATAGCTAACTTTGCCCACCCTCTCAACTATCTCATAGGGCCTTTGCAATTTTGCTAGGAATTTGCTCTCTACTGTGGGCACTAAGACTAGAACCCGGTCCCCTGGACTAAACTGTCTAAGACCGGCCGAACTGTTATATATTTTAGCTTGTGCCTTTTGGGCCTGGAGCAGATGCCCTCACTCTCCCAGGTTACCTGATCTATATCTAATAGCCCTCGAGGATGCCTGCCATGCAACAACTCAAAAGGCGAGAACCCTGTTGACACATGAGGCACCTCTCTGATTGAGAACAGTAGGTAAGGCAACAGGTAATCCCAATTTTAGCCATTCTTTTCAACTACTTACTTCAACATGGCCTTCAAGGTTTTGTTAAAATGTTCTACCAAGCCATCTGTCTGTGGGTGGTAAACCGGGGTGCGTAATTGGGTAACTTTCAGTACTTTACAGAGATCCTGCATTACCCTTGACATAAACGGGGTCCACTGGTCGGTCAGGATCTGCTTAGGCAGCCCTGTTCTGGAAAAAAATCTGAAACAGCTCTCTAGCAATAACCTTGGAGGAAGCCTTTCTCAAGGGCACTGCCTCAGGGTACCGGGTGGCATAATCCATTACAACTAATATATATATATTGGTGACCCCTAGCAGACTTCACCAAAGGCCCTACTAGATTAATCGCTATTCTCTCAAATGGGACCTCGATAATAGGCAATGGTATTAAAGGCCTGTGGAAATTTGCGACTGGGGAGGTTACTTGACACATAGGGCAGGACTGGCAATAATCCCTAATTTCTCTGTAACACCCTGGCCAATAAAATCTATGTAAAACCCTTTCAAGGATCTTATCTGCCCCCAAGTGTCCCCCCTAAGACATATCCATGTGCCAGGTCCATTACCATGCGTCTATATGGCTTGGAAACCACGAGCTGTTCCACTAATTCTTCATAGAAGTCACCCTGTACAAATTTCCATTCAGTGAGCGTACCTTTCGTCTGCCCCTGGCCCTTGAGGTACCTCATTGACTACCCCCCACATTATTTAAAGCCCCTTTTAAAGTCTCATCTCAAAGTTGGGCAGTCCTAAAGTTTCCCTGAGATACTTCTAAGTCAGGGATCGTCTCCTCAAGGGCAGATTAGACATTTATAACTACCTCCCCTTAACCATATAGTATTGTACTCCAGGGCACTTCCTCATTCAATCCTCTTTTTTTAATTTTACCATTATATTGCGGGGCAACCCAAAGTTGAATGAACCTCTCCTCTATCTGACAGTGGCCTGTTCCAGTGGTGGGTGACATGAAGCCTGATTCTCTGCTATGACATGAAGCGTGATTCTCTGCTATGGGACTTCTCTCCTCTGTCTGGGTGCCGGGGCCTAAAAATATCTGACAATGGCTTGTTCCAGTGTTGGGTGACATGAAGCATGATTCTCTGCTATGACATGAAGCCTGATTCTCTGCTATGGGACCTCTCTCCTCTGTCTGGGTGCCGGGGCCTAAAAATATCTGACAATGGCCTGTTCCAGTGGTGGGTGACATGAAGCATGATTCTCTGCTATGACATGAAGCCTGATTCTCTGCTATGGGACCTCTCTCCTCTGTCTGGGTGCCTGGGCCTAAACATATCTGACAGTGGCCTGTTCCAGTGTTGGGTGACATGAAGCCTGATTCTCTGCTATGACATGAAGCCTGAATGTCTGCTATGGGACCTCTCTCCTCTGTCTGGGTGCCGGGGCCTAAAAATATCTGACAGTGGCCTGTTCCAGTGGTGGGTGACATGAAGCATGATTCTCTGCTATGACATGAAGCCTGAATCTCTGCTATGGGACCTCTCTCCTCTGTCTGGGTGCCAGGGCCTAAAAATATCTGACAATGGCCTGTTCCAGTGGTGGGTGACATGAAGCCTGCTTCTCTGCTATGACACGAAGCCTGAATCTCTGCTATGAAACCTCTCTCCTCTGTCTGGGTGCCGGGGCCTAAAAATATCTGACAATGGCCTGTTCTAGTGTTGGGTGACATGAAGCCTGATTCTCTGCTATGACATGAAGCCTGAATCTCTGCTATGGGACCTCTCTCCTCTGTCTGGGTGCCGGGGCCTAAAAATATCTGACAATGGCCTGTTCCAGTGTTGGGTGACATGAAGCCTGATTCTCTGCTATGACATGAAGCCTGAATCTCTGCTATGGGACCTCTCTCCTCCCTCTGGGTGCCAGGGCCTAAAAATATCTGACAGTGGCCTGTTCCAGTGGTGGGTAGTGATGTCGCGAACATAAAATTTTCAGTTCGCGAACAGCGAACGAGAACTTCCGCAAATGTTCGCGAACTGGCGAACCGGGCGAACCGCCATAGACTTCAATAGACAGGCGAATTTTAAAACCCACAGGGACTCTTTCTGGCCACAATAGTGATGAGAAAGTTGTTTCAAGGGGTCTAACACCTGGACTGTGGCATGCCGGAGGGGGATCTATGGCAAAACTCCCATGGAAAATTACGTAGTGGACGCAGAGTCGGGTTTTAATCCATAAAGGGCATAAATCAACTAACATTCCTAAATTGTTTGGAATAACGTGCTTTAAAACATCCAGTGTGTGTATACGATCAGGTATGATGTTGTATCGATCAGGTAGTGTAAGGGTTACGCCCGCATCACAGACATTGACAGACCAAACTCCCCTTTTAATGCACCGCAAACAGTTCATTTGCACAACCGCAAACTCCCCATTTGCACAAGGTTGGATACCAAGCTAGCCACGTCCCGGTGATGTCATTGAAGGTTTCTTCCTCCACCCAGCCACGTACAACACCAAGGGTCCCCGAAAGGTCAATTGAATTGATTTTTCGAACGGGGAGATGGTTAAAAAAACGCTGGCTCCCTCCCCTTTGTTTTTATCCACGGTGACTGCGTCTGCGCCGTGCAATTTACTGTCACACCCGATATGAGTGGTATTTTCTGTAGTACTATTCTCATCAGTTTAATCCCTCTAACGTCCCCGACTCCCCAATCTGGGGGCCATTTATTAAACAGATTTTTCGGACGGGGAGATGGTTAAAAAAACGCTGGCTCCCTCCACTCTGTTTTAATCCACGGTGACTGCGTCTGCGCCGTGCAATTTACTGTCACACCCGATATGAGTGGTATTTTCTGTAGTACTATTCTCATCAGTTTAATCCCTCTAACGTCCCCAATCTGGGTGCCATTTATTGAATAGATTTTTCGAACGGGGAGATGGTATCAGTGGTTGGCACTGGCAGTGGGCACACTACAGTCAGTAGAAGCGGGCCTGACACACACTGGCAGCAGGCAAGCAACTGAAATTACACTAAAGTGTAAAAATTAAATGCCTTATTTATCGGCAAGCTACTGTGCCACCCGGTATGAGTGGTTGGCACTGGCAGTGGGCACACTACAGTCAGTGGAAGAGGGCCTGACACACACTGGCAGCAGGCAAGCAACTGAATTTAGACTACTGTCTAAAAATTAAATGCCTTATTTATCGGCAAGCTACTGTGCCACCCGGTATCAGTGGTTGGCACTGGCAGTGGGCACACTACAGTCAGTGGAAGCGGGCCTGACACACACTGGCAGCAGGCAAGCAACTGAATTTAGACTACTGTCTAAAAATTAAATGCCTTATTTATCGGCAAGCTACTGTGCCACCCGGTATCAGTGGTTGGCACTGGCAGTGGGCACACTACAGTCAGTTGAAGTCGGCCTGACACACACTAGCAGCAGGCAAGCAGCTGAAATTACACTAAAGTGTAAAAATTAAATGCCTTTTTTAAGCAAAGTCCTGTGCCACTCGGGATGACAGGGGTGGGCACTGGCAGTGGGCACACTACAGTCAGTTGAAGTCGGCCTGACACACACTGGCAGGCAACTAACCTTAGATTAAAGTGTAAAAATGAAGTGCCTTTTTTTTAAGCAAAGTCCTGTGCCACACGGGATGACAGGGGTGGGCACTGGCAGTGGGCACACTACAGTCAGTTGAAGTCGGCCTGACACACACTAGCAGCAGGCAAGCAGCTGAAATTACACTAAAGTGTAAAAATTAAATGCCTTTTTTATGCAAAGTCCTGTGCCAGCCGGTATGAGTGGTGGGCACTGGCAGTGGGCACACTACAGTCAGTGGAAGTCAGCCTGACACACACTGGCAGGCAACTAACCTTAGATTAAAGTGTAAAAATTAAGTGCCTTTTTTTAAGCAAAGTCCTGTGCCACACGGAATGACAGGGGTGAGCACTGGCAGTGGGCACACTACAGTCTGTGGGCCTGCAGCTCCTCACACACAGGCAGGCCAGGCAACTGCAATATGTATATAAAGGAAAAAAAAAAAGCAGACTAATGTTGCAGCCCTAAAAAGGGCTTTTTGGGGTGCTGTCAGGACGCTGTCCTTACAGCAGAGATCAGATGAGTCTTTCAGGACTGGAGTGGACACTGAATTCACTAGCCTAGCTATCGATTTCCCAATTAAATCAGCAGCAGTTACAGTCTCCCTCCTCTCACTAAGACTGCAGCTTCAGAATGAATCTAAAATGGATGCTGTGCAGGAGGTGGGAGGGTCTGGGAGGGAGGGTATGCTGCTGATTGGCTGGAATGTGTCTGCTGACTGTGAGGTACAGGGTCAAAGTTTGCTCAATGATGATGTATAGGGGGCGGACCGAACATCGCATGTGTTCGCCCGGCAGAGGCGAACGCGAACAAGCTATGTTCGCCGGGAACTGTTCGCCGTCGGATAGTTCGGGCCATCTCTAGTGGTGGGTGACATGAGGCGTGATTCTCTGCTTTGACATGAAGCCTGAATCTCTGCTATGGGACCTCTCTCCTCTGTCTGGGTGCCGGGGCCTAAAAATATCTGACAATGGCCTGTTCCAGTGGTGGGTGACATGAAGCATGATTCTCTACTATGACATGAAGCTTGATTCTCTGTATGGGACCTCTCTCCTCTGTCTGGGTGCCGGGGCCTAAAAATATCTGACAATGGCCTGTTCCAGTGGTGGGTGACATGAAGCTTGATTCTCTGCTATGACATGAAGCCTGAATCTCTGCTATGGGACCTCTCTCCTCTGTCTGGGTGCCGGGGCCTAAAAATATCTGACAGTGGCCTGTTCCAGTGTTGGGTGACATTAAGCCTGTTTCTCTGCTATGACATGAAGCCTGAATCTCTTCTATGGGACCTCTCTCCTCTGTCTGGGTTTTGGGGCCTAAAAATATCTGAAAATGGCCTGTTCCAGTGTTGGGTGACATGAAGCCTGATTCTCTGCTATGACATGAAGCCTGAATCTCTGCTATGGGACCTCTCTCCTCTGTCTGGGTGCCGGGGCCTAAAAATATCTGACAGTGGCCTGTTCCAGTGTTGGGTGACATGAAGCCTGATTCTCTGCTATGACATGAAGCCTGAATCTCTGCTATGGGACCTCTCTCCTCTGTCTGGGTGCCGGGGCCTAAAAATATCTGACAATGGCCTGTTCCAGTGGTGGGTGACATGAAGCATGATTCTCTACTATGACATGAAGCCTGAATCTCTGCTATGGGACCTCTCTCCTCTGTCTGGGTTTTGGGGCCTAAAAATATCTGACAATGGCCTGTTCCAGTGTTGGGTGACATGAAGCCTGATTCTCTGCTATGACATGAAGCCTGAATCTCTGCTATGGGACCTCTCTCCTCTGTCTGGGTGCCGGGGCCTAAAAATATCTGACAGTGGCCTGTTCCAGTGTTGGGTGACATGAAGCCTGATTCTCTGCTATGACATGAAGCCTGAATCTCTGCTATGGGACCTCTCTCCTCTGTCTGGGTGCCGGGGCCTAAAAATATCTGACAGTGGCCTGTTCCAGTGTTGGGTGACATGAAGCCTGATTCTCTGCTATGACATGAAGCCTGAATCTCTGCTATGGGACCTCTCCCTTCTGTCTGGGTGCCGGGGCCTAAAAATATCTGACAATGGCCTGTTCCAGTGGTGGGTGACATGAAGCCTGATTCTCTGCTATGACACGAAGCCTGAATCTCTGCTATGGGACCTCTCTCCTCTGTCTGGGTGCCGGGGCCTAAAAATATCTGACAATGGCCTGTTCCAGTGTTGGGTGACATGAAGCATGATTCTCTGCTATGACATGAAGCCTGAATCTCTGCTATGGGACCTCTCTCCTCTGTCTGGGTGCCGGGGCCTAAAAATATCTGACAATGGCCTGTTCCAGTGTTGGGTGACATGAAGCCTGATTCTCTGCTATGACATAAAGCCTGAATCTCTGCTATGGGACCTCTCTCCTCTGTCTGGTTGCCGGGGCCTAAAATTATCTGACAGTGGCCTGTTCCAGTGGTGGGTGACATGAGTCATGATTCTCTGCTATGACATGAAGCCTGAATCTCTGCTATGGGACCTCTCTCCTCTGTCTGGGTGCCGGGGCCTAAAAATATCTGACAATGGCCTGTTCCAGTGGTGGGTGACATGAAGCATGATTCTCTACTATGACATGAAGCCTGATTCTCTGCTATGGGACCTCTCTCCTCTGTCTGGGTGCCGGGGCCTAAAAATATCTGACAATGGCCTGTTCTAGTGGTGGGTGACATGAAGCTTGATTCTCTGCTATGACATGAAGCCTGAATCTCTGCTATGGGACCTCTCTCCTCTGTCTGGGTGCCGGGGCCTAAAAATATCTGACAGTGGCCTGTTCCAGTGTTGGGTGACATTAAGCCTGTTTCTCTGCTATGACATGAAGCCTGAATCTCTTCTATGGGACCTCTCTCCTCTGTCTGGGTTTTGGGGCCTAAAAATATCTGAAAATGGCCTGTTCCAGTGTTGGGTGACATGAAGCCTGATTCTCTGCTATGACATGAAGCCTGAATCTCTGCTATGGGACCTCTCTCCTCTGTCTGGGTGCCGGGGCCTAAAAATATCTGACAGTGGCCTGTTCCAGTGTTGGGTGACATGAAGCCTGATTCTCTGCTATGACATGAAGCCTGAATCTCTGCTATGGGACCTCTCTCCTCTGTCTGGGTGCCGGGGCCTAAAAATATCTGACAGTGGCCTGTTCCAGTGGTGGGTGACATGAAGCATGATTCTCTGCTATGACATGAAGCCTGAATCTCTGCTATGGGACCTCTCTCCTCTGTCTGGGTGCCAGGGCCTAAAAATATCTGACAATGGCCTGTTCCAGTGTTGGGTGACATGAAGCATGATTCTCTACTATGACATGAAGCCTGATTCTCTGCTATGGGACCTCTCTCCTCTGTCTGGGTGCCAGGGCTTAAAAATATCTGACAATGGCCTGTTCCAGTGGTGGGTGACATGAAGCTTGATTCTCTGCTATGACATGAAGCCTGAATCTCTGCTATGGGACCTCTCTCCTCTGTCTGGGTGCCGGGGCATAAAAATATCTGACAGTGGCCTGTTCCAGTGTTGGGTGACATTAAGCCTGTTTCTCTGCTATGACATGAAGCCTGAATCTCTTCTATGGGACCTCTCTCCTCTGTCTGGGTTTTGGGGCCTAAAAATATCTGACAATGGCCTGTTCCAGTGTTGGGTGACATGAAGCCTGATTCTCTGCTATGACATGAAGCCTGAATCTCTGCTATGGGACCTCTCTCCTCTGTCTGGGTGCCGGGGCCTAAAAATATCTGACAGTGGCCTGTTCCAGTGTTGGGTGACATGAAGCCTGATTCTCTGCTATGACATGAAGCCTGAATCTCTGCTATGGGACCTCTCCCCTCTGTCTGGGTGCCGGGGCCTAAAAATATCTTACAATGGCCTGTTCCAGTAGTGGTTGACATGAAGCCTGATTCTCTGCTATGACATGAAGCCTGAATCTCTGCTATGGGACCTCTCTCCTCTGTCTGGGTGCCGGGGCCTAAATATATCTGACAATGGCCTGTTCCAGTGGTGGGTGACATGAAGCATGATTCTCTGCTATGACATGAAGCCTGAATCTCTGCAATGGGACCTCTCTCCTCTGTCTGGGTGCCGGGGCCTAAAAATATCTGACAATGGCCTGTTCCAGTGTTGGGTGACATGAAGCCTGATTCTCTTTTTTTTGATGCTCCTCCCCCTCTGCCAGACATTCTATCCCTGAGTGGATCCATCACCGCGTTGTAATCTCCTATCGCAATCATTATAGATTCCTGTCTATTCAGGATAAATCTATACAATTGATACAAGACATCTGGCTTAGATGGTGGTGGAATATATATATTTGCAATAACCGTTTTTACCCCCTCATATTACAATATAGAAAGAGGTACCTACCATAGTCATCGGCCTCATATGCCAAACACTCAAATTTAATCTTATTGTGTATCAAAATTGAGACCCCTCTAGAATAGGTAGTGTATACTGAGTGGTACCCTTCCGCTATCCATCACTTCTCCAACCACCTTAAAGATTCCTTATCCAAATGTGTCTCTTGGAGGCAAATGATGGCTGGCAAGAACCTTTTCATCCACTCAAGGATAGCATATCTCTTTACTCTCTCACGTAAACCTCTCACATTTAACAAAAGGATCCTAGCCATCTAGCAGAGGTGGAGGAGCAAAAACAAACAAAAAAAAAAAAAGTTCCCCCTCTTCCTCATCCCATAAATGCCCCCCCACCATAGATAGCCCCCCCTCTGCTGGCCAGCAGTCGGGGCGACTCCATATCTTAGCATAATTACTCCTTTCCCCTCCGCCTCTTCCAACCTCAAAGGCCCTCCCCATCCGCCCACTCGCTAACCTCCTCCGGGGTCTGAAAAAAACCAGTCCTACCTTTATATTCTACCCTTAGTTTTGCCTGGAAAAGACCTGCCTCCCTCAATCTCTTTTTAACAGCAATATATGGGCATTAGTATAAGCAGAATAATCTGGAAATAATCTTATCTTTTCGCCCTGTATCTGATATTTTTCGGAGTTCCTCGCATCGGATATTATTATATCACGATCCTTAGCAAGTAGACATTTAACCAGTATCTGTCTGGGGTATTCCCCAGGGACCCTCTTTTTTGTAGGGACCCTGTGTGCTCTTTCGATGGCAAAAAATGGGGAGAGAGTACCCTCTTTACAATTCTCCCTTATCCATCTCTCCATATATTCAGTACAGTTATCTCCCTCTGCATGCTCTGGGATACCTACACATCTTATATTGGATCTTCTTGATCTATCTTCTTGACTTATTAATTTTTGTTCCATCCTGGTATTCATTTCCTTTAAGAAAACCACCTCCTTCTCTAAGTTCTGTACCGAGTGTTCCAGACCAGGGACCCTTTTCTCCATCTCATGTAAACGCTGCCTAATTTTCTCCATCTCATCCCGTATTATACTGACATTCGTTTGCACTGCCCCGATCTGGGTCACTATGTTCCCCATTACATTCTCCATCCTCGAGACGGCGCAAAATATGTCCTTCATCATCCTTGCATCTGTTTCTGTAAATGTCACTAAGGCTCCCTTTTCTCCCCCTCCCCCCGTAGACCCATTCTCATGTATCAGACCGTGGGGCCCTAGCTCTAGAGTTTTTTCTTTTTTGTGGGGATCTAAAACCTGGCGAATTCGGAGCTAGAAATTTATTTAAACCCTGTTGTTTGGGCCCACTCTCTAACCCTGTTACTGATCTCCTACCGCTGCCGCCCGTAGGGCCACGCTGTTCCTCCTTTTTCTTGGGTGGCATTTTAAACTCCCTTTCTCTCACCTTCTTTCCCCTCTTTTACCCACCCACCACCACTACTGAATTACCAGAATATGAGAAAAACAAACTGTAAAGTAAAGACAATTTGTTAATAACCAAAAACAAATAATATTCACAAGGGGAGGGGGGGAGATAGAATAGAAGAACAGAAAGTCCAGCAACTAGATTGTAGGTGCTCTTTTATTATCCAGCAAGGTCACTAATTTGATCAAAGAAAAGGGTGTCCGCTTTTTCCAAAAATGGCACAGAGCCGTCCCAAATACTTGTCACAAACAAATGTCCACTTATCTATTGAAAGTGAAATTGAGTGAAGCTGAAGCTGAAGATGTGAAGTCGTTAATCCCAATTTAGTCCAAGAGGGTTTGAAGGTAGAGGTGTTAGAAAGATTAGGGGTTAATACCATAGAGGGGGTTCTTCAGACGGTTAATCAAAATCGAACTGGGAGTATCAGTATAAGTATGGCTAAAATAACTGCCATACACTGCCATGCACTGTGATAGACAACCAGCTGAATATTCCCCCATCAAAAGTAGATTTTTTTAAACTAGCCCAAGAATTTTATTGGGTTGATGTTTTGCGTTTCCAGAACCCGGATGAAACCATGTATTCCTGCTATTCCAAAACACATCAAACTTGGTCAAGAATGGATATGGTCCTGGGAAATAAAAACCTAATGTCCCAAAATAGGATTAAGATAAAGTACTTGCCCATGGCCTTATCAGATCACAGTGCAGTGGTAATGGAATTAGATCTGAGTAAAAAGAATGTTTTGCCACTATTTAAGTTCAATTCCCACTGGTTAACGATGATCCCAGATAAAGAGAGTATAATGGAAGAACTAAAAAAGATTTTTCTGGAGAATAATGATTCCGCTAGTAGGCTAATTGTTTGGGATACTGCTAAGGCATACTTGAGAGGATTGTTGTTTAAAAAGGTGAATTATTGGAAAAAAAGCACTAGAGAAATAGGTAATGCACTGGAGAAAAAAGTACAAGAAGCGAGAATAACATGTATAACACACCCTACGGATTATAATAGGAAAATATGGGAGGAAGAACAGGAAAAGTTAAAGGTACATCAAATGGATAGAAGTAGGAAAGAATTACTTTTTCAAGGGATCCGGTTAGCCTCAGAGAGAGAAAAGGTTGGTAAAATTTTGGCAAGTATAGTAAGAAATCAAAGAGGGAAATCCTGGATAGGGGCGATTAAAGATAAAACGGGTGAAATAATTAGTACACCGGAAGGAATTAAAGAAGTGTTTCTGGAATATTTCCAGGAACTATACAAATCCAGGGTACAATACTCAAAACAAGATCTGGACCTATACCTAGACCGGATCTCTCTTAGAGAGATATCCCACGCCCAAAAAGAATATTTAGAAAAAGAAATATCGATGGTGGAAATAAATGAGGCTTTGGGGAAGGTAAAACCTGATAAAGCACCAGGATGTGATGGGCTCCCCTTTAAAATATATAGAACCTTTTCTCAGGTGTTAGTACCAGAATTAAAAACAACATTGAATGAGGCCCAAAAAATAGGTGATCTACCAGACTCCATGAAAGAGGCAATTATTACACTAATCCCAAAAAAGGGTAAAGAACAACTAGACCCCGGATCATATAGGCCAATATCTCTTCTAAACACGGATGTTAAAATCTTGGCAAAGGTCCTGGCCGATAGGTTATCAAAGGTGATTAAAGGTGTAATAAATGAAGACCAGACAGGGTTTATACCTGGTAGAACGATATATTCAAATATAAGAAGGTTGTTTCTAAATATCGAAGCTAATAGATTAGAAGTAAGGGAGAAAGCTGTACTTTCACTGGACGCCCAAAAGGCATTTGATTGTATTGAATGGGAGTACTTGTGGGCAGTATTAAAAAGGGTTGGTATAGGGGAGGGATTTATAAGATGGATCCAGCTAATATATTATAATCCTACGGCTAGAGTGATGGTGGATGGGAGCTTGTCCCTGCCCCTTGCCCTTTATCGGGGCACTAGGCAGCGATGCCCTCTCTCCCCACTATTATTCGCTATTGCGATTGAGCCCCTGGCATGTATAATAAGAAACGATAGGGAGATTAAAGGCTTTCAATACGAGGGAGGAGAAGAAAAACAGTTAATGTATGCGGACGATATTTTACTATTTATGCACAATACTGGGGATCAGTTTAATAGAGTTATAGATATAATAGATAAGTTTTTTTTTTTTTCTGCATTAAATATTAATTGGGGGAAATCACATATGTTGATGTTAGGCGACGTACAACCACAGGGAGATTTAAGGGTCCATGTGCTTGAAAAACACGAGAATTTCAAATATCTAGGTATACAAATCTCTGGAAATATAGAAGAATATGAAAAATTAAATGTACTCCCCTTACTAAAAGAATTCAGGACCAAAATACACATTTGGCGAAGATTATCAATGTCAATACAGGGTCGGGTAAATCTAATAAAAATTGTTTTTCTCCCCAAAATACTCTACGTCCTCCAAAACGCCCCATTGAGGCTACCGCAGAATATTTTTAAGTTACTTGATAGCCTAATGGGTGATTTTCTTTGGAAAGGTGCTATCCCTAGGGTAAAGAAAGAAGTGCTTCAGCTCCCAACGAGAGAGGGTGGATTAGCTGTTCCGATCTGTTTTTTTTATTATTTAATAACACAATATGGTCATATAAAAGGCAGTTTAACCCCTTAAGGACATAGGACGTACCGGTACGCCCTATTTCCCGAGTCCTTAAGGACCAAGGACGTACCAGTACGTCCTGACTTAAAATCGGAATTCCGGCGCCGCGGGGGTTAATCGGAACGGGACGCCGGCTGAAATCATTCAGCCGGCATCCCGTAACAACGCAGGGGGGGGGGTCATTTGACCCCCCCGTATCGGCGATCGCAGAAAACCGCAGGTCAATTCAGACCTGCGGTTTTCTGCGTTTCCGGTCCATTCGGGTGTCCTGTGACCCGATGAACCGGAAAAAGACTGCGATCGGTGGCGTAATTATACACCACCTATCGCAGTCCGAGGATTTGGAGAGGCGGTGCTGGCCCTGGTGCTGAACGCCGCTGTCCAGGGTGCTGATTGGTGCAGGGGAGAGAGGCGCGAGATTCAAACTTCCTGCGCTCCTCTCTCCCCTCCTCTTCCTGTCCAGCACCCTGACCGTGCAGCATCGTCCAGCACCAGCTCCTGCGTCCCCCTAATCGGCATACATCACCCTCCTGCACCCATCGCCACCCAGGTAGGTTAGGGTCAGTGAGGGAGAGGCACCGTTAGGCAGGGAAAGAAGGGAAAAGTAAGTTAGAAAAAAAAAAAGAAAAAGTACTTTTATTCCAAACTTCCATCTATCCATCTAACCCTAACCCAGACCCCCCCCTGCCACTTACCCCCCCCACCAGCCCCCCCACCAGCCTCGTGCTGCATATGGGTCTAGTCCAAAAACCCAGTGTCAGGCAATACTGGAGTGGGGACGTCCTATACCAGACCCCACTGTACAGTATGGTCATGACACGTACATGGTTTGAGGCCATCCGGAAATGTCTTCATTATTCCAATAATGCAGCATGTCCACCCCGAGGTGATCCTGCCTATGACCGGCTGCATAAGATACGGCCGGTCATCGATCACTTTGGGGCCAAATTCATGGAGGCCTACGTACCTGGAAGAGAGGTCGTGGTTGATGAGTCTCTCGTTGCGTTCAAGGGGAGACTCAGTTTCCGCCAATACATTCCCACAAAGCGGGCGAGGTATGGCGTGAAGCTATACAAAATTTGTGAGAGTACCTCAGGGTACACTTACAAATTTCGTGTGTACGAGGGGCGAGATTCCCGTATTCAACCCCCAGAATGTCCCCCCACTCTGGGTGTTAGCGGGAAACTCGTGTGGGACCTTATGTACCCACTGCTGGATAATGGTTACCACTTGTACGTGGATAACTTTTATACCAGCATTCCCTTGTTCAGGTCCCTTGCAGCCAGATCCACGTTCGCTTGTGGGACCGTGCGGAAAAATCAACGCGGCCTCCCTGCCTACCCCCTCCAGGTACCTATCCCCAGGGGTGAGACCTGTGCCCTTACCAGTGGAAACCTGTTGCTGGTCAGGTATAAGGACAAGAGGGATGTCCTTATGCTGTCCACAATCCATGGTAATGGCACCACCCCTGTCCCTGTGCGAGGTACCGCGGCAACGGTCCTCAAGCCCGATTGTATCGTCGACTACAATCGGTATATGGGAGGAGTTGATCTCTCTGATCAAGTCCTCACGCCATATAACGCCATGCGCAAAACCCGGGCATGGTACAAAAAAGTTACGGTCTACTTGGTACAGGTTGCCATGTACAACTCTTTTGTACTATCCCGAAGCGCTGGCAGCACAGGGACATTCCTCCAGTTCTATGAGGCAGTCCTCAAGGCCCTTATCTTTTCGGACCGGGAAAGAGCAGGCCGGAGTACCTCGGGAACTGGAGGCGCCCGGATCGTCCCTGGCCAACACTTTCCAGGTGTGGTCCCCCATACTGGAAAGAAGGGACAAACCCAAAAAAAGTGCAGAGTGTGTCACAAGAGGGGGGTACGGAAGGACACCACTACTCAACATCTGGAGGGCCGCAGTTTTAGGATGCCTGCTTAGTGTTTCCAAAGTCGGAGAGCCATACATATTGGGCATCGTCGCGTGCGTAAAAGTCGTCGCTATAAAAATAACTTTTGACCAAACGCCTCGGATGAACGGTGTTAAAAATATTAAATAAAAACGGTGCCAATTTCAATTTGAATCCATTTTGCCGGTAATAAAGCAAGGGTTAACAGCCAAACAAAACTAAATATTTATTACCCCGATTCTGTAGTTTGCAGAAACACCCCATATGTGGTCGTAAATGGCTATATAGCCGCACGGCAGGGCATAGAACGAAGGGAACTCCATACGGTTTCTGGAAGGCAGATTTTGATGGACAGTTTTTTTTTTTTTACACCATGTCCCATTAGAAGCCCCCCCTGATGTAGCCTAGACTAGAAACTCCAAAAAAGTGACCCCATCTAAGAAACTACACCCCTCAAGGTATTCAAAAGTTACTTTACAAACTATGTTAACTCTTTAGGTGTTCCACAAAACTAAATCGCGAATGTAGAAACAATTTTAGAATTACATTTTTTTGTTACATTGCCTCAAAAAAGAGTAAAATAGAGCAACCAAAAATCAAATTTACCCCAAAAATAGTCCCAAAACAACAACCACCTTATCCCGTAGTTTCCTAGATGGGGTCACTTTTATGGAGTTTCTACTCTAGGGGTGCATCAGGGGGCTTGAAAGGGTACATGGTGTAAATAAACCAGTCCAGCAAAATCTGCCTTCCAAAAACCATATGGTGTTCCCCTTCTTCTATGTCCTGCCGTTTAGCCAAATAGTAGTTTACGACCACATATGGGGTGTTTCTGCAAACTACAGAATCAGGGCAACCCATTTTGAGTGTTGTTTGGCAGTTAACCCTTGTTTTACTCCTGGAAAAAATTTATTATATTGGAAAATTTTCCAAAAAATAGAAATTTCTAAATTGTTTCTCCATCTGCCATTAACTCTTGTGGAACACCTAAAGGGTTAACAAAGTTTGTAAACCCAGTTTTGAATACCTTGAGGGGTGTACTTTCTTAGATGGAGTCACTTTTTTGAAATTTCTATTCTAGGGGTGCAACAGGGGGCTTCAAATGGGACATGGTATAAACAAAACCAGTCCTGCCAAATCTGCCTTCCAAAACCCATATGGTGTTCCCCTCCTTCTATGTGCTACCGTTCGGCCAAACAGTAGTTTACGACCACATATGGGGTGTTTTTGCAAACTACAGAATCAGGGCAACCCATTTTTAATGTTGTTTGGCAGTTAACCCTTGTTTTACTCCTGGAAAAAATGTATTATATTGGAAAATTTTCCAAAAAATTGAAATTTCTAAATTGTTTCTCCATCTGCCATTAACTCTTGTGGAACACCTAAAGGGTTAACAAAGTTTGTAAACCCAGTTTTGAATACCTTGAGGGGTGTACTTTCTTAGATGGAGTCACTTTTTTGAAATTTCTATTCTAGGGGTGCAACAGGGGGCTTCAAATGGGACATGGTATAAACAAAACCAGTCCTGCCAAATCTGCCTTCCAAAACCCATATGGTGTTCCCCTCCTTCTATGTGCTACCGTTCGGCCAAACAGTAGTTTACGACCACATATGGGGTGTTTTTTCAAACTACAGAATCAGGGCAACCCATTTTGAGTGTTGTTTGGCAGTTAACCCTTGTTTTACTCCTGGAAAAAATTGATTATATTGGAAAATTTTCCAAAAAATAGAAATTTCAAAATTGTTTCTCCATCTGCCATTAACTCTTGTGGAAGATCTAAAGAATTAATAAAGTTAGAAAAAACTGTTTTGAATACCTTGAGGGGTGTAGTTTCTAGAATGGGGTCATTTTTGGGAGGTTTCTATTATCTAAGCCTCACAATATGACTTCAAACCTGAACTGGGATTTTGAGCCTTGTAACATCCCCCAAAAATAAAATATAATTCCCAAAATGCTACAAACATGAAGTAGACATATGGGGAATGTAAAGTCATCACAATTTTTGGGGGTATTACTATGTATTACAGAAGTAGAGAAACTGAAACTTTGAAATTTGCTAATTTTTCAAAAATTTTGGTAAAATTTTTATTTTTTTATGCAAAAAAATTGACTTTTTTGACCCAATTTTAGCAGTGACATGAAGTACAATATGTGACGAAAAAACAATCTCAGAACGGCCTGGGTAAGTCAAAGCGTTTTAAAGTTATGAGCACTTAAAGTGACACTGGTCAGATTTGCAAAAAATGGCCTGGTCCTTAAGGTGAAAATGACCCTGGTCCTTAAGGGGTTAAATGGTTTAGTGGGTAGGCAGGCACTAAATAGATTGGGGTGATAAGAGGAATGGAAATACTTAGAGGTGCTGGAATCTGGTACACTGGGAAAAATAATACAGGAAATAGAATATTAAATTTACTGGAATACATATGTAACATAGTAACATAGTAACATAGTACATAAGGCCGAAAAAAGACATTTGTCCATCCAGTTCGGCCTGTTATCCTGCAAGTTGATCCAGAGGAAGGAAAAAAACCCTGTGAGGTAGAAGCCAATTTTCTCCACTTTAGGGGAATAAAAAATTCCTTCCCGACTCCAATCATGCAATCAGAATAACTCCCTGGATCAACGACCCCTCTCTAGTAGCTATAGCCTGTAATATTATTAAGCTCCAGAAATACGTCCTGGCCCCTCTTGAATTCCTTTATTGTACTCACCATCACCACCTCCTCAGGCAGAGAGTTCCATAGTCTCACTGCTCTTACCGTAAAGAATCCTCTTCTATGTTTGTGTACAAACCTTCTTTCCTCCAGACGCAGAGGATGTCCCCTCGTCACAGTCACAGTCCTGGGGATAAATAGCTGATGGGATAGATCTCTGTACTGACCCCTGATATATTTATACATATTAATTAGATCTCCCCTCAGTCGTCTTTTTTCTAAAGTGAATAACCCTAATTTTGATAATTTTTCAGGGTACTGTAGTTGCCCCATTCCAGTTATTACTTTAGTTGCCCTCCTCTGAACCCTCTCCAGCTCTGCTATGTCTGCCTTGTTTACAGGAGCCCAGAACTGTACACAGTACTCCATGTGTGGTCTGACTAGCGATTTGTAAAGTAAACTGACTAGCGATGTTCATATCACGGGAATCTATGCCCCTTCTGATGCAACCCATTATCTTGTTGGCCTTGGCAGCAGCTGCCTGACACTGGTTTTTGCTGCTTAGTTTGCTGTTTATTAAAATTCCTAGATCCTTTTCCATGTCAGTGTTACCGAGTGTTTTACCATTTAGTATGTACGGGTGACTTGCATTTTTCCTTCCCATGTTCATAACTTTACATTTATCAGTGTTAAACCTCATCTGCCACTTATCTGCCCAAGCCTCCAATCTATCCAGATCCCTCTGTAGTAGTATACTGTCCTCATCAGTGTAAATTACTTTACACAGTTTAGTGTCATCTGCGAAAATTGATACTTTACTATGCAAGCCTTCTACAAGATCATTAATAAATATATTGAAGAGAATAGGGCCCAATACTGACCCCTGAGGTACTCCACTAGTGACAGTGACCCAATCTGAGTGTGTACCGTTAATAACCACCCTCTGTTTTCTATCACTCAGCCAGTTACTTACCCACATACAGATGTTTTCTCCCAGTCCGAGCATTCTCATTTTATATACTAACCTTTTATGTGGTACAGTGTCAAATGCTTTGGAGAAGTCCAGATATACGACATCCATTGATTCGCCGCTGTCAAGTCTAGAACTTACCTCCTCATAGAAACTGATTAAATTAGTCTGACATGACCGATCCCTCACGAAGCCATGCTGATATGGCGTTATTTGCTTATTTCCATTGAGATGCTCTAATATAGCATCTCTCAGAAAACCTTCAAACAGTTTACCCACAACAGATGTTAAACTTACCGGCCTATAGTTTCCAGGCTCTGTTTTTGGCCCCTTTTTGAATATTGGCACCACATATGCCACGCGCCAATCCTGTGGGACATTCCCTGTCAGTATAGGGTCTGCAAATATCAGAAATAAGGGTCTGGCTATGACATTACTTAATTCCTTTAGGATACGGGGGTGTATGTCATCCGGTCCTGGCGATTTGTCTATTTTAATCTTTTTAAGTCGCTGATGTACTTCTTCCTGGGTCAGACAGGACACTTTTAATGGGAATTTATTTTTGCATTCTGCATGTCATCTGACAATTTATTTTCCTCAGTGAATACATTGGAGAAAAAAATATTTAACAGCTTTGCTTTCTCCTCGTCGCTCTCTGCGACTCCCCCCTCATTACTCTTTAAAGGGCCAACACCTTCAGATCTATACTTTTTAACATTTATATAATTGAAGAACATTTTAGGGTTAGTTTTACTCTCTTTGGCAATTAATCTCTCGGTCTCTAGTTTGGCCGCTTTTATTTGTTTTTTACATGTTCTATTTTTTTCCTTATAGTTTTTCAGTGCTTCCGTGCTACCCTCCTGTTTTAGTGTTTTATATGCTTTCTTTTTGTCATTTATTGCTTTCTTTACAGTTCTATTTATCCACATTGGTTTCTTTTTGCTCCTTAACCTTTTATTACCATACGGTATGTACCTCTCACAATGAGTTTTTAGGATGTTTTTAAAGATATCCCATTTTGTGTCTGTATTTGTGAGGACTTTGTCCCAATTAGTTTGGCCTATGGCATCTCTTAGTTGGCTAAATTTAGCTTTTTTGAAGTTTGGTATTTTTGTTCCTCCCTGTAGAAACGCTCTTTTGAATGATAATTGGAAGGTTATTACTTTATGGTCACTATTTCCCAGGTGTCCCCCAACCTGCACGTCTGTTGTTCTGTCAGGTCTATTGGTTAATACTAAGTCCAGTATGGCCGTCCCTCTAGTCGGGTCCTGAACCAGTTGGGAGAGGTAATTGTCTTTGGTTATTGCCACAAACCTGTTTCCCTTATGAGATATACAAGTTTCAGTTTCCCAGTCTATATCTGGGTAGTTGAAGTCCCCCATAATAACCACCTCATTATGATTTGCCGCCTCGTCTTTCTCGTTTAGTAGTAGATTTTCTGTGGACTCTGGTATATTTGGTGGTTTATAGTAAACTCCTATTAGTAATTTATTGTTGTTTTTAGCTCCATGTATCTCTACCCACAGTGACTCCACATGTTCATGTCCCTCACTTATATCTTCTCGGACTGTGGGCTTTAGACAGGACTTTATATTAAGGCAGACCCCTCCCCCTCTCCGGTTTTGACGATCCTTTCTAAACAGACTGTAACCTTGTACATTAACTGCCCAGTCATAGCTATCATCCAGCCATGTCTCAGTTATTCCCACTATGTCATAGTCCTCCTCACACATCACTAATTCCAGTTCACCAGTTTTATTAGTCAGGCTTCTGGCATTAGTATACATACATTTGAGAGGTTTATATATATTTTTTACCCTACACCTTTCCTTCTGAACTGTTCTAGTCCCTTCTTCCATTCCTCCCCCATTCTTATTACCTTGCCCCCGGTCTCTATCTGCACTATCTTCCCCTCCTATAACGTAATTACCCTCCCCCTAGTCCCTAGTTTAAACACTCCTCCAACCTTCTAGTCATCTTTCTCCCCAGCACAGCTGCCCCTTCCCCATTGAGGTGCAGCCCGTCCCTACGATAGAGCCTGTAGCCGATAGAAAAATCGGCCCAGTTCTCCAGGAACCCAAACCCCTCCTTCCTACACCAGTTCTTGAGCCACTTGTTAATCTCCCTAATCTCCCATTGCCTTTCTTGTGTGGCTCATGGTACAGGCAGTATTTCGGAAAATACTACCTTTGAGGTCCTTGCCCTCAGCTTTTGACCTAAATCCCTGAAATCATTTTTAAGGACTCTCCACCTACCTCTAACTTTGTCATTGGTTCCGATATGAACCATGACCGCTGGATCATCTCCAGCCCCTCCCAGTAATCTGTCAACCCGATCCGCGATGTGTCGAACTCTAGCGCCAGGAAGACAGCACACTGTTCGGCGATCACGGTCTTTGTGACAGATTTCCCTATCTGTTCCCCTAATAATGGAGTCTCCCACTACCAGCACCTGTCTGGCCTGCCCTGCTCTCCTGGTTCCCTGCTTACTGGAGCTGACATTCCCCTGACTGGCAGAGGAAGTGTCTGGCTGCAGCAGTGCCGTCCCCGGACTGACATCCCCCTCATCTGCCAAACGTGCAAACTTGTTGGGGTGTGTCAGATCAGGGCTAGCCTCCCTGGCACTCTTCCCTCTACCCCGCTTTCTAACTGTTACCCAGCTAGCTACCTCCCTTTCCTCAGCTTCCTCTCTGTCACCTTCCCCCTCATCTACCCCAAAGAGTGCTTGCTCGGTGAGAAGCAAACTCTTTTGCAAATTATCAATGCCTCTCAGTGTTGCAACTTGCCCATTTAGAGACTCGATCTGCGATTCCAAATGGGTAATTTGCTCACATCTAGAACAAAGATATACACCCTTGAACGGCTGTTCCAGGACTGCATACATCATGCAAGATGTGCACTGGACTGCATTGTCAATTGTGCAACACATACTAAATGGGGATTACAACAGTAAAAAAGTAAAACAGTATAAATGATTTATATCCTGTCTGCTGTAGTCGAAGGACCACGTAAAATTAAGCCAACAACACACAAGGAAATTATATCCAACCTTAGTTTCCAAACTCCTTTTCTAGAACTCCTTGTTTTTTAACTCCACTTAATAAGAAGCCACTTAGTAGAGCAAGCCTCAGAAAGAGCAGGCTCTGAAGAGTGTAAGTGGTTCAATTTATATGGGTGGAGATTAAAAAAAATATTAGAGATTAAAGGGTTTTTGCACTATACACCTATTTGGAAAAATATAAATCTTAAGGAATTGCAAATGATTAAGATGTATATAGACTGGGGGAAAAAAGGGATGAAATAACTAGGCCAGATATTCGAACAGGGCAAACTGAAAGACTTTAATACAATGGTTAGAGAGTTTGGGATTCCCCAAAAAGATATGTACAAATATTTTCAGCTTAGGAATGCGTTGCGGACAGTTGTGCAGGATGATAAATATAGAATGGAAAAATCAGATATATTGTACAAATTTACTAATGAGGGCGAAAGAGGACGAACAACCGCAAAAAGATATAGGATATTGATGGAGGGAAAAAAGAAACGGATTACAATACTCGCCAGAAAAAAATGGGAAAATGAACTTAAATATTATACGGAAGAGAAATGGAAATATGCTCTTAGAAGTTATTCTGGGGTCTCTGATAGGGGTTCACATAAGATTTCACCGTTTTTTGTAGTTCAAAGGATGCATCGATCCCCATGGATATTGAAAAGAATGGGTGTGAGAGCCTCGGACAAATGCTCAAAATGTGTGGGAGAGAATGCTGATTTAATACCTCGTTTCTGGAGATGTCCAGGATTGTTCAGATATTAGACAGAAATAGCAGAGACTGTATATTTAATCTTGAAGGTCCAAGTATCTGAAGATCCTGTGACTTGTATATTGGGGGCAACTGAACACCTGAACTTAAATAGAGATACACGAACGGTTCTGTGCAAAGTGCTATTCCAAGCCAGACTCCTTATACTTAAGAAATGGGTAGGGGTAGACCCTCCGACAGTGGGACAGTGGAGAAAAGCAGTTGATAACCTGATTAAAGAGGAACGGGTGATGGAGGGCCATAGTAAAAAAGCAAAAAGTATTGATGAAGTATGGAAAAAAATGTGGGTAAATGGGGATCAAAAATAATTTTTTATTAGAGTTGAGCGAACACCTGGATGTTCGGGTTCGAGAAGTTCGGCCGAACTTCCCGGAAATGTTCGGGATCCGAACCCGACCCGAACTTCGTCTCGAACCCGAACCCCATTGAAGTCAATGGGGACCCGAACTTTTCGGCACTAAAAAGGCTGTAGAACAGCCCAGGAAAGGGCTAAAGGGGTGCAAAAGGCAGCAAAATGTAGTTAAATCCCCTGCAAACAAATGTGGATAGGGAAATGAATAAAAATAAAAATAAAATAAATAAAAATTAACCAATATCAATTGGAGAGAGGTCCCATAGCAGAGAATCAGGCTTCATGTCAGCAGAGAATCAGTCTTCATTTCATAGCAGAGAATTAGGCTTCACGTCACCCAAAACTGGAACAGTCCATTGTCATATATTTAGGCCCCGACACCCAGACAGAGGAGAGAGGTCCCATAACAGAGATTCAGGCTTCATGTCAGCAGAGAATCAGTCTTCATGTCATAGCAGAGAATCAGGCTTAATGTCACCCACCACTGGAACAGGCCACTGTCAGATATTTTTAGGCCCCGGCACTAGAGTTGAGCGAACACCTGGATGTTCGGGTTCGAGAAGTTCGGCCGAACTTCCCGGAAATGTTCGGGTTCGGGATTCGAACCCGACCCGAACTTCGTCCCGAACACGAACCCCATTGAAGTCAATGGGGATCCGAACTTTTGGGCACTAAAAAGGCTGTAAAACAGCCCAGGAAAGAGCTAGAGGGCTGCTAAAGGCAGCAACATGTAGGTAAATCCCCTGCAAACAAATGTGGATAGGGAAATGAATTAAAATTAAAATAAAAAAATAAAAATGAACCAATATCAATTGGACAGAGGTCCCATAGCAGAGAATCTGGCTTCACGTCAGCAGAGAATCAGTTTCTTCATGCCATAGCAAAGAATCTGGCTTCATGTCAGCAGAGAATCAGTCTCTTCATGCCATAGCAGAGAATATGGCTTCATGTCAGCGCAGAATCAGTCTTCATGTCATAGCAGAGAATCAGGCTTCACGTCACCCACCACTGGAACAGGCCACTGTCACACATTTAGGCCCAGGCACCCAGGCAGAGGAGAGAGGTCCCGTAACAGAGAATCTGGCCTTATTGCAGCGCAGAATCAGTCTTCATGTCATAGCAGAGAATCAAGCTTCACGTCACCCACCACTGGAACAGGCCACTGTCACACATTTAGGCCCAGGCACCCAGGCAGAGGAGAGAGGTCCCGTAACAGAGAATCTGGCCTTATTGCAGCGCAGAATCAGTCTTCATGTCATAGCAGAGAATCAAGCTTCACGTCACCCACCACTGGAACAGGCCACTGTCACACATTTAGGCCCCGGCACCCAGACAGAGGAGAGAGGTCCTGTAACAGAGAATCTAGCCTTATGTCAGCACAGAATCTGTCTTCATGTCATAGCAGAGAATCAGGCATCACGTCACCCACCACTGGAACAGGCCACTGTCACACATTTAGGCCCAGGCACCCAGGCAGAGGAGAGAGGTCCCGTAACAGAGAATCTGGCCTTATGTCAGCACAGAATCTGTCTTAATGTCATAGCAGAGAATCAGGCTTCATGTCACCCACCACTGGAACAGGCCACTGTCACACATTTAGGCCCAGGCACCCAGGCAGAGGAGAGAGGTCCCGTAACAGAGAATATGGCCTTATGTCAGCGCAGAATCTGTATTCATGTCATAGCAGAGAATCAGGCTTCACGTCACCCACCACTGGAACAGGCCACTGTCACACATTTAGGCCCAGGCACCCAGGCAGAGGAGAGAGGTCCCGTAACAGAGAATCTGGCCTTATGTCAGCGCAGAATCTGTATTCATGTCATAGCAGAGAATCAGGCTTCACGTCACCCACCACTGGAACAGGCCACTGTCACACATTTAGGCCCCGGCACCCAGACAGAGGAGAGCGGTCCCGTAACAGAGAATCTGGCCTTATGTCAGCGCAGAATCTGTCTTCATGTCATAGCAGAGAATCAGGCTTCACGTCAGCCACCACTGGAACAGGCCACTGTCACACATTTAGGCCCAGGCACCCAGGCAGAGGAGAGAGGTCCCGTAACAGAGAATCTGGCCTTATGTCAGCGCAGAATCTGTATTCATGTCATAGCAGAGAATCAGGCTTCACGTCACCCACCACTGGAACAGGCCACTGTCACACATTTAGGCCCCGGCACCCAGAAAGAGGAGAGCGGTCCCGTAACAGAGAATCTGGCCTTATGTCAGCGCAGAATCTGTCTTCATGTCATAGCAGAGAATCAGGCTTCACGTCAGCCACCACTGGAACAGGCCACTGTCACACATTTAGGCCCAGGCACCCAGGCAGAGGAGAGAGGTCCCGTAACAGAGAATCTGGCCTTATGTCAGCACAGAATCTGTATTCATGTCATAGCAGAGAATCAGGCTTCATGTCACCCACCACTGGAACAGGCCACTGTCACACATTTAGGCCCCGGCACCCAGACAGAGGAGAGCGGTCCCGTAACAGAGAATCTGGCCTTATGTCAGCGCAGAATCTGTCTTCATGTCATAGCAGAGAATCAGGCTTCACGTCAGCCACCACTGGAACAGGCCACTGTCACACATTTATCCCCAGGCACCCAGGCAGAGGAGAGAGGTCTCGTAACAGAGAATCTGGCCTTATGTCAGCGCAGAATCTGTATTCATGTCATAGCAGAGAATCAGGCTTCACGTCACCCACCACTGGAACAGGCCACTGTCACACATTTAGGCCCCGGCACCCAGACAGAGGAGAGGTTCATTCAACTTTGGGTTGCCCCACAATATAATGGTAAAATGAAATTAAAAATAGTATTGAATGAGGAAGTGCCCTGGAGTAGAATAATATATTGTTAAGGGGAGGTAGTTAATATCTAATCTGCACAAGGGATGGACAGGTCCTGTGGGATCCATGCCTGGTTCATTTTTATGAACGTCAGCTTGTCCACATTGGCTGTAGACAGGCGGCTGCGTTTGTCTGTAATGACGCCCCCTGCCGTGCTGAATACACGTTCAGACAAAACGCTGGCCGCCGGGCAGGCCAGCACCTCCAAGGCATAAAAGGCTAGCTCTGGCCACGTGGACAATTTGGAGACCCAGAAGTTGAATGGGGCCGAACCATCAGTCAGTACGTGGATGGGTGTGCACAGGTACTGTTCCACAATGTTAGTGAAATGTTGCCTCCTGCTAACACGTTCCGTATCAGGAGGTGGTGCAGTTAGCTGTGGCGTGGTGACAAAACTTTTCCACATCTCTGCCATGCTAACCCTGCCCTCAGAGGAGCTGGCCGTGACACAGCTGCGTTGGCGACCTCTTGCTCCTCCTCTGCCTTCGCCTTGGGCTTCTACTGGTTCCCCTGTGACATTTGGGAATGCTCTCAGTAGCGCGTCTACCAACGTGCGCTTGTATTCGCGCATCTTCCTATCACGCTCCAGTGTAGGAAGTAAGGTGGGCACATTGTCTTTGTACCGGGGATCCAGCAGGGTGGCAACCCAGTAGTCTGCACACGTTAAAATGTGGGCAACTCTGCTGTCGTTGCGCAGGCACTGCAGCATGTAGTCGCTCATGTGTGCCAGGCTGCCCAGAGGTAAGGACAAGCTGTCCTCTGTGGGAGGCGTATCGTCATCGTCCTGTGTTTCCCCCCAGCCACGCACCAATGATGGGCCCGAGCTGCTTTGTGTGCCACCCCGCTGTGAACATGCTTCATCCTCATCCTCCTCCACCTCCTCCTCATCCTCGTCCTCCTCGTCCTCCAGTAGTGGGCCCTGTCTGGCCACATTTGTACCTGGCCTCTGGTTTTGCACAAAACCTCCCTCTGAGTCACTTTGAAGAGACTGGCCTGAAAGTGCTAAAAATGACCCCTCTTCCTCCTCTTCCTCCTGGGCCACCTCCTCTTCCATCATCGCCCTAAGTGTTTTCTCAAGGAGACATAGAAGTGGTATTGTAACGCTGATAACGGCGTCATCGCCACTGGCCATGTTGGTGGAGTACTCGAAACAGCGCAACAGGGCACACAGGTCTCGCATGGAGGCCCAGTCATTGGTGGTGAAGTGGGTCTGATCCGCAGTGCGACTGACCCGTGCGTGCTGCAGCTGAAACTCCACTATGGCCTGCTGCTGCTCGCACAGTCTGTCCAGCATATGCAAGGTGGAGTTCCACCTGGTGGGCACGTCGCATATGAGACGGTGAGCGGGAAAGCCGAAGTTACGCTGTAGCGCAGACAGGCGAGCAGCGGCAGGGTGTGAACGCCGGAAGCGCGAACAGACGGCCCGCACTTTATGCAGCAGCTCTGACATGTCGGGTAGTTGCGAATGAACTTCTGCACCACCAAATTCAGCACATGCGCCAGGCAAGGGATGTGCGTCAAACCGGCTAGTCCCAGAGCTGCAACGAGATTTCGCCCATTATCGCACACCACCAGGCCGGGCTTGAGGCTCACCGGCAGCAACCACTCGTCGGTCTGTTGTTCTATACCCCGCCACAACTCCTGTGCGGTGTGGGGCCTGTCCCCCAAACATATGAGTTTCAGAATGGCCTGCTGACGTTTTCCCCGTGCTGTGCTGAAGTTGGTGGTGAAGGTGTGTGGCTGACTGGATGAGCAGGTGGAAGAAGAGGAGGAGGAAGCTGAGTAGGAGGAGGAGGAGACAGGAGGCAAAGAATGTTGCCCTGCGATCCTTGGCGGCGGAAGGACGTGCGCCAAATAGCTCTCCGCCTGGGGCCCAGCCGCCACTACATTTACCCAGTGTGCAGTTAGGGAGATATAGCGTCCCTGGCCGTGCTTACTGGTCCACGTATCTGTGGTTAGGTGGACCTTGCCACAGATGGCGTTGCGCAGTGCACACTTGATTTTATCGGACACTTGTTTGTGCAGGGAAGGCACGGCTCTCTTAGAGAAGTAGTGGCGGCTGGGAACAACATACTGTGGGACAGCAAGTGACATGAGCTGTTTGAAGCTGTGTGTGTCCACCAGCCTAAATGACAGCATTTCATGGGCCAGTAGTTTAGAAATGCTGGCATTCAGGGCCAGGGATCGAGGGTGGCTAGGTGAGAATTTAGGCTTTCTCTCAAATGTTTGTGAGATGGAGAGCTGAACGCTGCCGTGTGACATGGTTGAGATGCTTGGTGACGCAGGTGGTGGTGTTGGTGGTACATCCCATGTTTGCTGGGCTGCAGGTGCCAACGTTCCTCCAGAGGCGGAGGAAGAGGCCGAGGCGGCGGCAGCAGCAGCAGAAGAGGCCGAGGCGGCAGCAGCAGAAGATGTAGCAGAGGGAGCCTGAGTGACTTCCTTGTTTTTAAGGTGTTTACTCCACTGCAGTTCATGCTTTGCATGCAGGTGCCTGGTCATGCAGGTTGTGCTAAGGTTCAGAACGTTAATGCCTCGCTTCAGGCTCTGATGGCACAGCGTGCAAACCACTCGGGTCTTGTCGTCAGCACATTGTTTGAAGAAGTGCCATGCCAGGGAACTCCTTGAAGCTGCCTTTGGGGTGCTCGGTCCCAGATGGCGGCGGTCAGTAGCAGGCGGAGTCTCTTGGCGGCGGGTGTTCTGATTTTTCCCACTGCTCCCTCTTTTGCTACGCTGTTGGCTCGGTCTCACCACTGCCTCTTCCTCCGAACTGTGAAAGTCAGTGGCAGGACCTTCATTCCATGTGGGGTCTAGGACCTCATCGTCACCTGCATCGTCTTCCACCCAGTCTTGATCCCTGACCTCCTGTTCAGTCTGCACACTGCAGAAAGACACAGCAGTTGGCACCTGTGTTTCGTCATCATCAGAGACGTGCTGAGGTGGTATTCCCATGTCCTCATCATCAGGAAAAATAAGTGGTTGTGCGTTAGTGCATTCTATCTCTTCCACCCCTGGGGAAGGGCTAGGTGGATGCCCTTGGGAAACCCTGGCAGCAGAGTCTTCAAACAGCATAAGAGACTGCTGCATAACTTGAGGCTCAGACAGTTTCCCTGATATGCATGGGGGTGATGTGACAGACCGATGGGCTTGGTTTTCATGCGCCATCTGTGCGCTTTCTGCAGAAGACTGGGTGGGAGATAATGTGAATGTGCTGGATCCACTGTCGGCCACCCAATTGACTAATGCCTGTACCTGCTCAGGCCTTACCATCCTTAGAACGGCATTGGGCTCCACCAAATATCGCTGTAAATTCTGCTGGCTACTGGGACCTGAGGTAGTTGGTTCACTAGGACGTGTGGCTGTGGCAGAACGGCCACGTCCTCTCCCAGCACCAGAGGGTCCACTAACACCACCACGACCATGTCCACGTCCGCGTCCCTTATAAGATGTTTTCCTCATTGTTCCCGTTCACCACAATTTTGAGAATGGCAAATTTGGGAACTGCAGATTTGGTTGAATAGAGATGTGAGACCTGTTTGTTTTTGCGCTGTGTGACAGTTATAGGTTTAATCACAGAATGACACTTCTATCAGCACGCTAGCGTGTGTCTTAGGTTTTTCTGAATGATACTATCAATAACTTCAATGTAAGATTTTCTTTTTGGGATAGATTTCAAGTAGGCCTGAAATACCACAAACTAATTATTTTCAGAATGGCAAATTTGGGAATGCTTTTTCAACCCAGAACAAAAAGTCTGCTTTGACGGTCACTACAAATAACTTGACCAGCTAAAACTGTGCAGATTTGGTTGAATAGAGATGTAAGACCTGTTTTTTTTTGCGCTGTGTGACAGTTATAGGTTTAATCACAGAATGACACTTCTATCAGCACGCTAGCGTGTGTCTTAGGTTTTTCTGAATGATACTATCAATAACTTCAATGTAAGATTTTCTTTTTGGGATAGATTTCAAGTAGGCCTGAAATACCACAAACTAGTTATTTTCAGAATGGCAAATTTGGGAATGCTTTTTCAACCCAGAACAAAAAGTCTGCTTTGACGGTCACTACAAATAACTTGACCAGCTAAAACTGTGCAGATTTGGTTGAATAGAGATGTAAGACCTGTTTTTTTTTGCGCTGTGTGACAGTTATAGGTTTAATCACAGAATGACACTTCTATCAGCACGCTAGCGTGTGTCTTAGGTTTTTCTGAATGATACTATCAATAACTTCAATGTAAGATTTTCTTTTTGGGATAGATTTCAAGTAGGCCTGAAATACCACAAACTAGTTATTTTCAGAATGGCAAATTTGGGAATGCTTTTTCAACCCAGAACAAAAAGTCTGCTTTGACGGTCACTACAAATAACTTGACCAGCTAAAACTGTGCAGATTTGGTTGAATAGAGATGTGAGACCTGTTTTTTTTTGCGCTGTGTGACAGTTATAGGTTTAATCACAGAATGACACTTCTATCAGCACGCTAGCGTGTGTCTTAGGTTTTTCTGAATGATACTATCAATAACTTCAATGTAAGATTTTCTTTTTGGGATAGATTTCAAGTAGGCCTGAAATACCACAAACTAGTTATTTTCAGAATGGCAAATTTGGGAATGCTTTTTCAACCCAGAACAAAAAGTCTGCTTTGACGGTCATTACAAATAACTTGACCAGCTAAAACTGTGCAGATTTGGTTGAATAGAGATGTGAGACCTGTTTTTTTTTGCGCTGTGTGACAGTTATAGGTTTAATCACAGAATGACACTTCTATCAGCACGCTAGCGTGTGTCTTAGGTTTTTCTGAATGATACTATCAATAACTTCAATGTAAGATTTTCTTTTTGGGATAGATTTCAAGTAGGCCTGAAATACCACAAACTAGTTATTTTCAGAATGGCAAATTTGGGAATGCTTTTTCAACCCAGAACAAAAAGTCTGCTTTGACGGTCACTACAAATAACTTGACCAGCTAAAACTGTGCAGATTTGGTTGAATAGAGATGTGAGACCTGTTTTTTTTTGCGCTGTGTGACAGTTATAGGTTTAATCACAGAATGACACTTCTATCAGCACGCTAGCGTGTGTCTTAGGTTTTTCTGAATGATACTATCAATAACTTCAATGTAAGATTTTCTTTTTGGGATAGATTTCAAGTAGGCCTGAAATACCACAAACTAGTTATTTTCAGAATGGCAAATTTGGGAATGCTTTTTCAACCCAGAACAAAAAGTCTGCTTTGACGGTCACTACAAATAACTTGACCAGCTAAAACTGTGCAGATTTGGTTGAATAGAGATGTAAGACCTGGTTTTTTTTGCGCTGTGTGACAGTTATAGGTTTAATCACAGAATGACACTTCTATCAGCACGCTAGCGTGTGTCTTAGGTTTTTCTGAATGATACTATCAATAACTTCAATGTAAGATTTTCTTTTTGGGATAGATTTCAAGTAGGCCTGAAATACCACAAACTAGTTATTTTCAGAATGGCAAATTTGGGAATGCTTTTTCAACCCAGAACAAAAAGTCTGCTTTGACGGTCACTACAAATAACTTGACCAGCTAAAACTGTGCAGATTTGGTTGAATAGAGATGTGAGACCTGTTTTTTTTTGCGCTGTGTGACAGTTATAGGTTTAATCACAGAATGACACTTCTATCAGCACGCTAGCGTGTGTCTTAGGTTTTTCTGAATGATACTATCAATAACTTCAATGTAAGATTTTCTTTTTGGGATAGATTTCAAGTAGGCCTGAAATACCACAAACTAGTTATTTTCAGAATGGCAAATTTGGGAATGCTTTTTCAACCCAGAACAAAAAGTCTGCTTTGACGGTCACTACAAATAACTTGACCAGCTAAAACTGTGCAGATTTGGTTGAATAGAGATGTGAGACCTGTTTTTTTTTGCGCTGTGTGACAGTTATAGGTTTAATCACAGAATGACACTTCTATCAGCACGCTAGCGTGTGTCTTAGGTTTTTCTGAATGATACTATCAATAACTTCAATGTAAGATTTTCTTTTTGGGATAGATTTCTAGTAGGCCTGAAATACCACAAACTAGTTATTTTCAGAATGGCAAATTTGGGAATGCTTTTTCAACCCAGAACAAAAAGTCTGCTTTGACGGTCACTACAAATAACTTGACCAGCTAAAACTGTGCAGATTTGGTTGAATAGAGATGTGAGACCTGTTTTTTTTTGCGCTGTGTGACAGTTATAGGTTTAATCACAGAATGACACTTCTATCAGCACGCTAGCGTGTGTCTTAGGTTTTTCTGAATGATACTATCAATAACTTCAATGTAAGATTTTCTTTTTGGGATAGATTTCTAGTAGGCCTGAAATACCACAAACTAGTTATTTTCAGAATGGCAAATTTGGGAATGCTTTTTCAACCCAGAACAAAAAGTCTGCTTTGACGGTCACTACAAATAACTTGACCAGCTAAAACTGTGCAGATTTGGTTGAATAGAGATGTGAGACCTGTTTTTTTTTGCGCTGTGTGACAGTAATAGGTTTAATCACAGAATGACACTTCTATCAGCACGCTAGCGTGTGTCTTAGGTTTTTCTGAATGATACTATCAATAACTTCAATGTAAGATTTTCTTTTTGGGATAGATTTCAAGTAGGCCTGAAATACCACAAACTAGTTATTTTCAGAATGGCAAATTTGGGAATGCTTTTTCAACCCAGAACAAAAAGTCTGCTTTGACGGTCATTACAAATAACTTGACCAGCTAAAACTGTGCAGATTTGGTTGAATAGAGATGTGAGACCTGTTTTTTTTTGCGCTGTGTGACAGTTATAGGTTTAATCACAGAATGACACTTCTATCAGCACGCTAGCGTGTGTCTTAGGTTTTTCTGAATGATACTATCAATAACTTCAATGTAAGATTTTCTTTTTGGGATAGATTTCAAGTAGGCCTGAAATACCACAAACTAGTTATTTTCAGAATGGCAAATTTGGGAATGCTTTTTCAACCCAGAACAAAAAGTCTGCTTTGACGGTCACTACAAATAACTTGACCAGCTAAAACTGTGCAGATTTGGTTGAATAGAAATGTCAGGTCTATTTTTTAGGCGCTGGGTGACAGGCTCAACTTGCCCCTAATGTAATATATAACCAAAAAATAACCAGACTGTTGATGGTTAAATGCACTTCGGTGACACAGGCTCAGCCTGCAGCTGATGTTGTATATGGCCAAAAAATAATCAGACTGTTGATGGTTAAATACACTTGGGTGAAACAGGCTCAGCCTGCAGCTGATGTAGTATATGGCCAAAAAATAACCAGACTGTTGATGGTTAAATGCACTTCGGTGACACAGGCTCAGCCTGCAGCTGATGTAGGATATAGCACAAAATAACCACACTATCGATGGTTAAATACACTTGGTGATAGCTCGTGCTGGCGCACCACAAGTCACAAAATGGCCGCCGATCACCCCAGAAAAAAAGTGATCTAAAAACGCTCTGGGCAGCCTCAAAAAAGTGAGCAAGTCAATGATAGCACTTCAATGATCCACAGCTGCAGATCGATCACAGAATGAAGTCTTTTGGAGGAGTTAATCTGCCTAATCTCGCCCTAACGTCGCAGCTGCAACCTCTCCCTATACTGATCATAGCAGATTGACGTGCGGCGCTACGTGACTCCAGCTTAAATAGAGGCTGGGTCACATGGTGCACTGGCCAATCACAGCCATGCCAATAGTAGGCATGGCTGTGATGGCCTCTTGGGCCAAGTAGCATGACGCTTGTTGATTGGCTGCTTTGCAGCCTTTCAAAAAGAGCCAAGAAAGCGCCGAAGACCGAACCCGAACCCAGACTTTTACGAAAATGTTCGGGTTCGGGTCCGTGTCACGGACACCCCAAAATTCGGTACGAACCCGAACTATACAGTTCGGGTTTGCTCATCCCTACCCGGCACCCAGACAGAGGAGAGGTTCATTCAACTTTGGGTTGCCCCGCAATATAATGGTAAAATGAAAATAAAAATAGGATTGAATGAGGAAGTGCCCTGGAGTACAATAATATATTGTTAAGGGGAGGTAGTTAATGTCTAATCTGCACAAGGGATGGACAGGTCCTGTGGGATCCATTCCTGGTTCATTTTTATGAACGTCACCTTGTCCACATTTGCTGTAGACAGGCGGCTGCGTTTGTCTGTAATGACGCCGCCTGCCGTGCTGAATACACGTTCAGACAAAACGCTGGCCGCCGGGCAGGCCAACACCTCCAAGGCATAAAAGGCTAGCTCTGGCCACGTGGACAATTTGGAGACCCAGAAGTTGAATGGGGCCGAACCATCAGTCAGTACGTGGAGGGGTGTGCACAGGTACTGTTCCACCATAATAGTGAAATGTTGCCTCCTGCTAACACGTTCCGTATCAGGTGGTGGTGCAGTTAGCTGTGGCGTGGTGACAAAACTTTTCCACATCTCTGCCATGCTAACCCTGCCCTCAGAGGAGCTGGCCGTGACACAGCTGCGTTGGCGATCTCTTGCTCCTCCTCTGCCTTCGCCTTGGGCTTCCACTTGTTCCCCTGTGACATTTGGGAATGCTCTCAGTAGCGCGTCTACCAACGTGCGCTTGTACTCGCGCATCTTCCTATCACGCTCCACTGCAGGAAGTAAGGTGGGCACATTGTCTTTGTACCATGGATCCAGCACGGTGGCAACCCAGTACTCCGCACACGTTAAAATGTGGGCAACTCTGCTGTCGTTGCGCAGGCACTGCAGCATGTAGTCGCTCATGTGTGCCAGGCTGCCCAGAGGTAAGGACAAGCTGTCCTCTGTGGGAGGCGTATCGTCATCGTCCTGCATTTCCCCCCAGCCACGCACCAGTGATGGGCCCGAGCTGCGTTGGGTGCCACCCCGCTGTGAACTAGGGTTGTTGCGGGTATCGAAATTTCGATACCCAATCGATACTTTTGTCCCGGTATCGATACGATACCGGGATTTCCGTTTTTTCGATACTGGGCTGCGCTTCTGCGCAGTCTAGTATCTCTGAACATGAGCGCGCTGCTATCGGCGCGCTCATGTTCTCTCTCAGCAGCACGGGGAGAAGGAAGCTGTCCTCCCTCCCCCTGTGCTGCTGCCGCTGCCACCAATGAGAAGAGAGGGGCGGAGGAGGGGCGGCAATGAGAAGAGAGGGGCGGAGGAGGGGCGGCAATGAGAAGAGAGGGGGTGGAGGAGGGGCGGCAATGAGAAGAGAGGGGCGGAGGAGGGGCGGCAATGAGAAGAGAGGGGGTGGAGGAGGGGCGGCAATGAGAAGAGAGGGGGTGGAGGAGGGGCGGCAATGAGAAGAGAGGGGCGGAGGAGGGGCGGCAATGAGAAGAGAGGGGGTGGAGGAGGGGCGGCAATGAGAAGAGAGGGGGTGGAGGAGGGGCGGCAATGAGAAGAGAGGGGCGGAGGAGGGGCGGGCGCACTGCGCCACCAATGATAGGATTACTATCGGAGCGATGGGAGGAGACATCAGCTTCACTAGTGGGCGTTCCTTTTCCCTGCGCTGCGATTGGACAGCGCTACAGCCAGGGAGAAGGAACGCCCACTAGTGAAGCTGATGTCTCCTCCCATCGCTCCGATAGTAATCAGCAGCATGTGGAGCAGGAGAGGAGACAGTAATGGGGCACTGCGGGCGAACGGAGCGGCGCCCAGGACTAAATGGTGAGTGCTGAGACATCGCTGGGCGCCGCTCTGTGTGGCCTAATAGTGAAAGTCTGGACTCATATACAGTAGTCAGTCTTTAACACATACAGGAGGCGGGTGCCGGCAGCAGAATCGCATTGCCGGCACCCTGCCCCTGACAGGGAGCTGCGATCAGCGGCAGTTAACTGCCGCTGATCTGCTAGTACCCGCCTCCTGTATAAAGGGGTAAAATCATTGGTGGTGCAGTGTGCCCCCCCCCCTCAATCCCCCCATCCCATTAAAATCATTGGTGGCACAGTGCGCCGGCCCCTCTCAACCCTCCAGTATTAAAATCATTGGTGGCAGTGGCCACAGGGACCTCTCCACTCCCCCTCATTGGTGGTGCAGTGGCAGCTTCTGATCGGAGCCCCAGCTGTGTAAGCCCGGGGCTCCGATCGGTTGCCATGGCAGCCAGGACGCTACAGAAGCCCTGGTTGCCATGGTAACATCCCTGATGCTGTGTGCACAAAGCACAGAGCAGCAGGGACAGTGTGGAGTCCTATTCACCCTGATAGAGATCTATCAGGGTGAATAGGAAAAGGGATGAAAGATCCCAGGTTCTAGCCCCTAAGGGGGGAAATAGTTATTAAATAAAAAGTGAAAAAAAAAACAACACTAAAATATGAAGTATAAATCACCCCCCTTTTCCCAATTTCACATATAAAATTTATAAATAAACATATTACATCGCCACGTCAGAAAAGTCCAAACTATTAAAATATAAAAAAAAAAATCTAGGTGGTGAATGCCGGAACAGAAAAAATAAAATAAAAACTGCGCGATTCGCCATTTTTAAAAATGAGGAATGCACGTGGCTTTTTTTGTTTATTTTTTTCGCGTGGTATCGAATGGTATCGAGTATCGCAATACTTTTTCATGGTATCGAAACCGAATCAAAAATTTGGTATCGCAACAACTCTACTGTGAACATGCTTCATCCTCATCCTCCTCCACCTCCTCCTCATCCTCATCCTCCTCGTCCTCCAGTAGTGGGCCCTGTCTGGCCACATTTGTACCTGGCCTCTGCTGTTGCAAAAAAACTCCCTCTGAGTCACTTCGAAGAGACTGGCCTGAAAGTGCTAAAAATGACCCCTCTTCCTCCTCCTCCTCCTCCTGCGCCACCTCCTCTTCCATCATCGCCCTAAGTGTTTTCTCAAGGAGACATAGAAGTGGTATTGTAACGCTGATAATGGCGTCATCGCCACTGGCCATGTTGGTGGAGTACTCGAAACAGCGCAACAGGGCACACAGGTCTCGCATGGAGGCCCAGTCATTGGTGGTGAAGTGGTGCTGTGCGACTGACCCGTGCGTGCTGCAGCTGAAACTCCAATATGGCCTGCTGCTGCTCGCACAGTCTGTCCAGCATGTGCAAGGTGGAGTTCCACCTGGTGGGCACGTCGCATATGAGGCGGTGAGCGGGAAGGCCGAAGTTACGCTGTAGCGCAGACAGGCGAACAGCGGCAGGATGTGAACGCCGGAAGCGCGAACAGACGGCCCGCACTTTATGCAGCAGCTCTGACATGTCGGGGTAGTTGCGAATGAACTTCTGCACCACCAAATTCAGCACATGCGCCAGGCAAGGGATGTGCGTCAAATCGGCTAGTCCCAGAGCTGCAACGAGATTTCGCCCATTATCGCACACCACCAGGCCGGGCTTGAGCCTCACCGGCAGCAACCACTCGTCGGTCTGTTGTTCTATACCCCGCCACAACTCCTGTGCGGTGTGGGGCCTGTCCCCCAAACATATGAGTTTCAGAATGGCCTGCTGACTTTACCCCGGGCTGTGCTGAAGTTGGTGGTGAAGGTGTGTTGCTGACTGGATGAGCAGGTGGAAGAAGAGGAGGATGAAGCTGAGTAGGAGGAGGAGGAGACAGGAGGCAAAGAATGTTGCCCTGCGATCCTTGGCGGTGGAAGGACGTGCGCCAAACAGCTCTCCGCCTGGGACCCAGCCGCCACTACATTTACCCAGTGTGCAGTTAGGGAGATATAGCGTCCCTGGCCGTGCTTACTGGTCCACGTATCTGTGGTTAGGTGGACCTTGCCACAGATGGCGTTGCGCAGTGCACACTTGATTTTATCGGATACTTGGTTGTGCAGGGAAGGCACGGCTCTCTTGGAGAAGTAGTGGCGGCTGGGAACAACATACTGTGGGACAGCAAGCGACATGAGCTGTTTGAAGCTGTGTGTGTCCACCAGCCTAAATGACAGCATTTCATAGGCCAGTAGTTTAGAAATGCTGGCATTCAGGGCCAGGGATCGAGGGTGGCTAGGTGGGAATTTACGCTTTCTCTCAAATGTTTGTGAGATGGAGAGCTGAACGCTGCCGTGTGACATGGTTGAGATGCCTGGTGACGCAGGTGGTGGTGTTGGTGGTACATCCCATGTTTGCTGGGCGGCAGGTGCCAACGTTCCTCCAGAGGCGGAGGAAGAGGCCGAGGCGGCGGCAGCAGCTGAAGAGGCCGAGGCGGCAGCAGCAGAAGAGGTAGCAGGGGGAGCCTGAGTGACTTCCTTGTTTTTAAGGTGTTTACTCCACTGCAGTTCATGCTTTGCATGCAGGTGCCTGGTCATGCAGGTTGTGCTAAGGTTCAGAACGTTAATGCTTTGCTTCAGGCTCTGATGGCACAGCGTGCAAACCACTCGGGTCTTGTCGTCAGCACATTGTTTGAAGAAGTGCCATGCCAGGGAACTCCTTGAAGCTGCCTTTGGGGTGCTCGGTCCCAGATGGCGGCGATCAGTAGCAGGCGGAGTCTCTTGGTGGCGGGTGTTCTGCTTTTGCCCACTGCTCCCTCTTTGTCTTTTGCTACGCTGTTGGCTCGGTATCACCACTGCCTCTTCCTCCGAACTCTGAAAGTCAGTGGCACGACCTTCATTCCATGTGGGGTCTAGGACCTCATCGTCCCCTGAATCGTCTTCCACCCAGTCTTGATCCCTGACCTCCTGTTCAGTCTGCACACTGCAGAATGACGCAGCAGTTGGCACCTGTGTTTCGTCATCATCAGAGACGTGCTGAGGTGGTATTCCCATGTCCTCATCATCAGGAAACATAAGTGGTTGTGCGTTAGTGCATTCTATGTCTTCCACCGATGGGGAAGGGCTAGGTGGATGCCCTTGGGAAACCCTGCCAGCAGAGTCTTCAAACAGCATAAGAGACTGCTGCATAACTTGAGGCTCAGACAGTTTCCCTGATATGCATGGGGGTGATGTGACAGACTGATGGGCTTGGTTTTCATGCGCCATCTGTGCGCTTTCTGCAGAAGACTGGGTGGGAGATAATGTGAACGTGCTGGATGCACTGTCGGCCACCCAATTGACTAATGCCTGTACCTGCTCAGGCCTTACCATCCTTACCACGGCATTGGGCCCCACCAAATATGGCTGTAAATTCTGGCGGCTACTGGGACCTGAGGTAGTTGGTACACTAGGACGTGTGGCTGTGGCAGAACGGCCACGTCCTCTCCCAGCACCAGAGGGTCCACTAACACCACCACGACCATGTCCGCGTCCACGTCCCTTACTAGATTTTTTCCTCATTGTTACCGTTCACCACAATAAGAAAAATATTATTCGGGCCAATGTATTGAATTCAAATTCAGGCCTTTTTTTACAGACACCTAACACTGGCTATCTATTTAGGTACCGTATTACACTAATACAGGCACACCAGTAATGACAGATTTAGCTGAATATAAATTTCAGGCCTATTATTTAGGCGCTGGGTGACAGGTATACGTTTACGGACAGAATTATACTTGGATCTGCACTGTAGCGTGTGTGTAAAGTTCTTGAGAATTACCCTATCAGCAACTTGAATCTAATATACCCTTTTAGGGATAGATTTAAAGTAGGCCTGATACAGCAGAAACCACTAATTTTGAGAATTGCAAAATTGGGAATTGTATTTCAACCCAGAACAAAAACTGTGCTTTGACGGACACTAAATAACTTGACCAGCTAAAACAGTAATGACAGATGTGAATTAATATAAATGTGAGGCCTATTTTTTAGGCGCTGGGTGACAGGTATACGTTTAATCACAGAATTAGACTTGGATCTGCACTGTAGCGTGTGTGTAAAGTTCTTGAGAATTACCCTATCAGCACCTTGAATCTAATATACCCTTTTAGGGATAGATTTAAAGTAGGCCTGATACAGCAGAAACCACTAATTTTGAGAATTGCAAAATTGGGAATTGTATTTCAACCCAGAACAAAAACTGTGCTTTGACGGACACTAAATAACTTGACCAGCTAAAACAGTAATGACAGATGTGAATTAATATAAATGTGAGGCCTATTTTTTAGGCGCTGGGTGACAGGTATACGTTTAATCACAGAATTAGACTTTGATCTGCACTGTAGCGTGTGTGTGAAGTTCTTGAGAATTACCCTATCAGCACCTTGAATCTAATATACCCTTTTAGGGATAGATTTAAAGTAGGCCTGATACACCAGAAACCACTAATTTTGAGAATTGCAAAATTGGGAATTGTATTTCATCCCAGAACAAAAACTGTGCTTTGACTGACACTAAATAACTTGACCAGCTAAAGCAGTAATGACAGATTTGGATGAATATAAATGTGAGGCCTATTTTTTAGGCGCTGGGTGACAGGTATACGTTTAATCACAGAATTAGACTTGGATCTGCACTGTAGCGTGTGTGTGAAGTTCTTGAGAATTACCCTATCAGCACCTTGAATCTAATATACCCTTTTAGGGATAGATTTAAAGTAGGCCTGATACACCAGAAACCACTAATTTTGAGAATTGCAAAATTGGGAATTGTATTTCAACCCAGAACAAAAACTGTGCTTTGACGGACACTAAATAACTTGACCAGCTAAAGCAGTAATGACAGATTTGGATGAATATAAATGTGAGGCCTATTTTTTAGGCGCTGGGTGACAGGCTCAACTTGCCCCTGATGTAGTATATGGCCAAAAAATAACCACACTATTGATGGTTAAATGCACTTGATGACGGCTTGACCCTGATGTAGGATATAGCAAAAAATAACCACACTATTGATGGTTAAATGCACTTGATGAAAGCTTGACCCTGATGTAGGATATAGCAAAAAATAACCACACTATTGATGGTTAAATGCACTTGGTGGTAGCTTGTGCTGGCGCACCACAAGCCACAAAATGGCCGCCGATCACCCCAGAAAAAAGTGACTGAAAAACGCTCTGGGCAGCCTAAAAACACTGAGCAATTGAATAGCAGCAGTTCAATGATCCACAGCTGTAGATCGATCACTGAATGAAGTCTTTTGGAGGAGTTAATCACTGCCTAATCTCGCCCGCTTGTAACAGTAGAGTGACGTGCGGCGCTACGTGACCCAAGCTTATATAGAGGCTGGGTCACATGTTGCACTGGCCAATCACAGCCATGCCAATAGTAGGCATGGCTGTGATGGCCTCTTGGGGCAAGTAGTATGATGCTTGTTGATTGGCTGCTTTGCAGCCTTTCAAAAAGCGCCAAGAAAGCGCCGAACACCGAACTCGAACCCGGACTTTTACGAAAATGTTCGGGTCCGTGTCACGGACACCCCAAAATTCAGTTCGGGTTCACTCATCCCTATTTTTTATGTATGGAAAAACTTGTTGGTTTGACAAATTGAAAATGTAATTATTTCCTGCTGACACTGAAATTTTTTATTGTTGAGTTGATATGTTTAGAATGTATATGTCTTTATGAAATGGAAATAAAAAGATTTAATAAAAAAATAAAAAAAAAAGAAGCCTGATTCTCTGCTATGACATGAAGCCTGAATCTCTGCTATGGGACCTCTCTCCTCTGTCTGGGTGCCGGGGCCTAAAAATATCTGACAATGGCCTGTTTCCAGTGGTGGGTGACATGAAGCATGATTCTCTGCTATGACATGAAGCCTGATTCTCTGCTATGGGACCTCTCTCCAATTGATATTGGTTAATTTTTATTTATTTTATTTTTATTTTAATTCATTTCCCTATCCACATTTGTTTGCAGGGGATTTACCTACATCTTGCTGCCTTTTGCAGCCCTCTAGCCCTTTCCTGGGCTGTTTTACAGCCTTTTTAGTGCTGAAAAGTTCGGGTCCCCATTGACTTCAATGGGGTTCGGGTTCGGGACGAAGTTCGGGTCGAGTTCGGTTCCCGAACCCGAACATTTCCGGAAAGTTCGGCCGAACTTCTCGAACCCGAACATCCAGGTGTTCGCTCAACTCTAGATATCCCTCTCAGACATTGGAGACACTAAAATATGATAATTTTTGGCTTCAAAGCTGCTTTTATTGTGCTAAAGTGAATAAAAATTTAAAAAAAAGTATACATATTAGGTATCGCCACGTCCATAACAACCAGCTCTATAAAAATATCACATGACCTAACCACTCAGGTGAACACCGTAAAAAAATAAATAAATAAACAGTGTAATAAAAAAAGCCATTTTTGTCACATTACATCACAAAAATTGCAACAGCAAGTGATCAAAAAGGCGTATACTTTCGAAAATAGTACCAATCAGACCGTTACCTCATCACACAAAAAATGAGTCCCTGCCTAAGAGAATCGGCCAAAAAATAAAAAAATATATGGCTGTCAGACTATGGATACACTAAAATATCATTATTTCGGTTTCAAAAATGCTATTATTGTTTAAAATAAGAAAAAATAGACAAATTAGGTATCACCACGTCCATAAAGATATTCTTTATAAAAAGTCACATGACCTAATCCCTCAGGTAAACGCTGTAAAGCGGTGCTAAAACATCCATTTTTTTTGTTACCTTGCCTCACAAAAAAACATAATATAGAGCAATTAAAAATCATATGTACCCCAAAATAGTACCAATAAAACGGGCACGTTATCCCGTAGTTTCTAAAATGTGGTCAGTTTTTGAGTTTCTACTGTATGGGAGCATCAGGGGTGCTTCAAATGGGACAAGGCATCTAAAAACCAGTTCAGCTTAATCTGTCTTCCAAAAACCATATGGCATTCCTTTCCTACTGCGCCCTGCCGTGTGCCCGTACAGCAGTTTGCGATCACATGTGGGGTGTTTCTGTAAACCGCAGAATCTGAGTTTCATTTGGCTGTTAACCCTTGCTTTGCTACTGGAAGAAATGGATTAAAATCTAAAATCTGCCAAAAAAGTGAATTTCTGAAATTTCATCTCTATTTTCCATTAATTTTTGTGGAACACCTAAAGGGTTAACAAAGTTTGTAAAATCAGTTTTGTATACCTTGAGGGGCGTAGTTTCTAAAATGGGGTCATTTTAGGGTGGTTTCTATTATGTTAGCTTCACAAATTGACTTCAGACCTGAACGTCCTTAAAAAGTGGGTTTGGGAAATTTTCCGAAACATTTTAAGATTTGCTTCCAAACTTCTAAGCCTTCTAAAGTCCCCAAAAAATTAAATTAAATATTTTGAAATGATCCAAACATGAAGTAGATATATGGGGAATGTAAAGTAATTACTATTTTTGGAGGTATTACTATCTATTATAAAAGTAGAGAAATAGAAATTTGGAAATTTGCTAATTTTATTATTTTTTTGAAAATTTGGTATTTTTTTATGAATAAAAATGCTTTTTTTTTTACTCATTTTTACCACTGTCATGAAGTACGATATGTGATGAAAAAACAATCTCATAATGGCCTAAAGTTATTACCACATAAAGTGACACTGGTCAGATTTGCAAAAAATGGCCTTGGCAGGAAGGTGAAAACAGGCCCGGGTTTGAAGGGGTTAATCACTGGGCTGGCACTCCAACTCCAATATCAGTCAATCGCTTTATTTCCTAGATGTTATTCGGAAAGATCTTGACATAGTGAAGTACTGCAAGTATTTTTTTGGTCACGCATTTATTTATATACTCACAAGATTAAAATTAATCAGCACACATAAAATCATATGAAGTATTTCCTCGGTTTTTCAACTTCACCTTTTCATACTATATATAATTTTATGTGTGCTGATTAATTTTAATCTTGTGAGTATATAAATAAATGCGTGACCAAAAAAATACTTGCAGTACTTCACTATATAGGTAATGTTATCCAGCTCACCTGGTCGGCGTGTAATATCCCGTGTGCACGGAGTCAAGCCAGCAAGTTCCTGGACGTAGACAAAGTGAAATAGAAAAAGACGATTCCGGCACTTATTTTTCTTCCCATAAAATCTTCCTCTTTAACAACTAAGGAGAAGGTCTCCGAAACGCGTAAACAGCTTGTCTGTGATACTGTCCCGCATATGATGTGATTTAATAAAGAGGAAGATTATATGGGAAGAAAAATAAGTGCCGGAATCGTCTTTTTCTATTTCACTCAGTACTTCACTATGTCAAGCTCTTTCCGAATAACATCTAGGAAATAAAGCGAATGACTGAGATTGGAGTTGGAGTGCAAGCCCAGTGATTAAATACAAGTGACAGATATTCTTTGCTCCTGAGTCTGACTGAACAGTTTCCCGTTGGAAGATATACAAGCTGTGCAATCTTTTATAGAACTTTGGATCTAGTGTGAATTGGAAACTACCTCACCATAGACCTGCTGCGCTTGGAACAAGATTGCGGTTTGAGCCATTCTTTTTGATCCTTAAATCAATTTTACTTCTATAAACTCAACCTCATTATCACCTACCATGGCCGAGAACGGAAATTCAGGGACCACCTCAGGGTCAATGAGCACAGGGCTGTCATAGCACACAGGGCGTTGTTGCGGTACCGCCCCAAAGATCCCAGAACAAAGGACAATCCCGTCCAATGATCATCTCATGCATCAGCCCCTGCACCACCCCTACTTGGTGAGACACAGTACCCTCCTCTGTTTTTAAGGTGACCTGGGCCACTGGGTAAACCTTAGTATCGCCATGAATACAGGTGACTCCCAAGGTTTTCCCAGGGACCAACCAATGAGGGATACGGGCCACTAGGAGTGCGACCAGGCTCCCTGAGTCCAGAAGTCCAGTTGTGGGGGTGTCATTAACGCTGATTGAACAGAATGGCCGTCCCTTCCAAGAGTTTGGAACAGCACTTCATGCAAACATGGAGCTCCGTCTCTCCACGGAACAGTCCATTTGGTCGGAACTGAGGGGGAACTGGGCCTCCATATGTCCCGGGGCATGGCATCTCCAGCAGATGATCTCTCTAAGGGAAGGTCTTGGCGTTGGCTCTGGTATGCTCTTGGCATTAGAATGTCCTTCCTGAGGAGTTTTTAGTCCCTTCCTCTGACCTTTAGAGCCACTCCGCGCATTCGTATGGGAAGGTCAGGGACCCTGAGTCAGCTATGGCGTTCTCCACTGCATAAAATCTGTCTACCAAGGGTAACAAGTCATCTGCAGTCAGCAGGTTTCCTTGTGCAACCCAGCACTGCACTGGCTTGGAGAGAGCGTGCATGAAGCGGTCCAATATGACCTGCTCCACCATTTTGACTGGGGAACAGACATCCGGCTGTAGCCATTTCTGGACGAGCTGTAGTAGGTCAAACATTTGGGAGGCTTGCTTCTCCTAAACCCCCATTGATGCACCCTCTGAGCCCAGACGTGTCAAGATGTCTGCTTTTAGTTTGGGGTACTCCTGGGCATCCTGCAGTGACAAGTCATAATAAGCCTTCTGGGGTTCATCTGAGAGAAATGGGGCCAAGACCTTGGGCCATTGCTCAGCTGGTAGTCTCTCACGCTCAGCGATCCACTCAAAGACTGTGAGGAAGGCTTCTACGTTGTCCTGTGTGGTCATTTTTTGCATGGCTTCTCGTACTGTCCGCCATACTTGCTGGAATTCCTTATTTCTGTGGGAATTATGGCCATTTGCTTTATGAGGAGCTGGTTAGTCTCCCGTTGTGCTTGCTACTGTTGGGTGCTGGCCTGCACGAGGTGCTTCTCAAGATCCTCCATTTTATCCGCCTGGCCTTTAATTCTAATAGCAGCCTTAAACCAGGACATCCAGTGACACAAATTTTCTTTCAAAATGTCAGTTCAGTAACTTAAGCTACTGGTCCTTTAAATGTCCAACACAAACAATTCAGCTTCCGGCCCTTTAACTTGCTGTTGCTCCTCACAACAATGGCTATTAGTGATGGACGAACATCGGCTGGGCCGATACGCGTTCACCCGTTCGCTATCAAATGTTCGTGAACTGCGGGTTCGCGGCGGGCCCCATTCACTTTAATGGCAGGTGAACCTGAAAAACCTTCAGGTCATATTTGCAGCCAGCAAACACTTACTAGAAGTACACAAATAGTCCCACAACATGGACAGTGATATACCAGAGGAGGATCATTGGAAAAAATTCCCATTTTTTATACGTCTTAAAAATGTGCCCTGCTGGAGCCTAGAAAATATGCATACATTAACGTAAAAAAAAATTCTACCATGGTACTGTATGGTGAACGGACGCCACTGTACGACATCAGCCTGAGGCATCTGTTAACGCATAAATTTTTGGTATGCATTAAATGGATGGCAAAAATAGTATGCAAACCCAGCCCTAGTGTCAGAATAAGCACCAGTACACATCGGAGCAGTGTGGCGGAGAGGGGAGGCCGCCATGTACTGACAGAGCGCTACCTGGTCCTGGTGGTCAGGGATGAGGACTGTGCTTCCCAGGGATCATATTCTACTGGGAAATACAGGGCACAGTATAATACACTAGAATCTATATAATATAAAGATATTAGCCCTCCCCCGAATAATAATACAATTAGGTAATCATTTATTATTTAGAAATCCATTTATGTTAGGCGCAAACATGTGTGGCGCAAAGGTCCTTAGCACCGCAATCTGCATTTTTTCCCGCTTATGCCAGGTCTAAAAAAGGATGGCGTGGGCAGGGAAAGGGATCTCAGATAAACAGATAAACCAACAAACCAGTTTCTAGGCGAGAAGCAGGGGAAGGGTCACCTCCTAGCAAATCGCTGACTTCTCTCCCTACACTGCTAAGCCCACATTCAGACCTTGACGGTAGGAATGATGTGTCCTCGTGCCTGGGCTAAAATACCCTAGAATCGCTGAGATGGTGAAAAGGGGAATAGGAGCAGCCTGCTCCCTCAGAACCTGGAGGGGACAGAAGACACACAAACAACCTAGACAGCAAACAACAAAAACAGAAACCAAACTTATCTTATCTGAGCTGGAACAGACAATCCTTCCTTTCTTGCTTCCAAGGCCAGACTGATTTCTATAACCCGCACAGAACACTGGGATTGAGTGAGATTTAAACCAATGACCCCACCCAGTACACCTGAAGGGAGGCGGATCCAGCACAACTCCAAAACAAAACAAAAAACTAAACACGTGCTGCTATTCTGGCCGACCTCCGCACATAGTCAGAGCAGGGCATGACAGGATACAGTTATGGCCATCCAGTTATTGAATACCACCTGTACGAACTCTGCAGCAGGACAGGTTCTGGGGAACTTGGTTTCTTTTCACCGCACCAGTGGCTGCTCATGCAAGACGCATGCAGACTTCTGTGGCCATTTGATGAGATCACCAAACTGGTCAGTCGCAACCAGGGTCCCATCAGTGACATTGTACCTTACACCTTCTTTCTGGAGCATGACTACTCCCCACTTAGGCACCTGCCCAACCCCTACCATCATTGCGGAACGGTCTGCCTCTTCCGCTGCCTGTCATTTTCTAAATGACCCTCTGCCTAAGTCTGTAGAGAAGAGCAGTATTTGTGGAAGAAGTTATATAGCATCCCTCGATAAGTATTTGGTGGAAAAAGGTATATAACAATAGCACCCCTCAATCAGTATTTTGTGGAAGAAGGTACATGGCACCCCTCAATCAGTATTTTGTGAAAGAAGGCATATAGCAATAGAACCCCTCAAACAGTATTTTGTGGAAGAAGGTATATGGCACCCCTAAATCAGTATTTGGCCAAAACAGGTATATAGCACCTCTCAATCAGTATTTGGCGGAAAGAGGTATATGGCACCCCTAAATCTGTATTTTGTGGAATCAGGTATATCGCAGCCCTCAATCAGTATTTGGTGGAAGAAAGTACAAACCGGATTCCAATATTTTATTTGTAATAGAACGTAGATGACAGATCAAACGTTTAATCCAAGTAAATGTATCATTTTAAAGGAAAAATACGTTGATTCAAAATTTCACGGTGTCAACAAATCCCAAAAAAGTTGGGACAAGTAGCAATAAGAGGCTGGAAAAAGTAAATTTGAGCATAACGAAGAGCTGGAAGACCAATTAACACTAATTAGGTCAATTGGCAACATGATTGGGTATAAAAAGAGCTTCTCAGAGTGGCAGTGTCTCTCAGAAGCCAAGATGGGTAGAGGATCACCAATTCCCACAATGTTGCGCAGAAAGATAGTGGAGCAATATGAGAAAGGTGTTGCCCAGTGAAAAATTGCAAAGACTTTGCATCTATCATCATCAACTGTGCATAACATCATCCGAAGATTCAGAGAATCTGGAACAATCTCTGTGCATAAGGGTCAAGGCCGTAAAACCATACTTGATGCCCGTGATCTCCGGGCCCTTAAACGACACTGCACCACAAACAGGAATGCTACTGTAAAGGAAATCACAGAATGGGCTCAGGAATACTTCCAGAAACCATTGTCAGTGAACACAATCCACCATGCCATCCGCCGTTGCCAGCTGAAACTCTACAGTGCAAAGAAGAAGCCATTTCTAAGCAAGATCCACAAGCTCAGGCGTTTTCACTGGGCCAGGGATCATTTAAAATGGAGTGTGGCAAAATGGAAGACTGTTCTGTGGTCAGACGAGTCACGATTCGAAGTTCTTTTTGGAAATCTGGGACGCCATGTCATCCGGACCAAAGAGGACAAGGACAACCCAAGTTGTTATCAACGCTCAGTTCAGAAGCCTGCATCTCTGATGGTATGGGGTTGCATGAGTGCGTGTGGCATGGGCAGCTTGCATGTCTGGAAAGGCACCATCAATGCAGAAAAATATATTCAGGTTCTAGAACAACATATGCTCCCATCCAGACGTCATCTCTTTCAGGGAAGACCCTGCATTTTTCAACAAGATAATGCCAGACCACATTCTGCATCAATCACAACATCATGGCTGCGTAGGAGAAGGATCCAGGTACTGAAATGGCCAGTCTGCAGTCCAGATCTTTCACCTATAGAGAACATTTGGTGCATCATAAAGAGGAAGGTGCAACAAAGAAGGCCCAAGACGATTGAACAGTTAGAGGCCTGTATTAGACAAGAATGGGAGAGCATTCCTATTTCTAAACTTGAGAAACTGGTCTCCTCAGTCCCCAGACGTCTGTTGAGTGTTGTAAGAAGAAGGGGAGATGCCACACAGTGGTGAAAATGGCCTTGTCCCAAATTTTTTGGGATTTGTTGACACCATGAAATTCTGATTCAACATATTTTTCCCTTAAAATGGTACATTTTCTCAGTTTAAACTTTTGTTCCGTGATTTATGTTCTATTCTGAATAAAATATTAGAAGTTGGCACCTCCACATCATTGCATTCAGTTTTTTATTCACGATTTATATAGTGTCCCAACTTTTTTGGAATCTGGTTTGTATATAGCAATACTCAATCAGTATTTAGTGGAAGAAGGCATATGGCACCCCTCAATCAGTTTTTGGCAGAAACAGGTATATAGCACCCCTCAAACAGTATTTGGCGGAAGCAGTTATATGGCACCCCTCAATCAGTGTTTTGTGGAAGCAGGTATATTGCAGCCATCAATCAGTATTAAGTGGAAAAATGTATATAGCAATAGCACCCCTCAATCAGTATTTTGTGGAAGAAGGTATATAGCACCCCTCAATCAGTATTTGGTGGAAACAGGTATATGGCACCCCTCAATCAGTATTTTGTGGAAGCAGGTGTATCACAGCCCTCAATAAGTATTTGGTGGAAGAACATATATAGCAATATCACCCCTCAATCAGTATTTAGTGGAAGAAGGAATATGGCACCCCTCAATCAGTATTTGCTGGAAACAGGTATATAGCACCCCTCAATCAGTATTTGGTGGAAACAGGTATATGGCACTCCTCAATCAGTATTTTGTGGAAGCAGGTGTATCGCAGCCCTCAATCAGTATTTGGTGGAAGAAGGTATATAGCAATAGCACCTCTCAATCAGTATTTTGTGGAACAAGGTATATGGCGCCCCTCAATCAGTATTTGGCGGAAACAGGTATATAGCACCCCTCAATCAGTATTTTGTGGAAGAAGGTATATAGCACCCCTCAATCAGTATTTGGCAGAAACAGGTATATGGCACCCCTCAATCAGTATTTTGTGGAAGCAGGTATATAGCACCCCTCAATCAATACCCGTGGTGTAGAAGCAATCTACCTGTGTGTGTTAGGTTAAAATTGAGCGTCTAGCCTCAATCATCTGTTTACATATTTTCAGTTTCCACATGGTCAGAAATTATTATTATTTTTGTTAATTGTAATAAAACCAGTATATATACATATATATATACAGTACAGACCAAAAGTTTGGACACACCTTCTCATTCAAAGAGTTTTCTTTATTTTCGTGACTATGAAAATTGTAGTTTCACACTGAAGGCATCAAAACTATGAATTAACACATGTGGAATTATATACATAACAAACAAGTGTGAAACAACTGAAAATATGTCATATTCTAGGTTCTTCAAAGTAGCCACCTTTTGCTTTGATTACTGCTTTACACACTCTTGGCATTCTCTTGATGAGCTTCAAGGGAACCACAAGCGGTTATAGTGATAATACACTTTATTAAACTAAAATATTAAGAACATACCCCTAAAACATCTAAATAAAATACATATAACACATACGTGTAAACCTGTATATCCAACACTCAGGCTCTGCGGCAAACACCAAATAGTCGCAGTAAAACCGCGTAGCGGCAAAGGTCCCACTCAGGGAAATATTATTGTAATGGGATTCTGTCACCAGTCCTGTGACTCTCTGTCCATAAACAGATTAGCCAGCAGTAATGTGATACTTTGAGGTTGTAGTCCAAAAGCCCACTTCACTGTCCAATGCAATGATATGATATAATAAGGGCCCAGTTCACTGTCCGACACACTTGTGGTGTAACGCCCACAATGGTGGGTTAAATATCACTTTCTTCCACAAAAATAACAGTGCTCAAGATTGAGCCCGGTCTTACCCGTGTTCACTGCCTCTTCCGCAGCGTAGATCCAGGTGGCCGCACACCAGCAGCGTCTCACGTGGTGTGCTCGGCCTGTACGTGGCGTCCCACGTGACCTGGTTGCCTAGGGGACCGGATACACGCTCGTATGACGTAGATATTGAGCGACTGCTTTCCTTTTCCATATAGGGAGGGGGTGAGCCGCTGTAGTTTTTCTAATATATATATATATATATATATATATTTAATACAAGACACAAGGTAATAAGGTATAACAGCAATCTAACTGTGTGCATTTAGGAGAAATAGAGCGCCAAGCCTCAGTCATCCGTTTCCATGAATTATATTTCTACACGGTTGGAATTTAAATGTTTTTTGGGACTTGTTCAATTTCATTAAACCGGCATATAGGTGATCAACACCTATACACAGGCCAGCACACAAAAGTATCTGTGAGGGATAACGAATTTAGGGCTAAACCAGTTTACATTTATTTTTGTGGTCACAAACAATTTATTTTTATTGGGCACCGAGTATATTCAAACTAGAGGTATATATACACATGATTACTACTCCAATAGACAGGTTATCACACAAAAGTATCTGAGAGTGATAACAAATTTAGGCCCAAATTTGTTTCCCTATTTCGCAATTTTTTTTTTTTTGGGGGGGGAGGGGAGTTGTTGATTATATTTAGACTAGCAGCATATACGTGTTTACTACACCAATAGACAGGGTAGCAAACAAAAGTATCTGGGAGTGATAATGAATTTAAGCCTAAATCTGTTTCCTATTTCACACATTTTTAATACATTTGGTTTTGGAAAGGCGCAACATTATAGTTAAGGAGAAAGTGGATTGAATGGCTCACTCCTCCACTCAGTCGCAGCAGGATGATGTGGAGGTCACTTCAGAGTCCAACACTGTGCCGTGGAGCCAGGGGTCACATCGTTCCGCCTGCTGCTCCTCCTTACAGCCCCAAAGAAGGCTTTCAGTGGAGTAGTGATGGACGAACATTTTACGGGACGGTTTGCGATTGCGCAAACGCGATCAAATGTTCGCGAACCGCAAGTTCGCGGCAGGTCCCATTCATTTTAATAGCAGGCGAACCTGGAAAACCTTCAGTTCATATTTGCAGCTAAGAAATAATTACTAGAAGTGCACAAACAGTCCCATAACATGGACAGTGACATACCAGATGTATTATTCGAATTTGCGATCTCCATTCATTATTTTTTTCAATGCGAAATATCGGCAATATAATTTTCGCGTACGCGCATGTGCAAATGTACTATACAGTACCCAAATGCACTATAAAGAAAGTATATTGGTATATAACACCCCGCTTCAATCAGTTTTTTTAGGGGGCAACTGGTATATCACCCCAGGAGAAATTATTTGTTCCAATAACGCTTGTCCCTCTATATACCTGCTGTATCGCAGCAGAACCGCACACAACTGCCGCACAATACAAATGCACTATAATATACTTTCTAACATAGAAAGTATATTATAACATTGTACATGGAAGGCAATCCATTAGAATATACATAAAGATAAAACGTTCTCAGCCCCAGCAGCCTCTCCATCAGTCCCCAGTAGCTTCTCAGCCCGCAGCAGCCTCTCCATCAGCCTCCAGTGCCTCTCATCTGCCCCCAGAAGTGTCCATCAGCCTCATAAATATAAAATAAAAAAAACACTTACCCTTTCTGCTCCTGGACGCCGCCGCTCCTTTCCTCCAACGTGATCTGCATCCTCCTGCTGTCTGCTGTGCTGTGAAGGCTGCGCACAGCGTGACATCACAGAGCGCCTTACGCCTGTGCACAGCTCTGCACAGCTGACAGCCAGGGCCGGTGCAAGGATTTTTGCCAACACAAGCGAAGCTACATTTTGGCTCCCCTTCTCCTCTGTGTGGTCCTGGTATCTTCTCTCTGGGCTCCGGACAAGTTGTTGAGGACCTATCCCACTCAGCCAATCAGTGGCCACAGCTGTGTCATATGTCAGGCCAGTAATTGGCTCAGCAGGAATTCACTGGCCTGACATGTGACACAGCTGCAGCCACTGATTGGCTGAGTGGGAAAGGTCCTACTTCTTAACAACTTGTCGGGAGCCCAGAGAGAAGATACCAGGAACAGGCCATTTTTAAAGATTTTCTACCACCTCATTTTGACCTAATTAGCTCTCAGACACTAGCGAGTGTCTGATCTACCTAACCATGCTATTATCATACCTGTGTGTGGATCCGTTTCACTAAAAAATGAACTTTTATTAATATGCTAATGAGCCTCACGGAATACCTTGGGGTCTCTTCTTTCCAAAATGGGGTCACTTGTGGGGTAGTTATACTGCCCTGGCATTCTAGGGGCCCAAATGTGTGGTAAGGAGTTTGAAATCAAATTCTGTAAAAAATGACGAGTGAAATCCGAAAGGTGCTCTTTGGAATATGGGCCCCTTTGCCCACCTAGGCTGCAAAAAAGTGTCACACATCTGGTATCTCTGTATTCAGGAGAAGTTGAGGAATGTGTTTTGGGGTGTCTTTTTACATATACCCATGCTGGGTGAGATAAATATCTTGGTCAAATGCCAACTTTGTATAAAAAAATGGGAAAAGTTGTCTTTTGCCAAGATATTTCTCTCACCCAGCATGGGTATATGTAAAATGACACCACAAAACACATTCCCCAACTTCTCCTGAGTACGGAGATACCAGATGTGTGACACTTTTTTGCAGCCTAGGTGGGAAAAGGGGCCCATATTCCAAAGAGCACCTTTCGGATTTCACTGGTCATTTTTTACAGAATTTGATTTCAAACTCCTTACCACACATTTGGGCCCCTAGAATGCCAGGGCAGTATAACTACCCCACAAGTGACCCCATTTTGGAAAGAAGAGACCCCAAGGTATTCGCTGATGGGCATAGTGAGTTCATGGAAGTTTTTATTTTTTGTCACAAGTTAGTGGAATATGAGACTTTGTATGAAAAAAAAAAAAAAAAAATCAGCATTTTCCACTAACTTGTGACAAAAAATAAAAATTTCTAGGAACTCGCCATGCCCCTCACGGAATACCTTGGGGTGTCTTCTTTCCAAAATGGGGTCACTTGTGGGGTAGTTATACTGCCCTGGCATTTTCCAGGGGCCCTAATGTGTGGTAAGTAGGTAAATGACCTGTGAAATCCTAAAGGTGCTCTTTGGAATATGGGCCCCTTTGCCCACCTAGGCTGCAAAAAAGTGTCACACATGTGGTATCGCCGTATTCAGGAGAAGTTGGGGAATGTGTTTTGGGGTGTCATTTTACATATACCCATGCTGGGTGAGAGAAATATCTTGGCAAAAGACAACTTTTCCCATTTTTTTATACAAAGTTGGCATTTGACCAAGATATTTCTCTCACCCAGCATGGGTATATGTAAAATGACACCCCAAAACACATTCCCCAACTTCTTCTGAGTACGGCGATACCAGATGTGTGACACTTTTTTGCAGCCTAGATGCGCAAAGGTGCCCAAAGTCCTTTTAGGAGGGCATTTTTAGACATTTGGATACCAGACTTCTTCTCACGCTTTGGGGCCCCTAGAATGCCAGGGCAGTATAAATACCCCACATGTGACCCCATTTTGGAAAGAAGACACCCCAAGGTATTCAATGAGGGGCATGGCGAGTTCATAGAAATTTTTTTTTTTTGGCACAAGTTAGCGGAAATTGATATTTTTAATTTTTTTCTCACAAAGTCTCCCGTTCCGCTAACTTGGGACAAAAATTTCAATCTTTCATGGACTCAATATGCCCCTCACGGAATACCTGGGGGTGTCTTCTTTCCGAAATGGGGTCACATGTGGGGTATTTATACTGCCCTGGCATTCTAGGGGCCCTAAAGCGTGAGAAGAAGTCTGGAATATAAATGTCTAAAAAAATTTACGCATTTGGATTCCGTGAGGGGTATGGTGAGTTCATGTGAGATTTTATTTTTTGACACAAGTTAGTGGAATATGAGACTTTGTGAGAAAAAAAAAAATAATTCCGCTAACTTGGGCCAAAAAAATGTCTGAATGGAGCCTTACAGGGGGGTGATCAATGACAGGGGGGGTGATCAATGACAGGGGGGGTGATCAATGACAGGGGGGTGATCAATGACAGGGGGGTGATCAATGACAGGGGGGTTGATCAATGACAGGGGGGGTGATCAATGGCAGGGGGGGTGATCAATGACAGGGGGGTGATCAGGGAGTCTATATGGGGTGATCAGGGAGTCTATATGGGGTGATAACCACAGTCATTGATCATGCCCCTGTAAGGGGGGTGATCAATGACAGGGGGGTTGATCAATGACAGGGGGGGTGATCAATGGCAGGGGGGGTGATCAATGACAGGGGGGTGATCAGGGAGTCTATATGGGGTGATCACCACAGTCATTGATCACTCCCCCTGGAAGGCTCCAGGGAGACGCCTGTATGTGTTTTGCAGATCCGATCCATCTATCAGTGGATCCGTAAAAATCATGCGGACATCTGAATGGAGCTTTACAGGGGGTTGATCAATGACAGGGGTGTAATCAATGACAGGGGGGTGATCGGGGAGTCTATATGGGGTGATAACCACAGTCATTGATCACGCCCCTGTAAGGCTTCATTCAGACGTCCGTATGCGTTTTGCGGATCCGATCCATCTATCAGTGCATCCGTAAAAATCATGCGGACATCTGAATGGAGCTTTACAGGGGGGTAATCAATGACAGGGGGGTGATCAGGGAGTCTATATGGGGTGATAACCACAGTCATTGATCATGCCCCTGTAAGGCTTCATTCAGACGTCCGGATGCGTTTTGCGGATCCGATCCATCTATCAGTGGATCCGTAAAAATCATGCGGACATCTGAATGGAGCTTTACAGGGGGTTGATCAATGACAGGGGTGTAATCAATGACAGGGGGGTGATCAGGGAGTCTATATGGGGTGATAACCACAGTCATTGATCATGCCCCTGTAAGGCTTCATTCAGACGTCCGGATGCGTTTTGCGGATCCGATCCATCTATCAGTGCATCCGTAAAAATCATGCGGACATCTGAATGGAGCTTTACAGGGGGGTGATCAATGACAGGGGGGTGATCAGGGAGTCTATATGGGGTGATAACCACAGTCATTGATCATGCCCCTGTAAGGCTTCATTCAGACGTCCGGATGCGTTTTGCGGATCCGATCCATCTATCAGTGCATCCGTAAAAATCATGCGGACATCTGAATGGAGCTTTACAGGGGGGTAATCAATGACAGGGGGGTGATCAGGGAGTCTATATGGGGTGATAACCACAGTCATTGATCATGCCCCTGTAAGGCTTCATTCAGACGTCCGGATGCGTTTTGCGGATCCGATTCATCTATCAGTGGATCCGTAAAAATCATGCGGACGTCTGAATGGAGCTTTACAGGGGGGTAATCAATGACAGGGGTGTAATCAATGACAGGGGGGTGATCAGGGAGTCTATATGGGGTGATAACCACAGTCATTGATCATGCCCCTGTAAGGTTTCATTTAGACGTCCGGATGCGTTTTGCGGATCCGATCCATCTATCAGTGCATCCGTAAAAATCATGCGGACATCTGAATGGAGCTTTACAGGGGGGTAATCAATGACAGGGGGGTGATCAGGGAGTCTATATGGGGTGATAACCACAGTCATTGATCATGCCCCTGTAAGGCTTCATTCAGACGTCCGGATGCGTTTTGCGGATCCGATCCATCTATCAGTGGATCCGTAAAAATCATGCGGACATCTGAATGGAGCTTTACAGGGGGTTGCTCAATGACAGGGGGGTAATCAATGACAGGGGGGTGATCAGGGAGTCTATATGGGGTGATCAGGGGTGATCAGGGGCTAATAAGGGGTTAATAAGTGACGGGGGGGGTGTAGTGTAGTGTAGTGGTGCTTGGTGGGACTTTACTGAGCTACCTGTGTCCTCTGGTGGTCGATCCAAACAAAGGGGACCACCAGAGGACCAGGTAGCAGGTATATTAGACGCTGTTATCAAAACAGCGTCTAATATACCTGTTAGGGGTTAAAAAAAACACATCTCCAGCCTGCCAGCGAACGATCGCCGCTAGCAGGCTGGAGATCAACTCTCTTACCTTCCGTTCCTGTGAGCGCGCGCGCCTGTGTGCGCGCGTTCACGGGAAATCTCGCGTCTCGCGAGATGACGCATATATGCGTGACTGTGCGCAGGGCTGCCACCTCCGGAACGCGATCCTGCGTTAGGTGGTCCGGAGGTGGTTAACATACTTTAGGGCGGCCTGGGGGCAATTGCCTCCCTGCCCCCCGTCCCAGACCGCCCCTGCCTATACCAGTCCTTAAAATGACTTTTGGTGTCCCTAACAGCCTGTCCCTGCTCCACACAGCAACCTCTCCATACACTGGCAAAACATTGAATGTAAAATGGCAGCCAGATCAGGTTTATTTATAAGATAGGGGGTATGTCCATGTGCTGAAACGTCTCAATTGGCTGTCCTGTACCACCTGATGGATGTGTCATGGGTCAAAGTTCTTCACAATGTAAAAGAATATGGCGGGCGCAAACTTTTCCATATGTTCGCATGCTCGGCGAATCGCGAACACGCAAAGTTCGCCTCGAAATGACCGCCGGGCGAACCGCAAGGCCATCTCTACAGTGGAGTCTTCCTAGTCTTCACTGCCCCTGCCTAGAGTGGCACCTTCCTTTTTCCTAAGAAGTGGCAACAAAACTCCACCATGTCCTACAGCAGTTAGTCAAGGGAGTCTCCCTGTTGATGACTTGTGTAAGAGCCCTCACTGAGCTGCCCTGAGATGGAGGTTGGGGAAGAGGCTGGTGACCCCATGCATACCAGTGATATGGTGGTGGTAATAGTGGCACCTGTAGCCACAGCATTCGCGGTGGGGGCAGTGACAGTGGTAGTCGGGGAAATGCAGAGCAGCGTTGGGGACCCAGGAGCTCATGATATCTCACAATCTGATAAAAGCATCAGGGAGGTTGAGGACTCCGATGACGATTGTGTGCTGGACAGAACCTGGGAGCCAGATCGAAGGGGGGGAATTGCTGAGGAGGCAACAACAGTGGAGAATGGCGGTGGCAGCAACCCAAAAGATGCCAGAGCTAAGCCGAGCTTGGCTGCCTGTAGCTCTGTTCGAGCAACTCCCATATAGGTAACAGAGGTCTATTGCAGCACATGAGGCAGCATCACTGGATCCTTTGGGTAAATACAACTGGCCAGCATTTTCCATCTGAACAAGTCTGTCCTCCTTCTCCTGGTTATCTTTGTGGCAGCCAATACGCATCCCCAAGCAATACAGAATCTTTGTTATCATAAGGCAGCACAAGCGGCTGCTTGAGGGCGCAGACGGTGTCTCAGCCACAGCAACACACACTCTGCTATGAGACCCTGGTGTATTTAAATCTCATTTAGCATGTCTTTCAGAAAAGTTTCTCCTGTAATTTGAACTCGCGACCTTTCACATCAGAGGCAAAGCATTTACCCACACAGCTATGAGAGCTGTATAGCCAGTTACTTAAAAAAATTAATATAAGACTTCTACTGTAGATAACTTTGATACCTAGTTTACATACACATGACAGCTGCTCCAGCACACTGTGTATGGATGTAGCAGAGCTGGGTTTGTTGGGGCAACTGTCATGTGTATGGTTGTACACTAGGTATCAAAGTTATCTACAGTAGAGGTCTTATATTTTTATTTTTTAAGTAACTGGCTATACAGCTCTCATAGCTGTGTGGGTAACTGCTTTGACTCTGATACATAAGGTCATGGGTTTGAATCCCATCATAAACTTTTCTGAAAGACAGGCTAAATAAGAATACGAGCACCAAATCTTCAACACTAGAGGCTGGTGGGAACACAGGAAGAGGAAGAGGCCTGCATCGCATCACTGACATGGAGGTAAGTATAAAAGTGTTTGTTTGTTTTTTAAATACCGGACTGTTACTTTACTGCCACGGGGGAGAGGGGTAGGGGGGGGGTATTGGCGCCATGATACTGGCACATGGAGGGGGGAGGAGAGAGGCACTTGATACTGGCACATTAGGGGGCAGGGGGAGAGGATGGCACTATGATATTGGCACATGGGGGGGCAAGAAATGGACATGAATCTTGAGGGGCAGAAATGTGAAATGATGGGGGGGCAAGAAATGGACATGAATCATGAGGGGCAGAAATGTGAAATGATGGGGGGGGGGGCAAGAAATGGACATGAATCATGAGGGGCAGAAATGTGAAATGTGAAATGATTGGGGGGGGGGGAGGGGGGGAGGGGGGCGCCAAAATGTAGATTCGCTTGTGTTGACAAAAATCCTTGCACCGGCCCTGGTCATCATCACCTTCTTCTTCCAATAAGACTCCTCCTATTCATCAGCTTTATTGTGAGACATCTAAAATGGAACATTTTGCCAGGAAAAAACTTTTCTCCACAAGCAATTAGCTTGTCTATAAGCTGAAACCCCACCTGGTCACGTTGCTGCCCGTGCAGTCACTGTATCATTGTAGTAGTGCCTTGTACTCTCACGTGGCAGATAATGTGAGCCACTCCTTGTGATTCTCAACATGCATCAAGCTGCACTCCACAGTAGGCACCTGGAGCAGCTGTTACAGTCAAGGACACTATATGCCTTTCATAGCACACTGGGTCAATGTTTTTTGCAGCAGTGGAGGGGCAGCACACCAGCACCATGGCTAGGTCCTTCTGGCCCCATCCCACCATTTTATGGGACTGGCTCCCACAGCAAGCACTTATCTGCCTCCTCCACCTCCTCCATGGATATGATCCCATCCCAAACAGCAGCTGGGCACAGCATTACTCACACTACCCATCCTTCCTATCACATGTGTCAAGTCAAGTGTTGCCATGCCATCTTGGAGATGATCAGCCTGGGAGAGAGTAGCCACACCAGCAATCAGTACATCAAGCAGCAAATATCCCGCTGGCTATCACCTCACCAACTGGGCAAGGTGGTCAGGTGGTCATGAGCACAACATTCTGGCCACGCTGAACCTGGGGGAATAACACATGCTCCTTGCATGGCCTTTTCAAAAAAATTCACTGTCTTGCGCGAGGTACTAGCAATTTCCAAGAGACTGTCCCTCTTTTCAGACATTCTCACATGCTGAGGAACGCTCTCCTGGACTTGCAACGTCAGAATGCTATGCAGCTACATTGTCTAATCTTGTAATGTCTCGGAGTGCCATTACCACCTCCTTTGTACTCCCACTATCTTGGTTGGTGCATCCTGTGTCATCTTTCATATTTAATGTCATTTCCTGCAATGTGTATATTCATTTCCTTGCAAAACTAATGTTAACATGTAATGTGCCTGATTCACCAGCGGGTGGCAGCAGATCTGTGCAGAGATAGTTTCTCTGGAGAGGAACTCCTAGTTCCTTCCAGCACTCTCTAGAGAGGGAGGAGTTTAGTTAGTCAGTGCGTCAGGGTCTAGGCCACCTTCCTTAGGGAGAGATTGTGTGTCAACTAGCAGAGCACTGCTTACTCTGCTAGGCCCAGAGGCCCTGGCTCTGAAGTCTACATGGTTGCTTGTCCCCTTCTGCGCTTGCATTGCCTTCATCCAAGCTGAAGCTAGAGCTTGAGGTACTCCAAAGCCAGGACAAGAAGTTCCTAGGATTAAAGTAAGAGACAGACTACAGACTGCTAAACTAAGTTCCAGCAGAAGAGGAAAGTTCCTATTTACTCCAGCTAGCATAGTAGAGCTGATATTGTTGCAGAGAAGTATTTGCCTGCCAGGTTAAGCCAATACCTGCTGATGACCAAGATACCGTTTGGAAACTGTTTGGATTACCGTTTATGACATGTAAAGCTGTGTTCAACGTTCATACAAGTCTGGACTCCATTTATTCTACTTATTCCTCATCCAAGTTCAACTACCCTTTTTGCACTGCTTCGGACTACACCATGTGTGGAATCCAACAATATCCAGGTTGGAACACCGTGACATGTGTATACATCTACAGACACATTGTAGGCCACTCTACACCACTCTGTCAATCCTACCCTGGGTACCAACACTACCATCTAAAAAGGGGACTCCATGTCCTCGTTGCTTAACTGGCGTCACGTTTACCTCTATAAGAGGTAGTGATGAGCAGCAGGGCTCATATTCGAATTTGTGATATTTTGCGAATATTTTGTAGAATATTTGTCATATATTCGCAAATTCATATATTCGTTATATTCAACATTCTTTTTTTATGTGAAAATCGGCAAGGTAATGATCGCGAAATATGCGAATATTGCGCTCTCAATACAGATGTGGGTCAAAAACGAATATGTAGCACTATAGAATATAGTGCTATATATTCGTTTTTAGAATATTTCGTAATTTTTTCAATCTGAACACGTGATTCCTCCCTGCTTAAGTTGCTTGTGGGCCAATGACTCATTGGCCAACAAGCAAGAAGCAGGGAGGAATAATGTGTTCAGATAGAAAAAAATTACAAATATTCGTCATTTTGAATATATAGCACTATATTCTAAATATTCGTGAATTCTCGAAGTGCCAATATTCGATATTCGGTATTTGAATATTCGCGCTCAACACTAATAAGAGGGACATATTTCATAGAAATTTCCTAAGGGGCAAGGGATACCACAGACGCTGTCAACCGCCCGCTGCAAAACAAGTGGCGTCACGACAGGCCAGTGTCACAGCGGACGGGATCTCAGATACACAGATAAACCAACAAACCAGGTTCCAGGCGAGAAGCAGGGGAAGGGTCACCTCCTAGCAAATCCCTGACTTCTCTCCCTACACTGCTAAGCCCACATTCAGACCTTGATGGTAGGAATAATGTGTCCTCGTGCCTGGGCTAAAATACCCTAGAATCCCTGAGATGGTGAAAAGGGGAATAGGAGCAGCCTGCTCCCTCAGAACCTGGAGGGGACAGATGACACACAAACAACCAAAACAGAAACCAAACTTATCTTATCTGAGCTGGAACAGACAATCCTTCCTTCCTTGCTTCCAAGGCCAGACTAATTTCTATAACCCGCACAGAACACTGGAATTGAGTGAGATTTAAACCAATGACCCCACCCAGTGCACCTGAAGGGAGGCGGATCCAGCATGACTCCAAAACAAAACAAAAAACTAAACACGTGCTGCTATTCTGGCCGACCTCCGCACATAGTCAGAGCAGGGCATGACAGCCAGGGACCCTTTCGCTTTAAGGGACCCCTGGTAGGCCCCCGCCCGTTGCAATCTGCGACGTTTCAACTTTCTGGAATTCAACATTGCACATGCTCGAGTGCATGAATGATTTGGTCATGAACCAGACCACGTCAGCAGGGAGCTGCAGTTGTCCCTCATCCCCCTCATATATATTTTTGAAGAGATGCTGATGCTCATGCAACAGGTGGCCCTATAACTGTTGGGGAGCCACAATGAGAAACTACCATGGGGGAGGAAGAAGAGGAGTCGAAAGTGGAGGAGAAAGAGGATGATGATGATGATGATGATGGAGACACTGGCTACGACACCCAATCGTCTCAGTAGGGATGAGGTGGAAAGAACTGGCTTCTCGGGTACGCTGACTAGAATGGCGACCTGTAGTCTTGCATGCTCACACAGTGATAGGCAGTTCGGTGACATCAAGCAGTCTGATGATCACTGGATAGCCATGCTTTTAGACTCTCGCTACCAAGGCAAAATGGGGGAATGTTTTCCTCTGGCAGAAAGGGAGGACAAATTATGTTACTACAATAAAACACGGTGTACGCAGCTTTCTGCAACTAATGTGCAATTGGCACCTACCACAAGGGTCCTCTATGTAACGTGAGTCAGGTATAGGGGTGCCAGAGTGGGCGAAGGGTAGCTTATAATGTCCCTTTCTGTGCTGTGGCTGTACACGTGTCACGGTGCTCCTACCTGGATATCCTGGAACCCCAGGCGTGGTTGTCCAAAGCAGTGCAAATAAGGTGGCTAATTGAGGAATTTGTAGAATAAATTGAGTCCACACATGTACTGAAGTTGAAACAGCTTTACTTGCATAAACTTTCATCAGAAAACAATCTTCCTGCTTTATCTTGGTCACCATCAAGCTTTGGCATAGGTTTTGGCAGGCAAACACATTCGGCTCTACTACATCTGAACCTCTTTAGCGCTGCTGTGCTAACTGGATTAAATAGAAACTTTTTCTTTCTGCTGAACTTTACTTCCTATAGTCTGGTCTGTCTTTATCGTTATCCAGGGAACTTCACTCCTGGCTTCTGATGCTTGCATCTTGGGCCTCTATGCTCAACATAGTTGAAGGTGTGCTCTGCTGGCTTGCAAACGACCTTCCCCTTGCAGGGGATACTCTAGTCTGACCTTCACTAACATTGAACTCCTCCCTGTCTAGAGAGAGGGCTGGAATAGAAGAAGGGTTCCATTCTAGCTAACACATCTCTGCCAGAGGTGCTGCAATCTGCCGGTGAACCAGGCACATTGCACTTTAACATACAAATACACATGGTGCAGGACATGGTAATAGATGTATAAAATGACACAGAATCACCCATTAAAAATAGTGGAGAGGCGCAAAATGTGGTAATGCCACTCTAGAACATTACATTACCCCTTACTGAAAGGCAAGCCATCCTTGGCTTGTGCTTAGGCTACATATAATATGCTCTCAGGGTACCAAACAAATACAGAGTGCTGCATGAGAATACTGACATACAAGGACTAACATTTAAGATGGCTACCCCTAGGTTCCTGCCCGTATGAGTAGGGTGTCTTGCAATGGTTCTCCCCCTCGCAGCGAACCAACCAAATACCTGTACTTCACTTTAACCACCTCCGGACCGCCTAACGCAGGATCGCGTTCCGGAGGTGGCAGCCCTGCGCACAGTCACGCATATATGCGTCATCTCGCGATGGCTGAGATTTCCCGTGAACGCGCGCACACAGGCGCGCGCGCTCACAGGAACGGAAGGTAAGAGAGTTGATCTCCAGCCTGCCAGCGGCGATCGTTCGCTGGCAGGCTGGAGATGTGTTTTTTTTAACCCCTAACAGGTATATTAGACGCTGTTTTGATAACAGCGTCTAATATACCTGCTACCTGGTCCTCTGGTGGTCCCCTTTGTTTGGATCGACCACCAGAGGACACAGGTAGCTCAGTAAAGTAGCACCAAGCACCACTACACTACACTACACCCCCCCCCCCGTCACTTATTAACCCCTTATTAGCCCCTGATCACCCCATATAGACTCCCTGATCACCCCCCTGTCATTGATCACCCCCCTGTCATTGATTACCCCCCTGTCATTGATCAACCCCCTGTAAAGCTCCATTCAGACGTCCGCATGATTTTTACGGATCCACTGATAGATGGATCGGATCCGCAAAACGCATCCGGACGTCTGAATGAAGCCTTACAGGGGCATGATCAATGACTGTGGTTATCACCCCATATAGACTCCCTGATCACCCCCCTGTCATTGATCACCCCCCCTGTCATTGATTACCCCCCTGTAAAGCTCCATTCAGATGTCCGCATGATTTTTACGGATGCACTGATAGATGGATCGGATCCGCAAAACGCATCCGGACGTCTGAATGAAGCCTTACAGGGGCATGATCAATGACTGTGGTTATCACCCCATATAGACTCCCTGATCACCCCCCTGTCATTGATTACCCCCCTGTAAAGCTCCATTCAGATGTCCGCATGATTTTTACGGATGCACTGATAGATGGATCGGATCCGCAAAACGCATCCGGACGTCTGAATGAAGCCTTACAGGGGCATGATCAATGACTGTGGTTATCACCCCATATAGACTCCCTGATCACCCCCCTGTCATTGATTACCCCCCTGTCATTGATCAACCCCCTGTAAAGCTCCATTCAGATGTCCACATGATTTTTACGGATGCACTGATAGATGGATCGGATCCGCAAAACGCATCCGGACGTCTGAATGAAGCCTTACAGGGGCATGATCAATGACTGTGGTTATCACCCCATATAGACTCCCTGATCACCCCCCTGTCATTGATTACCCCCCTGTAAAGCTCCATTCAGATGTCCGCATGATTTTTACGGATGCACTGATAGATGGATCGGATCCGCAAAACGCATCCGGACGTCTGAATGAAGCCTTACAGGGGCATGATCAATGACTGTGGTTATCACCCCATATAGACTCCCTGATCACCCCCCTGTCATTGATCACCCCCCCTGTCATTGATTACCCCCCTGTAAAGCTCCATTCAGATGTCCGCATGATTTTTACGGATGCACTGATAGATGGATCGGATCCGCAAAACGCATCCGGACGTCTGAATGAAGCCTTACAGGGGCATGATCAATGACTGTGGTTATCACCCCATATAGACTCCCTGATCACCCCCCTGTCATTGATTACCCCCCTGTAAAGCTCCATTCAGATGTCCGCATGATTTTTACGGATGCACTGATAGATGGATCGGATCCGCAAAACGCATCCGGACGTCTGAATGAAGCCTTACAGGGGCATGATCAATGACTGTGGTTATCACCCCATATAGACTCCCTGATCACCCCCCTGTCATTGATTACCCCCCTGTCATTGATCAACCCCCTGTAAAGCTCCATTCAGATGTCCGCATGATTTTTACGGATCCACTGATAGATGGAGCGGATCCGCAAAACGCATCCGGATGTCTGAATGAAGCCTTACACGGGCGTGATCAATGACTGTGGTGATCACCCCATATAGACTCCCTGATCACCCCCCTGTCATTGATTACCCCCCTGTAAAGCTCCATTCAGATGTCCACATGATTTTTACGGATGCACTGATAGATGGATCGGATCCGCAAAACGCATCCGGACGTCTGAATGAAGCCTTACAGGGGCATGATCAATGACTGTGGTTATCACCCCATATAGACTCCCTGATCACCCCCCTGTCATTGATTACCCCCCTGTAAAGCTCCATTCAGATGTCCGCATGATTTTTACGGATGCACTGATAGATGGATCGGATCCGCAAAACGCATCCGGACGTCTGAATGAAGCCTTACAGGGGCATGATCAATGACTGTGGTTATCACCCCATATAGACTCCCTGATCACCCCCCTGTCATTGATCACCCCCCTGTCATTGATCACCCCCCCTGTCATTGATCACCCTCTGTAAGGCTCCATTCAGACATTTTTTTGGCCCAAGTTAGCAGAATTATTATTTTTTTTTCTTGCAAAGTCTCATATTCCACTAACTTGTGTCAAAAAATAAAATCTCACATGAACTCACCATACCCCTCACGGAATCTAAATGCGTAAAATTTTTTAGACATTTATATTCCAGACTTCTTCTCACGCTTTAGGGCCCCTAGAATGCCAGGGCAGTATAAATACCACACATGTGACCCCATTTCGGAAAGAAGACACCCCCAGGTATTCCGTGAGGGGCATATTGAGTCCATGAAAGATTGAAATTTTTGTCCCAAGTTAGCGGAACGGGAGACTTTGTGAGAAAAAAATTAAAAATATAAATTTCCGCTAACTTGTGCCAAAAAAAAAAAAATTCTATGAACTCGCCATGCCCCTCATTGAATACCTTGGGGTGTCTTCTTTCCAAAATGGGGTCACATGTGGGGTATTTATACTGCCCTGGCATTCTAGGGGCCCCAAAGCGTGAGAAGAAGTCTGGTATCCAAATGTCTAAAAATGCCCTCCTAAAAGGAATTTGGGCACCTTTGCGCATCTAGGCTGCAAAAAAGTGTCACACATCTGGTATCGCCGTACTCAGGAGAAGTTGGGGAATGTGTTTTGGGGTGTCATTTTACATATACCCATGCTGGGTGAGATAAATATCTTGGTCAAATGCCAACTTTGTATAAAAAAATGGGAAAAGTTGTCTTTTGCCAAGATATTTCTCTCACCCAGCAAGGGTATATATAAAATGACACCCCAAAACACATTCCCCAACTTCTTCTGAATACGGCGATGCCACATGTGTGACACTTTTTTGCAGCCTAGGTGGGCAAAGGGGCCCATATTCCAAAGAGCACCTTTAGGATTTCACAGGTCATTTACCTACTTACCACACATTAGGGCCCCTGGAAAATGCCAGGGCAGTATAACTACCCCACAAGTGACCCCATTTTGGAAAGAAGACACCCCAAGGTATTCCGTGAGGGGCATGGCGAGTTCCTAGAAATTTTTATTTTTTGTCACAAGTTAGTGGAAAATGCTGATTTTTTTTTTTTTTTTTTTTCATACAAAGTCTCATATTCCACTAACTTGTGACAAAAAATAAAAACTTCCATGAACTCACTATGCCCATCAGCGAATACCTTGGGGTCTCTTCTTTCCAAAATGGGGTCACTTGTGGGGTAGTTATACTGCCCTGGCATTCTAGGGGCCCAAATGTGTGGTAAGGAGTTTGAAATCAAATTCTGTAAAAAATGACCTGTGAAATCCGAAAGGTGCTCTTTGGAATATGGGCCCCTTTGCCCACCTAGGCTGCAAAAAAGTGTCACACATCTGGTATCTCCGTACTCAGGAGAAGTTGGGGAATGTGTTTTGTGGTGTCATTTTACATATACCCATGCTGGGTGAGAGAAATATCTTGGCAAAAGACAACTTTTCCCATTTTTTTATACAAAGTTGGCATTTGACCAAGATATTTATCTCACCCAGCATGGGTATATGTAAAAAGACACCCCAAAACACATTCCTCAACTTCTCCTGAATACAGAGATACCAGATGTGTGACACTTTTTTGCAGCCTAGGTGGGCAAAGGGGCCCATATTCCAAAGAGCACCTTTCGGATTTCACTCGTCATTTTTTACAGAATTTGATTTCAAACTCCTTACCACACATTTGGGCCCCTAGAATGCCAGGGCAGTATAACTACCCCACAAGTGACCCCATTTTGGAAAGAAGAGACCCCAAGGTATTCGCTGATGGGCATAGTGAGTTCATAGAACTTTTTATTTTTTGTCACAAGTTAGTGGAATATGAGACTTTGTAAGAAAAAAAAAAAAAAAATCATCATTTTCCGCTAACTTGTGACAAAAAATAAAAAGTTCTATGAACTCACTATGCCCATCAGCGAATACCTTAGGGTGTGTACTTTCCTAAATGGGGTCATTTGCGGGGTGTTTGTACTGTCTGGGCATTGTAGAACCTCAGGAAACATGACAGGTGCTCAGAAAGTCAGAGCTGCTTCAAAAAGCGGAAATTCACATTTTTGTACCATAGTTTGTAAACGCTATAACTTTTACCCAAGCCATTTTTTTTTTACCCAAACATTTTTTTTTTATCAAAGACATGTAGAACAATAAATTTAGAGCAAAATTTATATATGGATGTCGTTTTTTTTTGCAAAATTTTACAACTGAAAGTGAAAAATGTCATTTTTTTGCAAAAAAATCGTAAAATTTCGATTAATAACAAAAAAAGTTAAAATTTCAGCAGCAATGAAATACCACCAAATGAAAGCTCTATTAGTGAGAAGAAAAGGAGGTAAAATTGATTTGGGTGGTAAGTTGCATGACCGAGCAATAAATGGTGAAAGTAGTGTAGGTCAGAAGTGTAAAAAGTGGCCTGGTCTTTCAGGGTGTTTAAGCACTGGGGGCTGAAGTGGTTAAGTATGCACAAAAGCGCTCAAATACTCCCGGGTTGTGGATACCAAGCTCTAGTACCACCAGAAGCGTGGGGGTGTCATGTACTGTAATCCCTCCATGATGCTATGAAATGCCTGCAAATAGAAGGCTCGCTTTATCCAGTAATCCCTTCCAAGCACCAAGGCCTTATAATGCTTTTCGCTTCATAACCTTGATATCTAAACAGGTAGCTACAAAATTTCCTTAAGGCCCCTTTCACACGGGCGAGAATTCTGCGCAGTTGGAATGCCTGAGGAGAACGCATTGCACCCTCACTGAATCCGGACCCATTCACTTCAATGGGGCTGTTCAGATGAGTGGTGATTTTCACGCATCACTTGTGCGTTGCGTGAAAATCGCAGCATGTTCAATATTCTGCGTTTCACGCAACGCAGGCCCCATAGAAATGAAAGGGGATGCGTGAAAATTGCAAGCATCCGCAAGCAAGTGCGGATGCAGTGCGATTTTCACGCATAGTTGCTAAGGAGATGAGGGATGAGTTTCCCCGGACCCCATTTACTTTATTATTTTCCATTATAACATGGTTATAATGGAAAATAATAGCATTCTTTAATTCATAATGCACTTTTTGTGCTAGATGACAGTTCAATAAAACTAGTCAAAAACTGGGTGCTGATTCAGTGAAATTTGTATATATATTGATTTTCACTTTTTCCCAATATATGGGATTGAAGCACTCAGACGGTATAGAAATGCAATGCGCTGTGATAAACGGTTTCTAGCGCAGACAAGAAAACTGTGTGCAGAATCAGTGAGATTTGTATATATATTAATTTTCACTTTTTCCAAATATATGGGATTGAAGCACTCAGACGGTATAGAAATGGAAATGCAATGCGCTGCGATAAACGGTTTCTGCCGCAGACAAAAAAACTGGGTGCTGATTCAGTGAAATTTGTATATATATTGATTTTCAATTTTTCCCAATATATGGGATAGAACACTCAGATGGTATAGAAATGCAATGCGCTGTGATAAATGGTTTCTAGCGCAGACAAGAAAACTGTGTGCAGAATCAGTGAAATTTGTATATATATTGATTTTCACTTTTTCCCAATATATGGGATTGAAGCACTCAGATGGTATAGAAATGCAATGCGCTGTGATAAACGGTTTCTGCCGCAGACAGAAATTGGGTGCTGATTCAGTGAAATTTGTATATATATATATTGATTTTCACTTTTTCCCAATATATGAGATTGAAGCACTCAGACGGTATAGAAATGCAATGCGCTGTGATAAACTGTTTCTGCCGCAGACAAAAAAACTGGGTGCTATTTTCACTGATATTCTTCATATCTATGCCCCTGATACACAGAAGGTATTGCACAGATGTCTGAAGTCACTGCAGACACCTTCTATTAAGATAGCCAATGAAGCGATTTTTTTTGTAAATTAAAACAAAAAATCTGCACTTTAAATTGCTGCCAACACACACGGTAGTCCTTAAAAGGACTTTTGGGTCTTTGAAACATCTTGAGAAAGAAAGTAATTTGCGATCCCAATCTCCCTACACTGTCTGTCCCTTCCTAACAGCAGCTCTCCCTGACTCGCAATAAGTCGAACCCACATGACCGGGTGCTATATATCACTCGATGACGTGTTCCGGCCAGCCAATCACTGTAATGCCAGTAGAAAACATGGCTAATGGCATTACAGTGATGGCAATACTTACCAGCATGTTTAGTGCCAAACGTGCGGGGCGGAAACTCGAGCATGGCGCTAGAGCAAATGTGGTACTCGGCCAAGCACTCGGATCTGCTGAGCATAGCGATGCTCGAGCCGAACCAGTACTTGGCCGAGCATGCTTGCTCATCACTACCTCCTACTCCTAGATCAAGATTATTTATTTATGTTTTTACATATTTTGTGTTATTTTTAAGTAATTTCACTATCCACATTTGTTTGCAGAGCACTTGCCATGCCTTTAACCACATTTTGCTGTCATTTGCAGCCCTCTAACCCTTTCAATTACTTTTTTTTAGAGCCATTTTAGTGCTCCAAAGTTCGGGTCGAACTCGTTGAACCCGAACATCCAGGTGTCCGTTCAACTCTAATATAGAACCCCTTAATCAGTATTTTGTAGAAGCAGGTATATCGCACCCTTCATTCAGAATTTTGTGGAATCAGGTATATCAAACCCTTTAATCAGTTTTTTATGAAAGCAGGTATATCGCACCCCTCAATCAGTATTTTGTGGAAGCAGATATATAGAACCCCATATTCAGTATTTTGTGAAAGCAGGTATATCGCACCCCTCAATTAGTATTTTGTTGAAGAAGATATATAGAACCCCTTAATCAGTATTTTGTAGAAGTAGGTATATCGCACCTCTCAATCAGTATTTTGTGGAAACAGGTATATATAACATCTGAATCAATATTTGGTGGAAGCAGATATATCGCACCCCTCAATCTGTATTTTGTGGGAGCAGGTATATCAAACCCCATAGTCAGTATTATGTGGAAGCAGGTATATTTCACCCCTGAATCAGTATTTTGTGGAAGACGGTGTATCGCAGGTCTCATTCAATATTTGGTGGTAGCAGGAATATCGCACACCTCAATCAGTATTTTGTGGAAGTAGGTATATAGAACCCCTCAATCAGTAATTTGTAGAAGTAGGTATATCGCACCCCTCAATCAGTATTTTGTGGAAACAGGTATATAGAACAACTGAATCAATATTTTGTGGAAGCAGGTATATCGTACCCCTCAATCAGTATTTTGTCGAAGCAGGTATATCAAACCCCTTAGTCAGTATTATGTGGAAGCAGGTATATTGTACCCCTCAATCACTATTTTGTGTAAGCCGGCGTATCACAGGTTTCAATCAATATTTGTTGGAAGCAGGAATATTGCACACATGAATCTGTATTTTGTGGAAGTATGTATATAGAACCCCATAATCTGTATTTTGTGGAAGCAGGTATATCAAACCCCTAATCAGTATTTTCTGGAAGCAGGTATCTAGAACATCTAAATCAATATTTGGTGGAAGCAGGTATATCACACCCCTCAATCTGTATTTTGTGGAAGCAGGTATTTAGAACCCCTTAATCAGTATTTTGAAGATTCAGGTATATTGCACCCCTCAATCAGTATTTTGTTGATGCAGGTATATAGAACCCCTTAATCAGTATTTTGAAGAAGCATGTATATTGCACCCCTCAATCAGTATTTTGTGGAAGCAGGTATATAGAACCCCTTAATCAGTATTTTCTAGAAGCAGGTATTCCCTTACGTCCTACCAGCAGCACAGATGGGGTTAACTGTCCCCCGTGGACTGGTAGGACCGGCGGAATTTTTAATGAGCCCAAAGAATAACCAATAGAAGAACTCCAGCTCCCTTAAAGGGAGGGGTTCGCCCCCCAGCCCACCATGTTTTTTTCTGTCCTTTGGACAGGTGGACTGGCGAAGCTCTCCCCCTCTGAGATTTGGAGACCCTTACCCTATTGTTTGTTTGGTCTCTTTTTGTCCTTACATCTAGCGCTTATTCTATGCGCTTATTTTTTTCATTTCCCCCATTTAGCTGCTATGTTTAGCGATACCTGGGGGCAATGTGTTCCTAGTACACTAAGGTTCCCCTCCTGGATGCATCGGCTCGTTACGATCCGGCGTGGTATGGGCGCCGCCATGACCGGAAGTGACGCGCAGCCGGCGGCGGCGTCACTTCCGGTCTTTCGGCTGATGTCCTTTTTTATTTTGCTTAAAGCAAACTAGTTTCAGTGAGAGTTTTTGCTATCTTCTGAATTCCATTCAGCTCCTATCTTTTCAAAGTGCTTGACTTTTCTCCTCTGGTTTGTGCCGCTAATTAATGTTTATTCTCCCTTAGTTTTTTAGGGATGCTTTAATTTTCTTCTTTCGTTTCCGCTATGGCTTCTCCTAGAGAGTCAGACCAGCAATGAAGTCTGCAGCCAAGAGGAAACACCTGGCCTGTTACGATTGCAACACGCCTCTTGACGACAGTTGCCTCTATTCCAGGTGAGACAGCTGCCGCTCCGGCACTGCTACAGAACCTACTATGCAGGACATGTACCAGTGGGCTAAGACGTACGTGGACGACTCCATCAAGGGTGTCGTACGCCTTCTAAATGAGAGGTTACCGGTTCCCTCTCAGACTCCGATGGAGGTTGTCGCCCCCACTGACAGACCTATGCCCCTTTCTGTGGGGTCATCTTCCTCGGATGAGGAGGAATCAACTTCATGTTTCTTTCCACCCGAAAAGACACAGAAGCTATTAAAGTCCATCAGGTCGGGGGACCATGATGTTGACATAGGGGAGTCTTCCGATCCCGTCTGCCGGACTCAGCGGGTCTTTAAGGCAGATGAGACCCTTCTTTCTGTGATGCGCACAGAATGGAAAAAGCCGGAAAAAGGTCCAGTCCTTACCCGGAAATGTAAGTTAATGTTTCCGATGGCTAAACCCTTAGTGGAATCATGGGGTTCCATTCCTAAGGTGGACATGGCGATAGCCAAATTGTCCAGGCGCACTCTGGTTCCTGCAGACAATGGGTCTAGTCTGCAGGACCCTCTAGATAGGAGGGCAGAATGAACCCTAAGAAGGGGCTACTCGGCGGCTGCAGCCTCGGCCTCAACCTCCATTGCTGCCACAGAGGTCTATTCTTTCCTTAGATCTAGGCTGAACCAGATCCAAAAGGACGTCGACCAGAGTGTCTCCCGAGACGACATCCTCGCCGCCTTCAAATCCGTCAATCTGGCCATGGATTTCCTGTGTGACACGTCCCAGCTACAGCTGAAATTGGCAGCCAAAACAATGGCTCTAGTGTCTGCTGCTAGGAGACCTCTGTGGCTAAAGCCCTGGAATGCGGACAACGCATCCAAATATGACCTCTGTGGGCTTCCCTTCGAACCGAACCGTTTATTTGGTTCAGAATTAGACACCATCATGGAGGGTCTCTTGGATAAAAAGGGAAAAAGTCTCCCCCAACAGCCCTTTCGGGGCAGGGGTGGACAAGCTCGCGGGGGCCGACCTGGACAGCAGGCTAGACGTAGAGACTGGGGGGGGGGCAGTCTAGAAAGTTCTCTAGACGCTCCCGTAAACCCACCAGGGAGGCAAAACCCTCCTGACTATGGGCCTCTCAGAGGCTCTTGGATAAACCCTGCGATCCCTGTCGTTACGCCTCTAGATTTTCCCGTACCCCTCCCTCACCTCCCTGTAGGGGGTCGTCTTTCTTTTTTCAAATACGTATGGGCCCAGGAAATCGCAGATCCCTGGGTCCAAAGCATAGTAGCTACAGGCTATCTAATAGACCTCGTTTCTCTCCCCCCAGAAAGATTCATTGCCACGCACAGTTTTTTGCCGGCCAGACAAAAGATCATAGAGTCCTATATTCAGGACTACATTTCCAAGGGAGCCCTGGAGGAGGTACCGGCAGGGGAGAGGGGTCTAGGGATTTATTCTCCAGTATTCATGGTACCCAAAAAGACAGGAGATCTCCGGATGATCATAGATTTGAGATTCCTCAATCGTTTCGTAAGGAGAACCAGGTTCCGCATGGAAACCATAAGGTCAGTCAGCCACCTCCTCAGCCCTGGGGACGTGATGGCTACTCTGGACCTCAAGGATGCTTACCTCCACATCCCGATCCATCCTTCCTCCTGGAAATTTCTCAGGATCGCGGTCCAGATTTCTGGAGTGCGCAGGCATTTTCAATTTGCCGCCCTCCCCTTCGGAATCTCATCTGCCCCCCTTATCTTCACCAAAGTGGTAGTATCGGTTGCAGCTCTGAGACTCCAGGGCCTGACCATTGTTCCTTACCTGGACGATTGGCTTTTTCTAGCCTCTTCGGTCCCTTTACTTTCCCATCATCTTCATGTCGCACTTTCCTTTCTGCTCTGCCTAGGCTGGATCATCAACTGGCAGTCGAACGTGAGCCCTTCAACTTCTATCCATTATCTAGGATTCGTAATCAACTCTCTGGAGATGTTCCTCCAGTTGACACCAGAAAGAAGAGCGTGGATTCAGGACCTGGCAGGGTTCCTTTACGTACCACGACGAGTCTCCATACGGACCCTCATGAAGATGTTGGGGCTCATGTCAGCGGCTGCGGATGCAGTCCCTTGGGCTTTATGGCACCTCCGACCTCTACAGTCGGAGGTCTTAAACAAATTGAACGGCAGCCCTGCGGGGCTAGATTCCCTGTGCTCCCTATCTAACCAAACTCGGAATTCCCTCAGATGGTCGGTCCTGAGAACTTTGTTGCATTCCAGAGCAGAGTCTACCAAGAAAGCCTACTCCCGGATCATGAGGATCTTCACCTCTTGGTGTAGTTCCAACCAGGTGGCATCTGCAGATCCTCCCCTCTCTGCGATCTTACAATTCCTCCAGGATGGGTTAGACAGAGGTCTCTCCCCATCTACCCTGAAGGTCTAAGTTTTTGCCATCTCGGCCTGTCTCAAGAGGCCATATTCTTGGGACCCGCTCATCAAACGCTTCCTTAAGGGAGCGGAAAGATTGAAGCCTACAATACTGAAACCCGTTCCCCAATGGGACTTGTCAGTAGTTCTCAGGGGGTTAGCATCTCCCCCCTTTGAACCCTTGGAGGAGGCAAGCTTTAAATTTCTAACACTCAAGGTGGCCTTTCTTCTGGCTATAACCTCAGCTAAAAGAATTTCGGAGCTGCAAGCTTTCTCCACTCTACACCCATACATCATTTTCTTACAGGACAGGGTCCTTCTAAAATTTCTACCTTATTTTAGACCTAAAGTTCCAACCTTTCAAAATATCAATCAGGTAATCTCTCTATCTGTATTATTCTCCGCCTCCTCCTCTGATGTTCCAGTCCGACATCCACTGGATATATCGAGATGCCTATGTCTATGTGGATAGATCCAGAGAATTCAGGATAGATGAGAACCTCTTCATCCTGTTTGCCGGTAATTCTAAAGGCCGTAAGGCGTCTAAAACTACTATTAGTTGCTGGGTCAAGGAAGCCATTAGGGAAGCTTTCACCTCCCAGTCCTTATATCCTCCGGAGTTTGTGAGGGCCCATTCTACTAGGGCCGTAGCTACCTCTGTCGCGGAGAGAAATCTTTTCCCCCTAGAGTTGATCTGTAAGGCAGCTTCCTGGAGCTCTGAATCAATCTTCATCTCTCATTATAAAATAGATGCTAAGGTAGCAGAGTTTTCGGCCTTTGGGCAGACAGTTCTTACTTCTGCCGGGCATGAGGACCCTCCCTAGGGGATTCTTCTTGCTATCTCCCCATCTGTGCTGCTGGTAGGATGTAAGGGAATCGTTAATTTCTAACGATAATTTGTTTTCCCTTAGTCCTAACAGCAGCACACAAATTTTCCCGCCCTAAGTACTTTCTTGTTATAGACACGGTGGGCTGGGGGGCGAACCCCTCCCTTTAAGGGAGCTGGAGTTCTTCTATTGGTTATTCTTTGGGCTCATTAAAAATTCCGCCGGTCCTACCAGTCCACGGGGGGCAGTTAACCCCATCTGTGCTGCTGTTAGGACTAAGGGAAAACAAATTATCGTTAGAAATTAACGATTTTTTACCACTCAATCAGTATTTTGTTGAAACAGATATATAAAACCCCTGAATAAATATTTGGTGGAAGCAGGTATATCGCACCCCTTAATCAGTATTTTGTAGAAGCAGGTATATCACACCCCTCAATCAGTATTTTGTGGAAGAAGGTATATAGAACCCCTCAATCAGTATTTTGTGAAAGCAGGTATATATAACCCCTTAATCAGTATTTTGTAGAAGCAGGTATATTTCACCCATTAATCAGTATTTTGTGGAAACAGATATATAGAACCCCTGAATCAATATTTGGTGGAAGCAGGTATATCGCACTCCGCAATCAGTATTTTGTGGAAGCAGTTATATCACACCCCTGAAGCTGTTTTTTTGGGGCAACAGGTATATCACACCTGTTACAAATAGTTGTTCCAATAATGCTTGTTGTTTTATATACCTGCGGTATTGCAACAGAACCGCATACAACTGCTTCACAATACAACTGCACTATAATATACTTTATATGTTAGAAAGTATATTGTAGGTAAATCACACCCTTCAATCAGTTTTTTGGGGGGCAACAGTAATATAACACCAGTTGCAATTAGCTATTCCAATAGCGTTTGTCCCTCTATATAGCTGCAATATCGCAGCAGAACCTCACACAACTGCTGCACAATACAAATGCACTATAATATACTTTCTATGTTGGAAAGCATAAGTATATCACACCCCTCAGTATATCACACCTATCGAAAGCACACCTCATAGGAAAAATGTATATCGTGGCTCACCCGTATCTGATGTACGATAATGGTGCTATATTTTATGGGTGGTTCACCTATCCACCCAGTAACGAAAAGGTTTAAATTGGATAAATGAATAAAATAAGCACTCACCACCTGGTATATTGTCAATACTTTATCTATTTAAATATTTAAAATTGATTACAACACATATAAAATTAATATATCCTAAAACATAATTGTATAGATTCCTATATATTGGTGAATATATCTGGTGAATATATTTTGGCTCTTAGTATCTGGAATAAATGTCCTGCCTTTGGTATACCTATAACTAGTACATTTACACCATGTGTAACAACTAACAAAGTATCAAATAAATATCAAGAAATACATCCAAAAGTGTCCATGATGTGACAAAATGTTCAAGTGATTCCAAATGAAAAAATGCTGTTTCAAAAATATAAAGACAAGGTGTCAAGGTAAAAATATTCAATGTGATAAAATCCTCGTGCAGTGTTTAAATGTCAGGACAGACGAATTGAGAGCTTAGGATAGACGTATAGGTCTCCCAGTATCCGTCAATATTCCTCCAGTATTGGCAATCAATGTAGCTTAGAGGTTAGATGTTAGTATATGGGGTTAGGTATTAGTATATAGGGGTTGCGTCTGGGGCGTCCCCCTGATGCTCACCCTCTTACCTTCCCCTGCGTGGTGTTCGTTGCTTTAGGTGGTCTGCTTCGGTGCGACTAGCTATGTATCACCGCTGGATATAGTAAAAGTCCGATAGTTGTTCACGGGATCTTCGGCGTTCTTAGTTAGTCTCGTGGCCTTCCTCTGACGTCATCAAACCTCGTCTGGTTTGCGTGTCATTCTCCCGGCAACTCTCGTATTAGCTCGCGATATGTTCGAGCACCGCTCCTGATTATGGATAAGTGCATATATCGGTCCGTACAATGAGCGATTTTCTCAAATACACTTTCTTTAGGTTTTCTTTAGGTTTAGATGGGTAGTTGGTCCTCTCTAAATCAGGCCAGACGCGTTTCGAGGGTTAATCCTCTTCCTCAGTGGCTATAATGTGGGATCCAACTACCTCCTACTTATATACTGTGTGGTTCCCAACCACCCACCTAAACCCTGGCATGGATTTATGCTACATATATATTCATTTTGATGCTTTTCTAAAAGTCCAAAGTTCTTTAATTTATATATAACAATCAGAACTATACAATCAAATCTTTTTAAAAACTAATCCAAAGCACTCATCCCATTGTTTCATTTGGTTTCATTATATCTCTTCTCCACCTTTTAGTTGTTTCCAAATGGATATTTCTCAAATAGGAAGAGTGGAATGGTCTCTCTCTAACAAAACACATGTTCAGTCATAATCAGTGTTCTATATATCTATTCATTTTTATTACTTTTCATTGCCCTCTTTATAGTGACAACTTCTACATCGTAAACATATCCCTTTTGTCTCATTTTCTAAGTGTGCGAGGATCTCTCAGAATAAAAACCGCATTGTTTCCCCAAAAAACGCACCTGCGTTTCTTGTGCCTTTTGGCTGCGTTTTTTCCGGAAATCACTCAGAAATCATTCCCAAGGAGTTTCGCTTTGGGGGCACCCTCTCAATACGCTCCTAGATAGATTTTAATATGAGCATCATAAAATATATACCCAATATTTCTATCAAAAAAGTTTTTGTTTTAATTTTATTTTTATTTTTAGTTTTTGTGATTGAGGGCGCAGAGATTTCATCCTCTTTGATCCTATATCTCCCCACCTCCTGCTGTATATTGGAAAATTCCCTTAGTAGTAATCTATCCCATTATAGAATATTGTGATGTATCCCATTGTAGAGTATTGTATACTATGGTTCAGTGTTGCGATGTTGTGTAAGGGAAGGGAAGAGGAAGAGATAAGATATCTCGAAACGCGTCTGGGCGTAATACCTGTGAGACAACCATCCCGGCGGTGCATGGCCATGTACTGAAAGACGAAAAATCTATTTACAACAAAGACGTGGTAACTCTTTATTTGCTCCACGCAAGATCAAAATCGCTGGAAGACTCACAAAAGCACAGTATCCGAGAAAGGTCTGTCGCGAGACTAGTGACCAGACCTTGGCAAAACCGGAACCAACACAGTCACAGCGGAGAAAGGTTGAAGCGTGGGACGCCACGGCAGTAACCCTCCCGCGGAATGGATACAGTGAGACCACAGTGAGTAACTATGATTCTACTATAAGTGCAGTTACACCGCATTGTTGAACAACAAAAAACAAAAACGATACAAGTACATGTGCAACAGATATGCTGGACAATTGAACTGATACTTCGCACACCCAGTCCTTTGACACAAACTATAGTGGATGGACATTCTCTTCATTATAAGAAGTGACAATACGGTTTACATCCGAATAATCTATATCTTTCGTCCTGCATGGTGATACTTTGTATACTTTGTATATTTTACTTAATTTGTATGCTTTTATTGTATTCCATATATGCAACGAACCACATTTGAATACAGCTATATAGTTAGTCCTGGTTCACTCTGCCACACAGGGCTGTGATCCAACGAGTCGGACCCATAGAGGAAGATACGGAAGCATCTTGATTTGGCATAGTGAATTACATGGGCAAGGTGTTCTAATATATGTTTTTATTGATTATTTTTTATATATATTTTAAAAGTATTTTTAACCCAGTGCACACAGGGTATATTGTTTAATAAATTCTTAAACTTTATATTTCGGCTCCACGTGTATTCCTCATGGTTTGAGTGCCGGTTCTACTTCTTATCCACATGCAAATATCGCCATATTTTCGCATGTTCTGCGAATCGCGAACAAACAAAGTTTGCCGCGAAACGACCGTCGGGCGAACCGCAAGGCCATTTCTAAACATGACAATTCACTTCCTGAATTCAACGGTATAGTAATTATTGATTAATATAATTTGGACTGTACCAGGTCAAAAAATGTTGCCTTAATCTTTATGATATTTATTGTGTGCAATTCTTGCTCCTTGCTAGCTATTTTTCTAGAACAGTGATGTTCAACCTGCGGCCCTCCAGCTGTTGCAAAACTACAACTTCCCCCATACCCTGCTGTAGACTGATAGCTGTAGGCTGTCCAGGCATGCTGAGAGTTGTAGTTTTGTAACAGCTCGAGGGCCGCAGGTTGAACATCCCTGGTCTAGAGGGTGTGTTTATTGATGTTGAGTGTACATTTGCTCATCTTGATATATTATTTGTAGATAAATGTATAAGTGTTCTAATGAATTAATTGTAATTTTGACCATTTATAGACATTTGCAGATGTACATGCTTTATACACTTATAAATTGTACTTTTGAATACTTATAGAGTTTATATTTGTACATGTACTTGATTTATATAATTAGGTAATGTAGTCCCATTTATGCAGTGTAACTCATTATTATGCATTTTTTATATATGTTTTTAATTTACTCTAATAAAGTATTCATTCATTTTATTAACAATTTGGGGGTTTGTCTAGTTGTAGGTGCAGTCCAGTTATATTCAGTTCAGTCCACAATGTAATATAATAATTTTCTTCACACTTATATACAGTATGTTCACTTGGCATCGGTGTGGCTCTTGAACCTCTTTTCTTGTGGTATACTGTAGCTATTGAAGATTTTTAGACATCCTAATGGGATCCTGTCATCATGAAAATGAGAAGCAGAATGAGAATCTGCAGGCAGCAGATTATAGGGCACTAGGAGATGAGCAGATTGATATATAGCTTTGTGGGAAAAGATTCAATAAAACTTATGCAATTTATTCATTTAAATTCCTGCTCATTCTGAGCATTCTGAAGTCCAGGAGGTGGTCCTATCAGTGATTGACAGCTATCTATATACACAGTCATAGAGGGATGGCTGTCAATCACTGAACAGGACCACCTCCTTGACTTCAAAGCTCAGAATGAGCATGGATATAAATAATAAAATTTCATGTTTTAATGAATATTTTCCCATAAAACTATATGGCAATCTGCTGAGCTCCTCCTGCTCTATAACATGCCGGCCATAGCTCAGACATCATGTTCAACATGACAGGTTCAATTTTAGTCTGCTATATTTACTCATAGAGCACTTCAACTTTTAGCATGGTAAGCACAGAAAAGTTGAGCAAGATAAATTCAATGTAGCATTTCATTACTAAACCTCTGGGACCCTTCAGTCATATCATTTATAAACCGCAGGTCCTGGAAATTAGACATCAATGAGCAGCTCATTGGGAGGTGTTGGCATTTGGTTTTTAAGTTCTACAAACAGCAGAACTCTTGAGAACATACTGCAGAGAACAATGACAGGTTGTGAGTTGGTGCACTGTGGGGTATTCTCTGTTGAAGCCATAATAGATATTTCAAGTTAAGTCAAAACCTTTTATCATATTGAGACAAACTCCAAAGAAAGTACACTCATATCTGAAAATGGAAGAGATTCCCTGCTGACACATTCTCTTTCTTTCTTCTGTTATACTCTCAGCTTGATTTCAACTTGTGGTGTGTGATGCACCACTAGGGATTCCTGGCACTATCAATAAGAAAAATGGAAGACATTATTAAAATTAAAATGCATGGTGTCATGAATTTCCAGTTAGAAAAATAGAAATAAATTATCAACAAAAACCTTATCTAAAAAGGCTTAAAATGAATGTCTTACAGAATGTCAACAAACATATGCTTAGCTGAAAATTATAGCTATATACAAAATATGCCCATCATCAAAAACATTTTACAGCACTGAAATGCAAACATTTAATGTTCTCTTAATTTTATATCGCAGTTTAAGACTGCATGCTAGGGAAGGCAAATTTCCTTTATGATACTTCTTTCTTAAGATGTTATACTTTCTTGCATTACGATTCCTGATCAGCTGTGCAAATATCTTCAGTTTTTTTTTATGTTTTTCGGTTCTCTAGCAGTAGTAACTATAACAGGAACAAGGTTATTAGCCATGTCCCGCAGTCGGGTGCTTTGGCAGGTCTGTCCGGCAGACCCAAACAACCTGCCCCAGTTCCCTGATGCAAATGTGAAACTAGCCTAAAAAACCTTAAATGGATTATCCAAAATTACAAAACCTTGGGTGCTTCCTTCTTTAAAGAAGACCTTTCATCAGCATCAAGTATGTAAACTGAATATACATACATGGAGAGCGGCGCCCAGGGATCCCCCTGCACTTACTATTATCCCCGGGCGCCGCTCCGTTCTCCGGTTACAGGCTCTGGTAAAGTCATAGTTAGGCTCCACCCATTTGAGCCTGCCGGCGTCTCTTTCTCCTATGTTGTAGCGCTGGCCAATCGCAGCGCTCAGCTCATAGCATGGCTAAGAGCTGAGCGCTGCGATTGGCCAGCGCTACAACATAGGAGAAAGAGACGCCGGCAGGCTCAAATGGGTGGAGCCTAACTATGACTTTACCGGAGCCTGTAACCGGAGAACGGAGCGGCGCCCGGGGATAATAGTAAGTGCAGGGGGATCCCTGGGCGCCGCTCTCCATGTATGTATATTCAGTTTACATACTTGATGCTGATGAAAGGTCTTCTTTAAATAGTGCCGCACTTGTCTGTTCATGGAAAGTGTCTGGACTTGCAGCTCTACTGCATTGAAGTGAATTAGGCTGAACTACAATATCACATTTAGGGCTCATGCACACAACAGTATTTTGCGTTCAGTATACTGGACGTTTGTTTGAGTTCAGTATGCAGAACATATACTGAACAATTTATTTCAATGGTTCAGCAAAAAATACTGAAGTGTCTCCGTGTGCATTCCGTTTCAGTATTTCCGTATTTCCGTACCATGAAAAGATAGAACATGTCCTATTCTTGTCCGCAAATCACGGTGCTTGGCTCCATTCAACTCAGTGGGTCCGCAAAAAAAAAAACGGAACACATACGGAAATGCATCCGTATGTCTTCCGTATCCGTTCCGTTTTTGCTGAACCATCTATTGAAAATGTTATGCCCAGCCCAATTTTTTCTATGTAATTACTGTATACTGTATATGGCATACGGAAAAACGGAAAGGAAACGGAAACACAACGGAAACAAAAAACGGAACAATGGATCCGTAAAAAACGGACCGCAAAACACTGAAAAAGCCATACTGGAGTGGCACTATTTTAGGAAGAAAGGAATTATGTTTTATCCAGAAAAAACACTTATTCGTTCCACTTATGCATGGCACTGTGAAACAGAACATGTGACTTTGGTAGAAACAACTCTAGGAAGATTTTTAAATGTTTCTTTAGGTTTTTGCTTTTTTGGGGCATTTTTTTCCTACATTTTTCAGCAGCATGCTCTAGGCATTTTTTCAGACAAAAAACCATGTCAACGCATGTCTAAAATGTGTGACCAATAAGAACTTTTTTCTAGATTATTTTTATAAGCTCCAATGATGAGTAGGGCCAGATGATGACTGGGACCTTCAAGAGTTGGTTAAGCACATCAAAGCTTTACCCACCAATAAAGATATTGGATGTTACAGTATGTGTGCTGTTTTGAGTTCTATAAAAGGAAGTTCCACATCCTCAAAACTTAATGTCCATGATTGAGGAATCTCAATCCCAATCTCAGGAGTCTGTTCTGCAGAAGCTAAAGTCTCACGTGAGGTGATTTAATTTCAATTAATATATAAAAGATTTAAAGGGAATGTGTCCATAGAGAATAGTGTTGATCGCGAATATTCTAATCGCAAATTTTTATCGCGAAGATAGGCACTTCGAGATTTTGCAAAGATTTAGAATATAGTGCTATATATTCGTAATCGCGAATATTCTAGAATTTTTTTCATCAGTAACCTCCCTTCTTGCTTGTGGGCCAATGAGAAGGCTGCAAAATCTTTGTCAGAGATTGGCAACTTCCCTACCAACCAATAGGAAAGTTGCTTACCCCTTACTATATAGGAAACTCCCCAGCAGCCATTTTCTGTTGTTTTTCTGCAGTTCTGAGAGAGACAGCAGTGACATTGCTGTGCTCTGTGCTTTCATCTGGATCCTATTCCTTATCCAATTACATTAGATAGTTAGTTAGCTCATATATATATAATACAGATAGTTAGTGGGAGATAGTCAGTATAGGTTAGATAGTGATATAGTGTAAGCTATATGCAGGGTGTTAGATAGTGTGATAGAAATTACTGTTTCTCTGCTGTCCATACATACATGCTACAAACATAGTGCTGTGATGTCACAACAATACTTAGTGCACCAATCAGTAATATCTACTCAGACCTGATAAAATGGGAGCAATTAGATAACTCCAGCTATACTGCCATTACCTCCTCCATGTTTAGTACGCACCTGTGCGCAGTGTCGGACTGGGGTACTTAGGGCCCACCAGTGTAACTGATTCTGGGGGCCCACCTTAGGGCTCCTGCACACAAACTTATTTTTTTTCCATGCTTGTACCGTTCTTTTTACTTCAATGGGGCCGAAAAAAAAAAAAAAAAAGACTCTGTGTGCATTCCGTGTCTGTATGTCCGCATGGCTGTTCTGCAAAATGATAGAACATGTCCTATTATTGGCAGCATTACAGACAAGGATAGGACTGTTCTATTAGAGGCCGGCTGTTCTGTTCGGCATAATGTGGAATGCACCCGGTATACATGTTTTGCGGATCCGCAATTTGCAGACTGCAAAACATCCAACGGTAGTGTTTACGAGCACTTACAGTGATAACAGAAATATTAAAGATGAAGTATGATGGCAGACATTCACAGCAAAATGCACAAACATACATATGGCAGAATTTACACATATATGGATATCCTGCACCTAAGTCAGTCAGAAACAAGACACATGCAGCGCACACCAATTACTCATTGGACAGATGTGGCACACAAGACACTTATACATGGCTGACATGCCACTGATGCTTATGTCACATACTGCACATACACCACTGATACATAAAACATAAACAGGTAAAACTCGAAAAATTTGAATATCATGCAAAAGTTCATTTATTTTAGAAATGCAACTTAAAAGGAGTTGCATTCATGCAACTTAAAATTAGAATATTGTGAAAAGGTTCAATATTCTGTGTCTCCGGATCCTGTAGCTGCTTGTCACCTAACGCCCTAATTAAGACACCGCCAGTATGCTGCTTAACCACTGAGGAAGGGGCAAGTTCAGACCCCGAAACGCGTTTGGTGACAAGCAGCTACAGGATCCGGAGAAGCCATGATATCGTTTGGCTTTATTGAGAGAAAGAAAGTCTCCAAAAATTGCTCCCAAAGGATCCATTCACTCAAGCGGAGTGATTAACAAATAGACGCGTGCCTACTACTAAAGACTGTGAGTTGTTATAGGCTGATACAAACTACAGCCTCCGATACCATCTCTTAACTCCGCCTCATATTGGAACACGTGGATAAAGCAGATCATCTGATCAGTCTGCACGTGACCTAACAGGAAGGTCCTTCATACCTACTCGGCGTCCTTACCGTACGGAGATATCTTCTGATCTAGGAGGATTGAATTTATGTACGCGACACGTGGAAGGGTAACGTACTGAATATACGTGCCGAATATATCTATGACTGTATGTCTCGAATTTAGTCATCTATATTGAATATACGAGTCGAATATTTCCACACATTCCTCTATATCGAATATATGAATTGAATATTGTTATATATTCATCAGTTGATGTTTCGTCTCGAAATATAGGTGACATTAGCGCACTGGAATTTTGGGCATTGACCCACAACCAAAGGGGTTATCCAGTGAACTTTTACAACATACAGTGCTGCTGTTTTTGCCATACACTCCTATGAGAACTGGAACATATTGGTCTATCTTTGCCAAGGTGGAGGGTAGCCATTACAATCCCTCAAATTTTGTTTATTATTGGATAGTGTATGCATGTATTTTATTGGCGCCTTTTTATTTGTGAAAGGTTATTGTTATGTGATGTGGATGTTATTGCAATTGTAATTCCATACATACATATTTTATCGAATAAATATAATCCATTACAATTAATATTGTATTGGTTATCCATTGGTTCCAGATAGCCGAGTGCCCCTTACCAACTATTTATTGTATTTACTGAAGTGAGACAAACCCTTAAACCCCTTTAAGCATAATTGTGTGGCATGAAATTTATCAAATCTTAACCTTCTCAAATTGAACATAATCTACAGTATAAGGCCTCATGCACACGACCGTTGTTTGGGTCCGCATCCGAGCCGCCGTTTGGCGACTCGGATGCGGACCCATTCATTTCAATGGGGCCGCAAAAGATGCGGACAGCATTCCATGTGCTGTTCACATCCATGGCTCCGTTCCGCGGCCCCGCTAAAAAAATATAACATGTCCTATTCTTGTCCGCGCTTTGCGGACAAGAATAGGCATTTATATTGCCGGCGCCCGTTCCGTTCCGCAAATTGAGGAAGGCAACACGGGCGCCTTGCATTTTTTTGCTGATCCGCGGTTTGCGGACCGCAAAAAACAGCACGGTCGTGTGCATGAGGCCTTATTAAAAGGGTTGTCCGACCACAAGGACCTATTGCCTATCTACAGGATAGGTGATAAATATCAGATTGCTGGAGTCTGACTGCAGGAACACCCACAGATTATGAAAAAAGGGGTCCTGAGACATTCAATTACATTACCGCCAATCTATGTACACAAGGGTCCTAAGACCACGTTGCCTTGATCATGGGGGTCCCAGTAGTCAGACCCCCACTAATCAGACACTTATCACCTGTCGTGTCATAGCTGTTGGACCTTTTCACATTCCCTATCTTTAAAGGTTTTCTTTGGGTGTAAAAATAAATAAATAAAAATTAAAAATCCAGCCCAAAATATGTGTCAAACTAAAATAGAAATGCTCACCTGTTAAAGGGCCTGTGTCCAATTTTCTAGTTACCCTCTATCCACAGGATAGGGGATAACTAAGTGATCTGTGGGGGTCTGAACGCTGGAGCCCCCACTGATCCCCCTTCTTGATTGAGTGGCAGGTCGAGCATATGCCCTGCCTCTCCATCCATTCTTTATGGGGTCGCCGGAGATGGCGGAGCACAGGGCTGGCTATTTCCAGTGGTCCCAAAGAGAATGAATGGAGCAGCAGGGCGTATGTGTGGCCTGCCGCACCATCAAAAAGGGGGAACAGGACCCGTTCCTGGTATAAGTGGGGGTCGCAGAATCGGACCCCACTAATTATATAGTTATGCCCTATGTGAGGAGAGGATAACTTGAAAACCTGGACAACCCCTTTAAATCCTCCACCACTCCACCACCAGTATCTCTTTACATGGCAGCAGTGATGGCTGTAAATACGAAATATCACCACTGCCGCCATGTAAACCATACGTGTCAATACTGGAGAATGTGACGCACTGTGCAGAATTTTTCAGTCATAAGTCCAACCCCCTTTGCAGGTCATAACCTTTAACAAAGTCAAAGCAAAGGTGCTAGATTAGCAACGTGAGCAAAGGGCACAAATGGAGGGTCATAACTGAAACGGAGGCATTAGGGTTACCTGAGGCAGGATAGTAGTGTGGATCCTGGAGCAGGGGTAACTGGAGAGGAGGCAATATTAGTGGTGCATTTAGAGTTGGGGCATCTGGATCTGGGGCATTTATGGGGGTGCACCTAAAGTAGAGGCATTAGGGTTGCCTGAGGCAGGGTAATAGTCGAGATCCTGGAGCAGAGGGAGGGCAACTGGAGAAGAGGCAATATTAGGGGTGCATTTAGAGTGGGGGCATTAGGGGGCATCTAGAGCTGTGGCACTAATGAGGGTGCACCTAAAGCAGAGGTATTGGGGGGACCTAGGGCAGAATTCCCCCAATGCCACTCTGAACTCTGCAGAGAGCAGCACACATGCACAGATCTGAGTCTACTGTTAACAAATCCCCTATTTCCCCCTTACAGTCTCCTACAGCTCACTACTGTCACACACCTGAGAAATCAGCCCAGCACCGCAGAGGAGTCCTTCTCTCCAGCAACCACAGTTTTCTGACAGCAGGGAGGGCAGGAGAATGGCCAGACATGTTCTCTCCTCCTTCACTGACAGCAGCCGGGAAGTTTAAAAGATACTGCGGGGCCTCCTGTACAATTTACACCAGTAAGAGGCTGTATCACTGTGTGATACTGCCACCTAGTGGCTATAATAATTATCTCTCTTGAGAAACAAGAGAAATAATTACTCGTCTGTCTTATCTCCGGGTGCAGGAGACTGGGGGTCCACCGAGGAATCCCCCGCCTCCCCGGTGGGCCAGTCCGACCCTGGCTATACCCACAGCATGCTTTATATTTCACAGACACTGCTAGTTTAAAACTTAGTTTCCAGAGCATCTCCTAGAGGCGATCTGTGAAAACCACAGAAAAAACATGAATGGCATCTGTGTTGTGTCTAGTGATGGACGAACATCGGCCGGGACGATTCACGAAAGCATTCGCGATCAAATGTTTGCGAACCGCACGTTCGTGGCGGGCACCAATCACTTTAATGGCAGGCGAACCTGAAAAACCTTCAGGTCATATTTCCAGCCAGCAAACACTTACTAGAAGTAAAATATAATAGAAAAACAGTCGGCACTGCCCAGTGTGCTCTTAGTATACAGCAGGATTCACATTCATAGGGATCGTCATGCGATAGAATTGATGATGCTCTGCCCAATAAATGTCCGTAGCAATACCACAATTGAAGGAAAAAAACAATGCCGGCACTCACCGGAATATTGTATCACTTGCAGCTTTATTCCATATTAAAATCCCAGCAGATGCGGGGCACTTCACAGAGACACAAGGCAACAGCTGTTTCGCGCTGAATAGCGCTTTGTCAAGCCTACTGTGACGCAGGGGGAGAGCGCAGTAAATACTTACCTCCCACACCTACCTCACAGCCGGACAGGTGAATCAATCACACATATGAACTACTCGTACAAATGCAAAATTTCACAATAAAAACAAAGTAATGATCAGATAAAAACAGCCAAGTCATTCTTGTCATTCAGCCCTAATGCTCCTGCAGCGTACTCAAGTTGTGCGTAGTAGGTGTTTCTGGGTGATGTAGTGCAATATACACTAACCTGGTACAGCTGACTCTCTGCAAGGGCAGGTATAGGTAGGGAATAGTTCGTGACGCCAGTGCCAAGTAAACGGTGGCACGCCGTTTGCGGAAAGCAGAAATAATTTGAGGAAACGTGGTGTTAAAACAGAACTTCAACTTTAGTAGTTTGCAGGCAGAGACAATATTGGAAACGCAGTTCCTCAGCATACAGTCGATTTTGCAATTCGGTCGATGCAGGCAATTCAGTACAGCAGGGTAATTACAGAGTGTTGAACACAGGACTTGCAGCAAAGGAGCTTGCACTCTAACTCTGTCTGATCCTGGAATGTAGCAATTCTTCACCAAGGCCCATTAACCTAATTCTGGCTTTATATCCTTGGCTATGGCTTCTATAAGTACCTCCTCTGTTTCTCTCAGTACCTCTGGCTCCTCTGATCTTTGCCTCAGTCTCTCCTAGCTTCTGAATGGTTCCTCAGGCCCTTAGGCTAAGATGTTCCTGCTTCTGCATATGGGTATTCAGGAGGGAATCTTCTCCTGAACAGCAGGCTTCAGGCCTGGACTTGTCTCAGACATTGTCTAAACTCCAACTGTAGATTACAGACACTAGACTCCGTCTCCCCTGCACTTCCCTGACTGGGCTTTATATAAACTAGGGCTCCCTAGCTCCCTCTATGGACTAGAAGTAGGAATGACACCCCTAGCAGGCCTGTAAGTGCAAGTTTCAGTGACAGGGAAATACACACATTACATTACATTTTATAAAACTGGCATACAACAACTTCCCCATAATTAAGGAGGGACGACAGCACACCAAGTGACCTTTGGTAGTAACGGGTATTACAACTCCCGTATACTACATACCCCACTGCTTTAAGCTGAGTACGACCTCGTACTCCATCATGGGTCGCCCAACTGGAATCTCTACCTGAAATAGAAAATAGAGACATGCAGGCATACATACATGTAATTCATCTGCATTTACATTTACATCAGGTCCAATTGGCAAAAGTGAAGGGTAGTGACAAGGGGCGTCGTTCTCTTCTCTCAGGATAGTGAACGGAACGGGGGCGCTGACCTGGCACAGCGTAACATTATAACCAGGATAGTCCATGACAATGAATAAGTCCATGATAAAACAGTAGAAAACGGTATAAAAGTTCTTGGAGGCTCAAATAACAAACATGAGTCCGTACCCAGGTTATTTCTCATTAAATCACAGAGGCTCTCATGCGGTGGAGTCCATCTCTGGGCACAATACTTTTAAAAGAGTAAGAATCGCAGAGGCTCAGGTACTTTTGAGTCTGTCTCCGGGCACGGTTCCTTGGTAACTGGTTGCACAATAAAATGGACAGCAAAGACAAGTGCTGTAAAACCCCTGATCAACCTGAAAAGGGGGTGAAGGGTAAAAGGTGCAACAAAGGAACAGGCACAACTTGGCGTGGGTAACAAAAGCAGGCAGGAGGTCCTGGAAACAAACGTGGCCTTGCTGACTTTGTGATTTCAGTGGTCAACACCTACCACTGAGCCGTGGACAAACTGGCAGCCGCAACAAAGGACCAGCAACATAGGACTCCTGTCCTGGAAGGGTTAACATCACCTTCTGAAGAAATAAATCAAAGGCCTAGCAGGCTGATCACAGTGGCATATTGTAGCTGCTTGGCTCTGCTGGCAGGTATCGTCTGTAGTAGTCCTCTACAGGAGGATGTGCCCACATAACAGTATCAGGGGGCAGCTGCAGGGTAAAGGGGCCCCTAATAGGTATTGGCCCCATAGGCCTAGGGGTGAACCCTCTGATGGACCGTGCCGGCCCTGGCATGATCACTGCAGGGTGTGACGTGCTTGGCACCGCCGCAGCAAGCGGTCCGGTGCTCTGGGTGCAGCAATTCACGGCAATCGCGGGTCCGGTCTGGGGCACTGACGGAGCGGTGACAACAGAAGGCGGTCGGCGGGTGGTGACAGGCACCCTTACCTCATCCTTCCTCGGCGGTGTCTGGATCCTGGCGGTGTAGGTCTTACGCAACTCCCGCAACTTCTCCTCCAGCCGGACGATCTGCTCACCGATACTCTCTGTGTCGGAGTCGCTGTTCTCTGCTGGCGCCGCCGGCGCAGGTACAGTCACCGATGACGCAGACTCGGCCTCTTCAGGTTCTGGACTTGCATCTGGTCTCCGTCCCATCCGGATGTTCTCAAAGGTAGCACTAAGTCCTTTTAACTGTTCCAGCTCAGATATTGTCTTCTCCCGACGAGGCAGCTCGGGGGAAGGATAGGGGCTCACCCATTTCTCCAACACGGTTGGCTGCCAGAAGACGTTCGGCCCGATGAAGGAGCTCCGCTCCTGAAAGGCATGATGGGCCGGCTCTGGAGAGCGTTCCGGTTCTCGCTCGCAGCCAGAGTAGTCTTCTCCTTCTTCTGCCTCCCAATCCTCAGGTCCTCGCTTCGGACGGGTCACAGCAGTCGCATAGGGGCCTCGCAGGCCCTCGGCAGGGGTGTACTCCACTTCCTCTCCCTCGCGGAGGCTGTGCTGGTACGAAGGGAGGTAGTCTCTTTTGACAGACCTTCGATTGACATAGAGGTCTCTGCCAGTAAGATAGTCCTGAATAAACCCGTAGCCACGGGGTTTGTCAAACGACAGCACCACTCCCTTTCTCCTTTCCAGGCGGGGTTGGGTGTGTGTATGCTTCTCGTGAATGGTCTTGGTCAATTCCTCACACACGATCTTAGTCTTGGTATTTCGCTTGATAGCGGCCTCTCGAATCTCCGCCATCAGGGAAGACCATTTGAACGATGGCTGAAAAAAGTCCCTCCATGAGCCATAGTAGGGCTCGGGTTCTTTCTCCCTGGTGCGGCAGGCGGGTTGCTCCGGTCCCGGAGCGTAGGCCGGTGGAGCCTCTCCTGGCTCTACACCGGTGTCGATCATCTTTTCAATTACAGGTGCGGACGCTGCAGCAACACTCTGCTCACAATTCAACATGCTCGATCCTTCTGAGGAGAGCGATAGGGTCGCGTCAATTAAAGTAGCCAGCTCCTCCCATTGCACTGGGAGGCCGCCCCCCAGGTATTCCAGTATATGGAGGGCGGTGTCCATGCTGGCAGACATGCAAATGTCCAGATAAGCCGTGGCGCCTGCCCTTGACCTTCTTCCCGCTTTTTCCTCAGAAAGGCGCCAATTTTTCCCGCCTTTTCGGGATGAAGGTGACGCAGCAGTAAATTCAGCAAGCCCAGCGGCCATCTTTAGGTACAAACGCTGTCTATTCACTGACGGCAAGCAGGAATGTTTAAAGTCCACAAAACCACACTCCAATGCGGCGACTTTCTTCCTCTGTGCAGCGCAATACTGTACAGCGCTTTTTAGAAGTTTTTGACACACTTTGGTTATGATTTTTAATCCACAAAGTCCACTTGAATAAAACAGGCAAATTGTCACTTTGGTCACAGGGCAACGGTATAAGGCACAAAGTTCACGCTTCTTGCACTAGAAAGCGTGCGTATCCTGTTCGTGACGCCAAAAGAGAGGTGCAGCGTACTCAAGTTGTGCGTAGTAGGTGTTTCTGGGTGATGTAGTGCAATATACACTAACCTGGTACAGCTGACTCTCTGCAAGGGCAGGTATAGGTAGGGAATAGTTCGTGACGCCAGTGCCAAGTAAACGGTGGCACGCCGTTTGCGGAAAGCAGAAATAATTTGAGGAAACGTGGTGTTAAAACAGAACTTCAACTTTAGTAGTTTGCAGGCAGAGACAATATTGGAAACGCAGTTCCTCAGCATACAGTCGATTTTGCAATTCGGTCGATGCAGGCAATTCAGTACAGCAGGGTAATTACAGAGTGTTGAACACAGGACTTGCAGCAAAGGAGCTTGCACTCTAACTCTGTCTGATCCTGGAATGTAGCAATTCTTCACCAAGGCCCATTAACCTAATTCTGGCTTTATATCCTTGGCTATGGCTTCTATAAGTACCTCCTCTGTTTCTCTCAGTACCTCTGGCTCCTCTGATCTTTGCCTCAGTCTCTCCTAGCTTCTGAATGGTTCCTCAGGCCCTTAGGCTAAGATGTTCCTGCTTCTGCATATGGGTATTCAGGAGGGAATCTTCTCCTGAACAGCAGGCTTCAGGCCTGGACTTGTCTCAGACATTGTCTAAACTCCAACTGTAGATTACAGACACTAGACTCCGTCTCCCCTGCACTTCCCTGACTGGGCTTTATATAAACTAGGGCTCCCTAGCTCCCTCTATGGACTAGAAGTAGGAATGACACCCCTAGCAGGCCTGTAAGTGCAAGTTTCAGTGACAGGGAAATACACACATTACATTACATTTTATAAAACTGGCATACAACAACTTCCCCATAATTAAGGAGGGACGACAGCACACCAAGTGACCTTTGGTAGTAACGGGTATTACAACTCCCGTATACTACACTCCCATTGCATTGGTTCTAATAATCCATTCGGCTTCTTTTTGTAACAAAATAAGTTTCCTATCTACTCCTCTAGCTAGCAAATTAACCACTTCAATGCCTGCACATTTTAAAACCTCTTGTTTTACATGTGCGCGTTCCATAAGCCTTGTAGCTCCAATTCCAGTTTCAATCGACTTCTTATGTTTTCTGAAGAGCATATAAAGGGCTCTATAGGTTTTACCCATATAAAAGCGTCCAAATGGGCAAAGAACAACATAAACCACAAATTTCGTTTTACAATAATGAACTGGCTAACTGTATGTTCTGCATTGTCCATGTGTATCCGTGTGCTCTTGTACACAAAAGTGCACATTGAGCAGTGTCCACATTTGAAATTGCCCCCAGGACGCCATCTCTCCAACCAATTCTCTCTGGCATAGAGTAGGTTACTATTAGTAATCACGTCTCCTATGGTTTTGCTACGTCTAAGGCCTCATGCACACGACAGTATTTTTTCACGGTCCGCAAAACGGGGTTCCGTTGTTCCGTGATCCGTGTCCGTTTTTTCTTCCTTTATGCTTCCATGTGTCCGTGTGTCCGTTTTTTTTGCGGACCGTCAGAAAACAAGGAATGGTGAAAAAAATTAAATTTTAATAACTCCACCAAGGAGACTGGTATAAATGAAGGTCACCTGAGTTTGGTTTTGTGGCAATTTTCTGTAGTCTTCACAGAGTACAGAGGTTCTTTTGGTTGCTTGTCTTTGCTGTATCACCATGGCGGATGACTCTGAGGAAGAGGTCTTACTGCATTGGCTTGTTTCTCGGCGATGGGGACAGCGCACTCCTTTGTTGGATGAGGAACCGAGTAGAAGGCGGCGATTTTGGGTCCATCCGATTGTTTCACAACGCTACCGGAAAGGACACTTTCATACCCTCTACAAAGATCTGCGCCTGCATCCAGAGAAGTTTTTTTCCTTCTGTAGGATGTCAGTGACTACATTTGATTGCTTGCTGTCGTCTCTACGTACTGTCCTTACCTTCATGGACACCAATATGAGGCGCAGCATTTCTCCTGAGGAAAGGCTCATCGTCACGTTGAGGTAAGCAATATTTTCCGTTTAAAGTTTCACCAGTAATATACACTGCTTCTGTCAGGAGGAACATGTGCTAGAAAATGGCTGCTGTTAGACATGTGCTACTGTTTGCTGAAGTAACCTTTCTTTGCCCATAATGTTTTGTGGGAATGTTTTTTTTATTTGTTTTTAAAACCGTTAATCCCTGACACATAACATCCCAATATTGAAGGTTGTCTATTCTTTTGTGCAAGTTTCAAACTTGTGTTCAGCTAACGTCCTCGAGACACTCCAATAATCTACAGCACTCGCCAGTAGTTTGTGAAAAATTGTGATTTATTCAGTCAGTCAGTCAGGTTACAGCAGGCTGTAACCTGCCTGTCTGAGTGATTAAATCACCATTTTTCACAAACTACTGGCGAGTGCTGCGGATTATGGGAGTGTCTGGAAGAATTGGGACCCTCAGTCAGGATCCCTATCTGCGTGCACCACCCGGCTAGAAGCCTATATACCGGTCTGTACCCTATTTTGTGGGATTGTGGTGCTGCCAACCCCTGAGATTTTCAGCTAACGTCCTCATCATGCATAATGTTCACATTATTTTGAAGTTGCCCATAACTTTCAGCATTTCAAAGGGGCTAAACACCGTTGTTGTTACTTAGTTGTGGTAGTACTGTCCACACCCCAATAGATGGGAGTATTTTGCTCATAGACACAAATTCTAATTTTTTATTTTTGTTTAGTCGACAAAGGACATAGGGCAGTGATGGCGAGCCGTTTTCAGACTGAGTTCCCAAACTTCAACCAAAAACCCACATATTTATCGCAAAGTGCCAACACGGCAATTTAACCTGAATACTATAGTCCAATATAGTTTATCTTCCATGTATCTTATCATTTAGCTATAATAGCCTGCCTACATTCAGTGCTGCCTGTCCTTTTCATAGTGTGCCCTGTGCTGATGAATGGTCGGAAAAGTCTAAGGTATATTGGTAAACCATAGACTTTTTCTAGGGTGTGGGTGCCCACAGAGAGGGCCCTGAGTGCCACCTCTGGCACCCGTGCCATAGGTTCGCCACCACTGACATAGGGTGTTTAAAATCATGTCTTGTATACAACATTATACGTGATTCATGAATCTGATGTTCCCTTTGATTTGCTGCTGACTGATTTTATTTTTTTTCAAATTTCAACTAATTCCTTGCAACTGGGAACTCTTTTGCATCCCTGCATTTTGAGTTTCTTTTAGGAACCTCGATGATCTCTCGGATTGTACGTCACACTTGCCATGTCATCTGGCAGCAACTCTGAGAGACGGTGATGCCGCAGCCCAAGGCGGACGATTGGGTTCGGATTGCTGAGGGCTTCCAAATTTCTGCGCAGTTTCCCAACTGCATCGGGGCAATGGATGGCAAGCACATCCGTGTGAAGAAGCCTCCTCACTCAGGGTCCCGATTCTTCAATTATAAACAATATTTTTCGGTAGTGCTGATGGCTGTTGCTGACAGTAACTACCGGTTTATAATGGTTGATATCGGGGCCTATGGAAGCACTGCGGATGCACGCATCTTTAGTGCTTCTAGAATGGGTGAGCGGCTTCGTGCCAACCAGCTTGCCCTTCCCGAGTCCAGAAGACTGCCCGGATATGCAGATCCGCCGGCTCCATTTGTCATCGTGGCGGATGAAGGGTTTGCATTGACTCCACATGTTATGCGGCCCTTCCCAAAGTGTGGTTTGGATGTCAGGAGGCGTATTTACAACTACCGGTTGACTCGTGCCCGTCGATATGTTGAGTGCGCTTTTGGGATACTCTCTAGCAAGTCGAGGGTGTTATTGTCATTCATACAGATGGATCCGGAGAATGCTACCCTGGTGATTCAAGCTTGTGTTGTTCTACATAACTTCACCAGGATTCACGAGGCTTCCTCTTCTGTTGACATGGAAGATCTTCCTACGTCATCAGATTTGGGTTTGGAAAGGACCCTGCATACACGACCTGGGACTGCAGGCATTGCGGTTCGGGAACTCTATGCAGACTACTTTTACAGCCCAGAGGGGTCCTTGCCATGGCAGAGGGACGCTATTCGTGGCAGTTTTTGAAATCTTCTGGGCTCTTTAGTTGTTTATTATTTTGCAGATAGATTACTAAAATTTATTGTGGTAGTTGAGTGTAGGGACTCGCAAGAGAATGAGGACCCTTGACGTGGGCTTGCGGGCTGAGATTTTTTTTTCGACATCACATATTTTAAACTGCATATAACTAAATATTAAAGATGTTTTTGTTAAAATGTAAATTGACTTAAACATCTTTAGTATTTTGCATATATGGTCCAAATTTTTTTCTAATACCTCATGATCACAGTATCCCAAAATACAGATGTTGTTCTTCGAAATAAAGTGTTGCTTTGTGAGCTAGAGTGCGTGTGGAATTGTCTTTACAATGTGTTGAACTCTAAATGTATTGTGGATTGAGAAAATAAACACAAGTCAAATTGTTTTCTCTCAAACAAACTTTAAATAAAATATGTGGATCTCAAATCCAAAAACAATAGCAATGTAGATAAATAAAAAACATATACAGAAAAAGTGCTTGTGTATTTTTTATAAACAACTAGGTCTTGGGTAAATGACCCATGATCAAATGACGACCGTGGCCTTACATGGGCCTGTTGTGTGGCCCCAGTTGGCAAAGTGCCGGGATAATGCGGCTGACCCACATGATGTGTTGGTTCTTGAGATTGCTGGTATGGTGGTTGGGGGGGGAAGATGGCCCTTGGGTTGTTTGGGGAGGCTGATGATAGCTGCCTGTTTGCTGCTGCTGAGCAGCATTTAGTATTTCATTTTTCAGAAAATTAATTTTGGCAAGTATGTCCCCCTGGTAAGGGGTACAATACATCTTGATGACTAGGGCCAATGAAGCCAGGCACTCATGGTATTTTTCAGGAGTGACCTGCTTAATTAGTGGCCCTAGTCCCCTTAGCATCGCCTCCTCCAAGCCATCACTCCTCCTCTGAGCAAGAAAGTCTATGACGCGTGCGTCAATCATTTCACGATTCTCTTGCCCAGAGGTAGAGGGAGGGACATGGCGGCAACGCCTGGGCTGCGGCTGATGAACTCTTTGTGGATTGGCCAGTGGTAGGGTGGCCTGGGCCAGTGTCGAATCTTCAGGGTCCTCCGCTGGCGTTGGTGCTGGACTTGTGGCCGGGGAGAAAACAGCCGGGGTTTCACTCCCCGCCGTCTCCGAGTCATCAGAGGCATTCAGACTGTCCACAGTACTGTATTTGAAAGAAACACAAAAAAATATATTATATCATTTGATTTCCTCATTGCAAAAGTACATCATTTTTAATAAGTGAAAACAGCTGTGTGTGTGCAATATATATACGGTGTGGCAGCATACATCAGATATTTGTTTTTACACAATGAATAACACCTTCAATATGAATTTTTCCATGAAAAAATTGGGAAATTTTTTTAATAAACGATGGGAAATGTCATGTAAAGGCCTAATGTGACACTATTTGGAACACATTGTTTGGCGTTTGGAGCTGTCCAGCCTCAAAAGAGGATTACTCATTTAAGGACCAAAACCAGTGCTGATATTCAGTCCATCTCGTCTGTATGTCGCCTCCTTCCACCATCCAAACATCCTTGATGTAATGTAAACCTAATAGAACATCATTTCCAGAGAAACAACATGTACCAGGCAACACTTGACCATGGTTGGAGTAGTAGTTTAAATTCTGCTGGTCAAACGTAGTTGGAACATCATTATACTCCATTATCATAGAATTATGTTATTGGCATTTTATATGAGAACTTTTAGGAAGCCATGTTGTGGTTTGTAGTATAGCATTTAACCTATATAAATGACAATGACAATACCTAATGGGTATCAAATTCTAAAACATACAACAGTAAGATAATAGGTATGTATGGAAAAGATATAACAAACACAAATGGCTACACTATTCAGGGCCCCCAAAAAAAGAGGGTTTATCCTACCTTTTGAGATTTGAGACCTATCCATAGGATAGGTACACAAGAATATATTGGTGTGTGACCCACAGCCGTCTAACACGATGATCAACTGTATGAGGAGATAATGCGTGCAGTGCGCACGTGCCATCTCCCTTCTCTATTCTTGATCAGATTGCAAACATCTATGTTCCTTGACCGTGAAAATATTGCTTCACAGGAACAAAAGAGAGAGGGGAGGCGCCATCTGCACACTGCACGTGTCGTCTCATCATACAGCTCATCAGCGGTGGTGCCTGGTGTGACTCCACCACAAAAATGATGGAGACCATCTACACCAGGCATGTCCAAACTGTTGCCCGCCAGCTGTTGCACAACTACAACTCCCAGCAGGACTGGATAGCTTACAGCTATTATGGCATGCTGGGAGTTGCAGTTTTGAAACAGCTGGATGGCCTCAGTTTTGACATGCCTGACCTACTCAAAGGATAGGTCATCAGTAGTACAACGCAACACAACCCATTACTTTCTTTTCCACTATTGCTCACCAAGATTATAACCTAAGTTTAAACAACATTTTTAATGACAAAAAAACATCAAAAATACTTATGGCCTCAAATCCATAACTGGCCTCAAAAACTGCAACTGCGCAGTGTAAAGATATGACCTTTTTTTGGAGGTTCCCTCACCGCTCCGGCCTTTGCTTGTTACCTCCCTTCTAAATTGGTCACGGCAACTTGCCCAGCGGGTTTTAGTCTGTTTGACTGTAAAGAAATGACATAATATACCAATTACTAAAAATTAAATAGAATCAAAAAATACATACAAATAGTTAACAAAAAAAAAAGTGGAAATGTTATCCTAGTTCAAGGAGACAAATCACCAAAATATCTGAATTGGCCAGATTATACAGCACATAGTACAGTACTGCAGGTGTGTGGATACTAATGTACAAGGTCAGGGAGGAGGAGACTAGTCGTGCAAGTCATTTGGACTAAAATACTTTAGAATATGTGAGGGTGACAACTATAAGATGCTCAATTACAACAAGGACACGTGTCACCAAATAAAAAGTGCCCATGCATGTGATTAGACATGAGTACTGTATGCTGTAGCAAAGGGAAGGACAGCCATTTAAAGTTAGAAATGGTGGGGTATGGTATTTAGTGCAAAAAAACCATGTACAGGCCTTTATGCAAAATGAAGCTGGACCACAAAATAAACACTATTCTGACCTCATGGAATTTATAACTACATCATTTTGGCACACACAGGGCAAGGACAGCACAACTACATTGCTATCACTTACCTAAATCTGCCCGGCCTCGGCTATCTGCTTTGGCCCATTCGGCCCATCTCATACTACGGGCCACTTGTTCCCACGCAGCATCCTTTCTGACTCGGTCCAGATAGGAATTGCATCTGGTGTCCCAGAGCTCGGGCCTCTCCTGTACCAAATTATTAAGCTTTTCCACATTCCAGCGTGGCATGTTTGAAGAAAATAAAGCTGCAATGTCTGCCTCACCACACTACAGCTTTTCGGCACAGGTGGCTAGCAATTAGCATAACCTGTGACCTTAAACTTCCTGTATATATTTTTTTAATCGTTTTATTGGCACAAGTTTTGGCCATGGCAAAAGATAGAAATAAAACGGACGCAGACGCGGATGTCAATCGGGTGTGCCTCCGCGTTTTTTCACGGTCCCATTGACTTGAATGGGTCCGCGAACCGTTTTCCGTGAAAAAAATAGGACAGGTTATATTTTTTGGACGGACTGGAAACACGGATCACGGACGCGGTTGACAAACGGTGCATTAGCCGAGTTTTCAACGGACCCATTGAAAGTCAATGGGTCCGCAGAAAATCACAGAAAACCGAACAACAGACACGGGACACAACAACGGTTGTGTGCATGAGGGCTAAAACTCACAGTTAGCATATTATTTGTTTTCTCGCTCAGTTGGTCATCTTTTTGTAGCATATGCCAGTTGTTCAAAACCGCTTTCTTAATGGTTTCTGCTATAGGGGAATCTATATAATATAAAATGATTAGCCCTACCCCCGAATAATTATACAATTAGGTGGTCATTTATTATATAGAAATAAGTCTATGTTAGGCGTATTTCTGACACAGATTGTGGCGCAAAGGTCCTTAGCACCGCAATCTGCATTTTTTCCCGCTCATGCGAGGCCTAAAAAAGGATGGCATGGGCAGGGAAAGGGATACAGTTATGGCCATTCAGTTATTGGATACCACTGCCATACATTGACCGGATAACACCTCTGTACAGTGACCGGATAATACCGCCATACCGTGACTGGATGAAAGGGAATGACTAGGGGCACTGCACAGGGTGTGGTAAGAGGGCACAATGCAGGGTGTAAGGGGGCACAGTATAGGATGAGGGGCACAGTACGGGGTGGAGGGCACAGTCACATGACCCTGCGACATTAGAAGGTCCTTATGGTGAATGCGGTTCATATGCCACCATAATGAGTGGCAGAGGAGTGAGACAAGGGTGTGATTATGTGGCTAGAGATAAAAAAAAATACTGTCGGCCAGTACATGCCCCAAAAATTAGGCAATAGGCATTCACCTGACAGCAAAGAACTTTGGATTCTGTGGCAGAAGGTACATTAGGCTGTCAAAGGATAAATATGTAACTGTTGTCCAGTACAGGCCCCAAAAATTAGGCAATAGGCATTCACCTGACAGCAAAGAACTTTGGATTCTGTGGCTGGAGGTACATTAGGAGATCACAGGATAAACTGTATTTTTCTCTTTATAAGACGCACCCCCCCGCCCAAAAAAAAGTGGGGGGAAATGGCAGTGCGTCTTATAACGCGATGGTGTAATTTTTACATGGCTGACACTGATGTATCGCTGGCCAGTATGCTGCACAGCGCGGCCGGCGATACATCAGTCACAGTGCGGGGTGGAAGGAGGGGCTGGAGGCTGGCAACTCACGGCGGGGCCCGGTGCAGTCACTGTATTACACCAGGCCCCGCGCACAGCAGTCTCTTTGTATGTAAAGTCTATTTCTTTAATGCTGAAGCAATAAAACTAGCCTAATCGCCTGAAACAGTACTCACTCTATGAATGCAGTGGTCCTGGCGCATGACGTCAATCAGTCAGTCACGCTCCTGCTCCTGCTTCATTAATGAAGTGGGAGGAGCGTGACTGACTGAGTGGCGTCATGCGCCAGCCGGACCGCTGCATTAATAGAGTGAATACTGTTTCAGGCGATTAGGCTAGTTTATCAAAGGAGAGCGATTTACATACAAAGAGACTGCTGTGCGCGGGGCCTGGTGTAATACAGTGACTGCACCGGGCCCCGCCGCAAGTTGCCAGCCTCCAGCCCCTCCTCCCACCCCGCATAACTCTAACTGCTGTGCGCAGAGTGTAATGGGACACATATTAATAAAGTAATGCTGTGAAACATAGGGCCATGAGGAGGACCAGCATAAGATGCTATATGTGTGTCATCCACACATATAGCATCTTATGCTGGTCCCCCTCATGGCCCTATGTGTCACAGCACACATCCCCCATAACAGTGCATCATCCACAGATCCCCATAACAGTGTGTCATCCACAGGTCCCCCATAACAGTGCGTCAACCACAGATCCCCCATAACAGTGCGTCAGCCATAGATCCCCTATAGCAGTGCGTCAGCCACAGATCCCCCATAACAGTGTGTCAATCACAGGTCCCCCATAACAGTGTGTCACCCACAAATCCCCCATAACAGTGCATCAGCCACAGATCCTCCATAACATTGTCATCCACAGATCCCCCATAACAGTGTGTCATCCACAGGTCCCCCATAACAATATCATCCCCATACCACCATTAGTTCAAAATCCACCAAAAGCACACCTTTTGGTTCAAAATATTTTTTTTCTTATTTTCCTCCTCAAAAACCTAGGTGAATCTTATAATCAGGTGCGTCTTATAAAGTGAAAAATACGGAATATAACTGTCAGCAAGTACAGGCCCCAAAAATTTGCCAATAGGCATTTACCTGACAGCAAAAAACTTTGGATTCTGTGGCTGGAGGTACATTAGGCGGTCACAGGATAAAAATCGAAGTGTCAGAAAGTACAGGCCCCAAAAATTAGCCAATAGACATTCACCTGACAGCACAGAACTTTGGATTCTGTGGCTGGAGGTGAATTAGGCTGTCACAGCATAAATATGTAACTGTCGGCCTGTATAGGCCCCAAAAATTTGGCATTCACGTGACAGAAAAGGCCTTTTATGCTGTATATAGATAAGGCCAGGACCATTCTTCGTTCTTGGTGGTGGCAGATATGTGTGGGCTGGAATGAGGAATTTCAATTACACGTGGTCATCACAGGTGTTGAATTCCTTCGAGATCAATGCCTCATTCATTTTTAAAAATGTCAGGTAGTCCAGACTGTTGTGACCTAGGGGAGTGCGCTTATCGATCACGATCCTTCCTGCTGCGCTGAACATCATTTCGGACAGGACACTCAACGAGCGGCAAGCCGAGAGTTCCATGGCAAATTGTGCCAGCTCTGGCCACAGGTCAAGCCTGCACACCCTGTAGTCAAGGGGTTCCTCGCTTCTCAGAGCGTTCACATCAGCCGTTAACCTGATGTAGTCAGACACCTGTCGGTCTAGGCATTCCCTGAGGCTGGATCCGGAGGGCAGCTGTCGATGGGTTGGCTGCAAGAATGATCTCATATCCGAAATGACCAACACATCTTCAAACCGCCCTCTTCTTGCAGGTGCGGTAGGATTGGTACCCGCACCTGTTTCTCTGTGGGTGAAAATTCCTCTGCCAGTGCCAACAACAGCAGAATTCAACATCTCTCACAGCAAGGCCTGGAAATGCTGCATTCTGCAAGCCCGCTGGTAACATGTCCGCCATTTTGTGTTTGTACCGGGTGTCTAAGTACATTGCCACCCAGTACAGTTCCTTGACATTTATGCTTTTTATACGAGGGGTCCCTCTTCAAACACTGGAGCATGAAGGCCCCCATTTGCACTAAATTGGAAGCAGTGGAGCGCCCTGGCTCCTGCTCATCTCCCAGGAGAATGTCTTCCTCTGTCTCCTCCCCCTAGCCAGGGACAACACCAGGGATCCCCGAAAAGTTTAAAGCCTGCTCTTCTTGCTCCTCCTCCTCCTCCTCCTCCCCCCAGCCACCATCCTCCTCTGACTCCTCTTCAGACTCCTGCTGACTTGTCTCAGATGTAGTTATTACCCCCCGGGAATTCATTTAGCATTGTGACTTCCTCATCTTCCAGCTCCTTCTCCTCGATGACTTGATCAATGACATGACGCAATATATGCTCCAGAAAGAAGGTGTAAGGTACGATGTCACTGATGGCGCCCTGGCTGCGACTGACCAGTTTGGTGATCTCATCAAATGGCCGCAGAAGTCTGCATGCGTCGCTCATGAGCAGCCACTGGAGCGGTGAAAAAAAAACAAGCTCTCCAGAACCTGTCCTGCCACAGAGTTCGTACAGGTAGCCGTTAATGGCACGTTGCTGCTGTAGCAGCCTTTCAAGCATATACAAGGTGGAGTTCCAGTGCATCGGGCAGTCACAAATCAGACGTCTGACGAGCAAGTGGTGTTACCGCTGAACGTCAGCGAGGTGAGCCATGGCTGTGTAAGATCTTCTAAAATGGCAAGAAATTTTCCTGGCCTGTAGCAAGACGTCCTGAACCCCGGGGTTTTTGGTAATGAATCACTGCACAACTAAGTTCTGGACGTGTGCCATGCAAGGCACCTGTTTCATTTTGCCCTGTTTCAGCGTGCTCAGCAGATTGGCACCGTTGTCGCACACCACTTTACCAACTGTCAAATTGAGCGGGGTTAGCCACTGATTGGCCTGTGACCGCAGAGCTGAAAGTAGTGCAGGACTGGTGTGGCTCTTGGCTTCCAGGCACATCAGCCGCAGCACAGCATGGCAACGTCTCACCTGGCATGTTGAATAGGTTCTGGGGAGATTGAGGGGTGCAGTGGGAGAGGCGGTAGCAGTGGAAAAGGAGGAGTCAGCCAAGGAGGAGACGGAGGATGGAGTAGGAGGAGGAGAAGAAGAGGCAGGTCTGCATGCAATCTGTGGCGGTAGAACCAAATTCACACAGGTGCTACGGGTTACATGCTTGACGGCCGTCAGAAGGTTCACCCAGTGGGCAGTAAAAGCTATGTACCTTCCCTGCCCTTGTTTGCTAGACCATGTGTCTGTGGTCAGATGTATCTTGGCACCGACACTGTGTGCCAGAGATATATTAACTTGCCGCTGAACGTGGCCATATAGTTCAGGGATGCCCTTCTGGGAGAAATATTGTTCCATTGTGGTGTGCCAATGGCCACAAAAAGGCCTCCGAGTCCACCAACTTTATATGGTAGTAGTTGGCGGACTAGCAGTTCTAACAAGCCAGCGGTCATCCATTGGGCAAGAGGATTTTCCGGCGTCATCATTTTTTACGCTCAAACATTTGGGCCACTGAAGCCTGCCTTGTGCCAGATGAACGCAACGACGCACGGTGAAAGGTGGAGTGGAGGACAAATGGGAGGAGAGAGGAAAAGGAGAAAGAGAAGAGGCAGGACGTGGAGCGCCGCGAGGGTGGCTTTGTGGGTTCTGACAGCGTTACACCCACTGGGCTCGGTGATGGGAGGCCAGGTGCCTTCTTTAGACGATCGTTCCTCGTGAGTGTTGGGTTTACCGCTACTCATGCTTGACAGCACAGGGTGCAGATGGCTACAATATTATCAGCAGCTGACACGTTAAAAAAAGCCCACACTGCGGAGCCATGTGTCAGCATCCTGGGAGCTCAAGATGTGACCGTGCATGGTGGATGGCTCGCTCCAGATACATTAGCAGTCTGCTTTTTGCCTCCTGGGCACCGTGAGTTCTGACAGCTTCTCCTCCCTATCTGCTGCTCCGTCTCTCCCTCTGAACTCCCCTCCTCTTCCTCTCTTGTGGGAAAGTGTCCATTGACACGTCATCATCGTCACCTTCACCACCACTGACAGCGGGGACCACCCTCCTTTGGCTGATCTGGGTAATGTCATCAGACTGCTGGGTGGCGGCCGTTGCTACCTCATCTTCCTCATCCAATGCCAAGAATGGCTGTGCATCGGTAAGGTCTGGGAATAGATGGGAAAATAATTCCTCTGGCTCGAGTGGAGGGGCTATGGTGGTGGTGTCTTTGGGGGTGCACACAGCAGAGAGTGAGGAGGGTGCAGATACAGAGGATGAGGTGGGTGCAGAAGCGGAAGGGTGAGTGAGCCACTCAACCAACTCTGGTGCGCCCTTTGAAGGTATCGCACGCTCCTTTTCCAACTTCCCACTTAGGCTCCGTGTTCGTGCACCTGCCTGACCCCTACCATCCTGCAGAACGGTCCGCCTCTTCCTCCGGCTGTCATTTTCTAAATGACCCTCTGCCTAAGTCCGTAGAGAAGAGCAGTATTTGTGGAAGAAGGTATATCGCAGCCCTCAATCAGTATTTGGTGGAAGAAGGTATATAGCAATAGCACCCCTCAATTAGTATTTTGTGGAAGAAGGTATATATAGCACCCCTCAATCAGTATTTGGAGGAAACAGGTATATGGCAACCCTCAATCAGTATTTTGTGGAAACAGGTGTAGTGCAGCCCTCAATAAGTATTTGGTGGAAGAAGGTATATAGCAATAGCACCCCTCAATTAGTATTTTCTGGAAGAAGGCATATAGCACCCCTCAATCAGTATTTGTCGGAAACAGGTATATGGCACCCCTCAATCAGTATTTTGTGGAAACAGGTGTAGTGCAGCCCTCAATAAGTATTTTGTGGAAGAAGGTATATAGCAATAGCACCCCTCAATCAGTATTTTGTGGAAGAAGGTACAGTATATGGCACCCCTCAATCAGTATTTGGCAGAAACAGGTATATAGCACCCATCAATCAGTATTTGGCGGAAACAGGTATATAGCACCCCTTAATCAGGATTTTGTGGAAGAAGGTATATCGCAGCCCTCAAGCAGTTGTTTTTGGAGGGCAACGGGTATATCACACCCGTTGCAATTAGTTACTCCAATAGCGTTTGTCCCTCTATCTATCTGCGGTATCGCAGCAGAACCGAACACAACTGCTGCACAATGCAAATACACTATAATAGAATTTCTAAGTTTGAAAGTATATTATAAGTACATCACACCCATCTATATCGCACCGATCGATAGCATACCTATATGAGTCCTTAAAAGAACTTTTGTGGCCCTATTAGCTAACATTTGGTGTCCCTGCTCCAAAATGCAACCTCTCCCTACACTGGCAGAACACATAATGGAAAATGGCTGCCAGATCAGGTTCTGTTATAGGGTTAGGGGTGTGTCCATGTGCTGAAATGTCTCAATTGGCTGTTTTGTCCCACCTGATGGATGTGTTATGGGTCAATTTTCAGCACTATGCAAAAAAATATAGCGAGTGCAAATAATGCCATATGTTTGCATGTTCGGCAAATCGCGAACGAGCAAACTTTGCCACTAAACGCCGGGCGAACCGCAAGGCCATCTCTAGTTGTGTGTGTGGTTTTCATGGACCCATAGACTATAATGTGTGTGAGGGATCCCTAATCATGGGCATGCTTCCACGGTGACACCACATACTTTGGCGATTACATGTTAAAATCAATGGGTATGTGTGCTGAACATAGATAGTACAGTCGTGGCAAAAAGTTTTGAGAATGACACAAATATTAGTTTTCACAAAGTTTGCTGCTAAACTGCTTTTAGATCTTTGTTTCAGTTGTTTCTGTGATGTAGTGAAATATAATTACACGCACTTTATTACGTTTCAAAGGCTTTTATCGACAATTACATGACATTTATGCAAAGAGTCAGTATTTGCAGTGTTGGCCCTTCTTTTTCAGGACCTCTGCAATTCGACTGGGCATGCTCTCAATCAACGTCTGGGCCAATTCCTGACTGATAGCAACCCATTCTTTCATAATCACTTCTTGGAGTTTGTCAGAATTAGTGGGTTTTTGTTTGTCCACCCGCCTCTTGAGGATTGACCACAAGTTCTCAATGGGATTAAGATCTGGGGAGTTTCCAGGCCATGGAACCAAAATGTCAACGTTTTGGTCCCAGAGCCACTTAGTTATCACTTTTGCCTTATGGCACGGTGCTCCATCGTGCTGGAAAATGCATTGTTCTTAACCAAACTGTTGTTGGATTGTTGGAAGAAGTTGCTGTTGGAGGGTGTTTTGGTACCATTCTTTATTCATGGCTGTGTTTTTTGGCAAAATTGTGAGTGAGCCCACTCCCTTGGATGAGAACCAACCCCACACATGAATGGTCTCAGGATGCTTTACTGTTGGCATGACACAGGACTGATGGTAGCGCTCACCTTTTCTTCTCCGGACAAGCCTTTTTCCAGATGCCCCAAACAATCAGAAAGAGGCTTCATCGGAGAATATGACTTTGCCCCAGTCCTCAGCAGTCCATTCACCATACTTTCTGCAGAAGATCAATCTGTCCCTGATGTTTTTTTTGGAGAGAAGTGGCTTCTTTGCTGCCCTTCTTGACACCAGGCCATCTTCCAAAAGTCTTCGCCTCACTGTGCATGCAGATGCGCTCACACCTGCCTGTTGCCATTCCTGAGCAAGCTCTGCACTGGTGGCACTCCGATCCTGCAGCTGAATCCTCTTTAGGAGACGATCCTGGCGCTTGCTGAACTTTCTTGGACTCACTGAAGCCTCCTTAACAAGAATTGAACCTCTTTCCTTGAAGTTCTTGATGATCCTATACATTGTTGATTGAGGTGCAATCTTAGTAGCCACAATATCCTTGCCTGTGAAGCCATTTTTATGCAACGCAATGATGGCTGCACGCAGTTCGTTGCAGGTCACCATGGTTAACAATGGAAAAACAATAATTTCAAGCATCACCCTCCTTTTAACATGTCAAGTCTGCCATTTTAACCCAATCAGCCTGACATAATGATTTCCAGCCTTGTGCTCGTCAACATTCTCACCTGAGTTAACAAGACGATTACTGAAATGATCTCAGCAGGTCCTTTAATGACAGCAATGAAATGCAGTGGAAAGGTTTTTTTGGGATCAAGTTAATTTTCATGGCAAAGAAGGACTATGCAATTCATCTGATCACTCTTCATAACATTCTGGAGTATATACAAATTGCTATTATAAAAACTTAAGCAGCAACTTTTCCAATTTCCAATATTTATGTAATTCTCAAAACTTTTGGCCACGACTGTACACATCTGCAATTTACTAAGGCCTCGTTCACATTTCCATTTCCGTTTGACGTCTGTGGAAAAAAAATCAGTCCATGTTTCATCCGTGTGTCTATTTTTTGCCCTCTGTATGTCATCCATATTTCACAGATGCTGCAAGTAAATTTCCAGAGCATCTCCTATTAGTGGTCAGCGAAAAATGAACCAAACACGTACACAACAAGGATGCTATCCATGTTGTGTCCCTGTTTTTTCACAGACCCATAGACTTCTATTGGGCGTGTTTGGTCTGCACCACAGACCAAGTAAGTGCATGCCTCTGTGATTTTTTCACTGACCCATGGTCTGTAAAAAAAATACTGAGATGTGATCAAACACATTAAAATCAATGGGTACGTGTGCTATCCACAGAAAATGCAGATAGCACACATCAGTAAAAAACAGAAATGTGGACGAAGCCTAAGTCTGCGGGTTCCATCAGGCACCGTTGGTAAACAGAAGTCATTATGCACATGTGAAGAGAACCTTATAAGTAGCTGTTTTTTCTCAGAAGTGATGGCTGCCTGCCATTACCATCCTGTGTGAATGTACTCAGTTTTCTAAGAGATAGGGCTCATGCACTACTTTTTTTGCGGTGTGAACTGTGGACCACACATGCGGTCCGCAGCATGTGCAAGGCCGGAACACGGCTATGTGTATGAGCCCTTAGGGCATGTTCACATTAAGCAAATACTCTATGGACGCTGCACCACAGAACTGCAGCTATGAAATCCACACCGTATTGCAGCAAATACCAGCAAAATAGATGAGATTTTACCAAATCCTCACACTTCATAAAATCCACACGGAAATGAACCTACTGTGCACATTTCAAATCCGTACCTTAGTAATATATGATTTTACCATGTGTAACTGATAGTGGCTGAATTCCACAGCAAATCCACACGCTACATGTAGAGTTTGATAAAAATCAGGTAATCCTCTGTGATAAATATTTCCATTGGAATTACCCTAAGAATACTGAGGGGGCCTTCCAGCTCTCTCATGGATTGTCACCCAGCTTTCCTGGTCTCCTGAGAAGAACATATCTCAGTATGGGAACATATAGAGAAGTCATCAGATGATTTGGCCATTCAGGAGTCTTAGTTCTGAAGTAGTGAATGGGTAAATCATATGATAACGTATCTATATGTTCCTATACTGAGATATATTCTCCTTAGGAGACCAGGAATTTGGGTGACAGCCTGTATACCACACAGCTCTTCTAGGAGCTGCCACCCGGCTTTCTGTGTTGTATACAGGCTGTCACCCAGCTTTCCTAGAAAGGGACAGAACTAAGAAATGGCCAAATCGTAGCTGCACGGATGGAGCATGGTGCAGGAATGGCCACCAGTTGTGGCTAGAAAGAGCTTTGGCGTAATGACGGCAGTAGGTATGCAGCTCCCCGCTGGGCTCATGGCTAGGGTTGCCAGACGTCCGGTTTTAAGCCGGACAGTCCGGTTTTCAGGCTCCCTGTCCTCTGTCTGGTGCAGTGCCTGGATGGACACAGGGATGTCCTTCTTTTCATTAGCTCACGTTTATGCAGCAGCATTGTGCTGTCTGAGCGTGAGCTGCAGCAACTGACTGAGGCTTCTCTCACCCCCAGTCAGTCACTAGAGTCACAGATATGGCTCCCTGTGGCTGACTGAGGGGGACAGAAGCACCCCGACTGCCCCCATTTACCTTCCATTCACAAAGTTCTTTCCTATTCTTCCCCATGTTTTTCTGGCCGGCGGTGGGGTTGTGGCTTCACTGATGCGGTGGTGTGGCTTCATGTGGTTGGGAGGCGTGGTTTGGGGAGTTGTGGGTGTGATTTGTGGCATTGTGAGCCTGGTTTAGGGCGTGGCCGGTGAGGTCCGGCTTTCTAGGGTGAAGCCAGTGGCCACCCTATTCATGGCCATGCTCGAGGCCAACTTGGAAGCAGCAGGCAGACATTACAAACTTTGAGCCTCTTGCTGGCAGATGAGTGCAATGCACATCATTTACCGCCACAGAGCCGGCCGTGCAGGGACCTGGCAGCACTTGGTGCCCTGGGATGTTGCGCTGCCCAATCAATTCCCCAGCTGTGTACAGCAGGAGGATGATGGGCTGATTGTCCTCCCTCCACTTGTCAGCGAGTGCAGCACCGCTGCCTGTGCTCCCATTCTGCCTCCCCCGCACTAACTCCTCTTCCCCCGCCAAAGCTCTCTCACAGGGACATAGGTGCTGATGTCTGCCGGACAGTTATCACATAAGTACCGTTCGGGCTCCGGTGGTCTCGTCAGCCTGATATGATGAGTGGTGGCAGCTAAGATTGATTAGTTTCAGGAAGGAGTGCTGACAAAGGGAGGTCCAGCGTGACCTTGCAGGCTCCCCTCCTGAATCTAAGTCCGCGAATCCTGACAGACATGAAAAAAAAAAAAAATATGTTTAACATAAAATGTGATTTAAATTATTGTTCATATTAAGATGGCAACATTCATTTAAAAAAATTGCATCTAACATGGCAGACGACGGCTACAAACATGGCAGAAAACGGCTACAAACAGAATAATACCTGCATATGGCCTGCTGTATCAGTTGGCAATGCTGATCTTAATACATCTACATAAAAAAAAAGCTTTTGGACAACTCTCACCAACATGATGATGTGATGGCCACAGGGGCAAGCAGCACCACAAATTACCCTGTGTCTAGAATCAGCCATGTGTACAGCCTTAAAGCCCCTATTCACTGCTCTAAAGTCTAGAGACATACAATACCCATTAGGGCTTTCCATTTCAGCTCCTTGCCAATTGATATGGCAAATCAGCTTCTTTCAGCCAACTCAAAGACCTTCCTGTATTTTGTGACAAACTAGAACTTCCAATTGTAGCTATTCTGACTCTGATTGTTGTGATAGCGATCTATCCCTTGTAAGACCTCTATGCATGGCCTGTATAAGCAGATATAATCACTGCGGACAATCCTCATCAGATAGCTGAACTCACCAATACTGTGTTCATCCACAAGTTGCTTTATTCTGTACATCAGATAACAGATACCATGAAGAATACATGTGTCCCTGTTACATGTGGCCTGTTAGCTGCATCCATGATACAGGAAATGCTGTACTCCAGAAGAAGGGTGGAGCATTGCAAAAAAGGAAATGAGTCATAGATCTCAGGGAGGGAACATGGAAAAACAAGTGCATTACCAAAAAATATCCATAGGAAATGGTTCAAAGAATAAACTATATAAATTCCCATCTACATTAATGTAAATATTAACTGTGTAGCAGCATACTCCCAGTCAGGCATTGTAAAATGTCACTATTTACACCATAACGGTAATTATACAAAGTGCTAATAAACAACAGTGCAATTTGCTTTGATGTCTGAAAACCTGAAAGACATAACAGAGAACATCTATACAGGGAGTGCAGAATTATTAGGCAAGTTGTATTTTTGAGGATTCATTTTATTATTGAGCAACAACCATGTTCTCAATGAACCCAAAAAACTCATTAATATCAAAGCTGAATATTTTTGGAAGTAGTTTTTAGTTTGTTTTTAGTTTTAGCTATTTTAGGGGGATATCTGTGTGTGCAGGTGACTATTACTGTGCATAATTATTAGGCAACTTAACAAAAAACAAATATATACCCATTTCAATTATTTATTTTTACCAGTGAAACCAATATAACATCTCAACATTCACAAATATACATTTCTGACATTCAAAAACAAAACAAAAACAAATCAGTGACCAATATAGCCACCTTTCTTTGCAAGGACACTCAAAAGCCTGCCATCCATGGATTCTGTCAGTGTTTTGATCTGTTCACCATCAACATTGCGTGCAGCAGCAACCACAGCCTCCCAGACACTGTTCAGAGAGGTGTACTGTTTTCCCTCCTTGTAAATCTCACATTTGATGATGGACCACAGGTTCTCAATGGGGTTCAGATCAGGTGAACAAGGAGGCCATGTCATTAGATTTTCTTCTTTTATACCCTTTCTTGCCAGCCACGCTGTGGAGTACTTGGACGCGTGTGATGGAGCATTGTCCTGCATGAAAATCATGTTTTTCTTGAAGAATGCAGACTTCTTCCTGTACCACTGCTTGAAGAAGGTGTCTTCCAGAAACTGGCAGTAGGACTGGGAGTTGAGCTTGACTCCATCCTCAACCCGAAAAGGCCCCACAAGCTCATCTTTGATGATACCAGCCCAAACCAGTACTCCACCTCCACCTTGCTGGCGTCTGAGTCGCACTGGAGCTCTCTGCCCTTTACCAATCCAGCCACGGGCCCATCCATCTGGCCCATCAAGACTCACTCTCATTTCATCAGTCCATAAAACCTTAGAAAAATCCGTCTTGAGATATTTCTTGGCCCAGTCTTGACGTTTCAGCTTGTGTGTCTTGTTCAGTGGTGGTCGTCTTTCAGCCTTTCTTACCTTGGTCATGTCTCTGAGTATTGCACACCTTGTGCTTTTGGGCACTCCAGTGATGTTGCAGCTCTGAAATATGGCCAAACTGGTGGCAAGTGGCATCTTGGCAGCTGCACGCTTGACTTTTCTCAGTTCATGGGCAGTTATTTTGCGCCTTGGTTTTTCCACACGCTTCTTGCGACCCTGTTGACTATTTTGAATGAAACGCTTGATTGTTCGATGATCACGCTTCAGAAGCTTTGCAATATTAAGAGTGCTGCATCCCTCTGCAAGATATCTCACTATTTTTGACTTTTCTGAGCCTGTCAAGTCCTTCTTTTGACCCATTTTGCCAAAGGAAAGGAAGTTGCCTAATAATTATGCACACCTAATATAGGGTGTTAATGTCATTAGACCACACCCCTTCTCATTACAGAGATGCACATCACCTAATATGCTTAATTGGTAGTAGGCTTTCGAGCCTATACAGCTTGGAGTAAGACAACATGCATAAAGAGGCGGTGTGGTCAAAATACTCATTTGCCTAATAATTCTGCACGCAGTGTATATTGCAACAACTGTAATGTTAGGATTTAAATTGTATCAATTAAAGTTCAAGACACTTCCTTCTTGAAGTCACAGGTAGGATTCAGCAGCATACACAAGCAAATTATTCTAAAAAGGGCAAGAGCAGAATAAGTTCTGTGATAGGTCTGCTGAAAGTCTTTACAGTCCCTTGTCTTGCAACGTTCACCTCCACCTTGTCCTACCTTACCGTCATCACTAGAAACGCTCTTTACAATAAGTCCCATAGGCCATTCGATTCTTTTGGTTTGCTGGTCCTTGAGCAGATCGAGATCTCCAACTTGTATTTTAGGGTCCAGGCATTGTCATTTCCTGCGTCCTTGCAGAGTAGAAAGATACTCTATCTTCCAACGATTTCAGAAGCAGTTGGCGAGGTGTTATACTCGCTTCCACTGGACATAGCACAGATTTCCTGCTTTAAAGTTTCCAGGTGGAACAGGAACGGACCCAAGCTTCTGGGTAAGCAGGGTAGCTGTGGTAAGGATAGTTGGGGTCTCTGGATCTGTAGACACTGGGACAAGTGGTCTTAAATTGATTATGGCAGATGCTTCTGCCAGGAATGTGGTTAGAATCTCGTGGGTTTAATTAGAGGAATCTCTCACCTTGAGCTAGGTAACAGCTGCTATGGCCTTCACATCTTCTAGATGCATCTGAGAAGATGTGAAGCTCTTTTCTCTGACTTGTAGCAAGGGAAGCTGAGTTGTAGCAGCATGGTATACAGATTCCCTCTAAGGCATGAATAGATTGTTTCCAGGACTCCCACTTTGAAAGCTTGTCTATTGTCAGTGGAGTGTCCCAATCTTTAATAGTCTCTGAGAGCTGTCTAAATAAGGCTTTACCTTGTATGGTGATGAGAGCCACAAATCCCAATGGAGTGTATAGGCTGTTTACCACTGACAAAACACCATGCTTGGTAAATGGCTTGTCTGCAGAGCTGACTTGAAAGCTGAAGGTGTCTTCAAATAGGTCCCACCGTAGGCCCAGACTTCTCTCAACAGGTGGCATGTCCATTCCCAGATTTAAGTCTTTAAACCCTGTGGCATAATTGCCAGGTTGAAAGGCTTTCATAACGGCAACACTATTTGAGGCAATCTTGTGTATTCTGAGGTTAGCCTCAGAAAGCATACCTTGTGTCCTTTGGAGAAGGTCTATGGCTTCTTCGTCTGTAGGTAAAGACTTAAGTCCATCGTCAACATAAAAGTCTCTCTCAAAGAAGTGTCGAGCATCCACCCCATACCCCTTTTCTCCATGATGGGCAGTCCTTCGTAAACCGTATATATTGCAAAAGCGGGTGAGGGACTATTTCCGAAAACATGTACTTTCATGCAGTATTCAATAATCTCATCGTCCATGTTGTTGTTACGGTGCCACAGAAACCTTAGGAAGTTCCTATGGTCTTCGTGTACAATGAAGCAATGAAACATTGGTTGTTGGTTACATTCGGGCCAGTGAGAAGAATAGTTTAGGGATACGCCTTAAAGCTTGGCACTGGAGTCAAATACTACCCTGATTTGTTTTGGCTTACGTGGATGATACACTCCGAAGAAAGGCAGGTACCAGCACTTATCGTGTCTTTGAAGTGGTGGCGCTGGTTTGGCGTGATCATTGTCAAAGATCCTTTTCATAAAGGCGATGAAATGGTCCTTCATTTCAGGCCTGTTCTTTAGTGTTGGTTGAAGTGAGTTGAATCTGGATAGAGCCTGTTCACGATTGGTTGGGAGTTTGGCCTTTGTTGCACAAAGAGGTAATGGTGCAACCTAGCTGTTAGACTCATTCTGGAAGAATTCTTTGTCCATTGATTTTATGAACTCTCTGTCTTCAATTGACAAGGCTATTTTGTTGTCATCACTTGTAGTACAAAACACTGTGGTACCTAGGTTGTCATCACAAAGGAAAGGAGTAACATCAGGTACTTGGATGATGTCAAGAGGCCTCTCCTTTACTTCATAATGGTTAGGGCACTGCTTGAAGTGGGATGCAGGTCCGTTTCCAAACACGTAAGTCTTGAAGGAGTGGATCTCAGATGACGTACGCATACTGGCCAAGCATACATTGCCCACTATTATGCAGCCTAGGTCAAGTCTTTATGCATAAGGGGCATCACCAGGTCCATTGCACTGGTCGCACACTTTTTGTACTCTGAGAATGTCCCTTCCTAGCAGGACCAAGATTTCAGCACTCATGTCTATTGCAGGAATCTCATCAACAAGGTGCCTTAAGTGAGGATGGTGATATGCAACTTCTGGAGTGGGAATCTATTCCCTTTCATCTAGTATCTGGTCACACTCAACTAATATTGGTAGGGGTATGCCCTCTTCCCCGTTGATATGAGAGACCATGAACCCATCGACTCTTCTGCCGAAGGTCTCTACACAACCAGAACAGCTTCTCAGAGTATACAGTGTGGCGTGACCCTCTATGCCAAAGATCTCAAAAAATGTAGGCTTAACCAGGGATCTGTTGCTCTGTTCATCTATTATGGCCAACATCCTAGCAGCTTTCTCAGGATGATCCTTTGGGTATATCTTGACTAGGCATATCTTGACACAACATTTGTGATCCATGCCTTCTCCACAGACTTCTGTGCATGAAGAAACAACATTATCTTTGTCTGGGGCATGACTTTGTTGCTCCCCGCCATGATTTGAGACAGGGGTGGAGGTAGGTAGCTGCTGTGGGTTGTCTGGAAGTGGAGTAGGATGCATAGCTGTAACATGTTTGTCGCTACTGCATTCTGTGCACTTGATGACAACTTTACAGTCTTTAGCAAAATGGCTATAAGAAGCACAGCACTTGTAGCATATTCCAAGTTTCTGGAGAATCTCCTTGCGCTCTTGTAAAGTCTTTGCCCTAAGCCCACGACATTTCTTAAGAGGGTGAGGCTTTTTGTGAACAATGCCCTGATCAGTAGGTGAGGTTGTGAAGGGTGAGATGTCTGTCTTTTAAACAGATATTGCTCTATTAAAGTCTCTACGTTTAGCCGCTGTGTTATCATGATGATAAGGAATAGTGATGGACGAACATCGGCTGGGATGGTTCACGAACGCGCGTTCGCGATCAAATGTTCGCGAACCGCTCGTTCTCAGCAGGCCCCATTGACTTTAATGGCAGGGGAACCTAAAAAACCTTCAGGTCATATTTGCAGCCACCAAATTCTTACTAGAAGTGCACAAATAATCCCACAACATGGACAGTGACATCCCAGAGAGGGATCATTGGCAAAAATTCCCACAAAAAATATGTATTTTAATCAGGGGCCATTTTTATGCGTCTTAAAGGGAAACTCTCAAAAATGTGCCCTGTTTATTTTAGGCCACGTAAGTACAAGACCCATAAATTAGGCTAGTTTCACACTTGCGGCAGGATGGATCCGACATGCTGTTCACCATGTCGGATCCGTCCTGCGGCTATTTCGCCGTGCCTCCGGGCCGCCGCTCCGTCCCTATTGACTATAATGGGGACGGGGGCGGAGCTCCGGCGCAGCACGGCGGTGCACGGCGAAAGCCGCCGGACTAAAATTACTGCATGTCAGGTTTTTTAGTCCGGCGGCTTTCTCCGTGCACCGCCGTGCTGCGCCGGAGCTCCGCCCCCGTCCCCATTATAGTCAATGGGGACGGAGCGGCGGCCCGGGGGCACGGCGAAATAGCCGCAGCATGTAACCCAAGATTGGCACCGTTGTCGCACACCACTTTACCAACTGTCAAATTAAGCAGGGTTAGCCACTGATCGGCATGTGAGTGCAGAGCTGAAAGCAGTGCAGGACCGATGTGGCTCTTGGCTTCCAGGCACAAAAGCCGCAGCACAGCATGGCAACGTCTTACCTGGGACGTCGAATAGGTTCTGGGAAGCTTTGGGGGCGCAGCAAAAGAGGCAGTAGCAGTGGAAAAGGAGGAGTCAGCCGAGGAGGAGACGGAGGATGGAGTAGGAGGAGGAGGAGAAGAGGCAGGCCTGCATGCAATCCTTGGCGGTAACACCAAAACCACACGGGAGCCATGGGTTACATGCTTGACGACCGTCAGAAGGTTCACCCAGTGGGCAGTAAAAGCTATGTACCTTCCCTGCCCTTGTTTGCTAGACCATGTGTCTGTGGTCAGATGTATCTTGGCAACGACACTTTGTGCCAGAGATATATTCACTTGCCGCTGAACGTAGCCAGATAGCTCTGGGGTGGCCTTCTGGGAGAAATATTTCCTTCCGGGGATCTTCCATTGCGGTGTGCCAGTGGCCACAAATTTTCTAAAGGCTTCTGAGTCTACCAGTTTATATGGCAGTCGTTGGCGGGCTAGCAGTTCGGACAAGCCAGCGGTCAGTCGTTGGACAAGAGGGTTATCCGGCGTCATCAACTTTTTATGCTCGAACATTTGGGCCATGGAAGCCTGCCTTCTGCCAGATGAACGCGACGACGGCACGGTGGAAAGTTGGAGGACAAATGGGAGGAGAGAGGAGAAGGAGGAGAGGCAGGACGTGGAGCTACAGGAGTGTGGCTTTGTGGGTTCTGACGGTGTTTCTCCCACTGGGCTCGGTGATGGGAGGCCAGGTGCCTTCTTAAGTTGGTCATCCCTAGGTGAGTGTTGGGCGTACCGCAACTTATGCGTTGACAGTAGAGATGGCCTTGTGGTTCACGTGGCGGTTGTTTCGTGGCGAACTTTGCTCGCTCGCGGTTTGCCGAACAGGCGAACATATGGAGATGTCCGCCGGCACCATATTCTTAAACATTGTGAAGAACTTTGACCCATGACACATCCATCAGGTGGTACAGGACAGCCGATTGAGATGTTTCAGCATATGGACATACCCCCTACCTTATAATTAAACCTGATCTGGCTGCCATTTTACATTCAGTCTTTTGCCATTGTAGGGAGAGGTTGCTGTGTGGAGCAGGGACAGACTGTTAGGGACATCAAACGCTAGCTACACAGAGTGCCAAACGCTATTGGAACAAATAATTTCTACTGGTGTGATATACCAGTTGCCCTAAAAAAAAAAAAATGATTGAAGCAGGGGTGTTATATACCAATAATATACTTTCTATGTAGTGCACTTAGGTAGTGCATATTTGTTTGCGGTTTTGCTGCGTTATCACAGCTACAGATAGTGACAAACGTCATTGAAACAAATAATTTCTACTGATGTGATATTCCAGTTGCCCCATAAAAAAAACTGATTGAAGCAGGGGTGTTATATACCAATTATATACTTTCTATATAGTGCATTTGGGTAGTGCAGCATTGATTTGCTGTTTTGCTGTGTTACCTCAGCTACAGATAGTGACTAACGCCATTGGAACAAATAATTTCTACTGGTGTGATATACCAGTTGCCCCCCCAAAAAAGTGGAAAAAAAAGGTGGCTACAGTAAATTTGTTATTCAGTGACTGCATAATGTACCTCGAGCCACATAATCAAAATTTCTTTTTGTCAGGTGGGAATGCCTAATTTTTAAGGCCTGTACTCCTGTGGCCTAAAAAAATTCTAGGCTCCAACAGGGCACATTTCAGAGAATTTCCCTTTAAGACGCATAAAATTGTCCCCCTGATTAAGATACATATTTTTTGTTAGAATTTTTGTCATTGATCCCATTCTAGTATGTCACTGTCCATGTTGGGGTACTATTTGTATATTTCTACTAAGTATTTGGTGGCTGCAAATATGAGCTGAAGGTTTTTCAGGTTCGCCTGCCATTAAAGTAAATAGGGTCCGCCGCAAACTTGTGGTTTGGGACATTTGTTTGTGTTCGCGCGATCGTGAACAGTCCCGGCCAATGTTCGTCCATCTGAAGTTGACAGCGCAAGCTACAGATGGCAACACTATTGTCAGCAGCTGACACGTTAAAAAAAGCCCACACTGCAGATGCCATGTGCCGGCGTCCTGGAAGTGCAAGAATGGACCGTGTATGGTGGATGGCTCACTCCAGATACATTTAGTCTGCTTTTTGCTTCCTGTGCCCTGAGAGCTCTGCCTGCTTCTCCTCCTTCTCCTCCCTCTATGCTGCTCCGTCTCTCCCTCTGAACTTCCCTCCTCTTCCTCTCTTGTGGGAACCCACGTGACATCCATCGACAACTCCTCATCGTCACCTTCACCACCACTGACATTTGATATCTCAGAGTAGGCAGCAACAGAGGGGACCACCCTTCTTGGGCTGATCTGGGTATTGTCGTCAGACCGCTGGGTGGCGGGTTGCTTACTCTTCTTCCTTATCTGATGTCAAGAATGGCTGTGCATAGGTAAGGTCTGGGAATGGATGGGAAAATAATTCCACTGATTCGAGTGGAGGGGCTATGGTGGTGGTGGTGTCTTTGGGGGTGCACATAGCATAGAGTGAGGAGGGTGCAGATACTGAGGATGATGAGGGTGCAGAAGCGGAAGGATGAGTGAGCCACTCAACCAACTCTGGTGCGCCCTTTGAAGTAATCGAATGCACCTTCTCCATCTTCCCACTAAGGCTCCAGCCTGGTGCACCTGCCCGACCCTTACCACCCCTGCGGAACAACCGACCTCTTCCTCTGCCTGTCATTTTCAAAATGACCCTGTGCCTAAGTCCCTACAGAAGAGCAGTATTTGTTGAAACAGGTATATCGCAGGCCTTAATCAATATTTGGTGGAAACAGGTATATCAAACCCCTCAATCAGTATTTTGAGAAAGCAGGAATATTGCATCCCTCAATCAGTATTTTGTGGAAACAGGTATATCAAACGCCTTAACCCCTTAAGGACAGGGCTGATTTTTGCAAATCTGAAATGTGTCACTTTATGTGGTGATAACTTTAAAATGCTTTTACTTATCCAAGCTATTCTGAGATTGTTTTCTCGTCACATACTTTACTTCATGACAGTGGTAAAATTGAATCAAAAAATTTCATTTTTATTTACAAATAAATACCAAATTTAACATAAATTTGGAAAAATTCGCAACCTTCCAAATTTCAATTTCTCTGCTTTGAAAACAGTGATACCTCCTGAAATTGCTATTACTTTACATTCCCCATATGTCTACTTCATGTTTGGATCATTTTGTGAATGCTATTTTATTTTTTGGGGACGTCAAAAAGGCTTATAATTTTAGAAGCAAATCTTGAAATTTTTCAGAAAATTTCCAAAACCCACTTTTTAAGGACCAGTTCAGGTCTGAAGTCACTTTGTGAGGCTTACATAATAGAAACCACCCAAAAATGACCGCATTTTAGAAACTACACCCCTCAAGGTATTCAAAACTGATTTTACAAACTTTGTTAACCCTTTAGGTGTTCCACAAGAATTAATGGAAATGCAGATGAAATTTCAGAATTTCACTTTTTTGGCAGATATTCCATTTTAATCCATTTTTTCCAGTTACAAAGCAAGGGTTAGCAGCCAAACAAAACTCTATATTTATTGCCCTGATTCTGTAGTTTACAGAAACACCCTATATGTGGTCAAAAACTGATGTATGGCCACACGGCAGGGCGCAGAAGAAAAAGGAACGCCATATGGTTTTTAAAAGGCAGATTTCACTGGGATAATTTTAACTTGCCATGTCACATTTGAAGACCCCCTGATGCACCCCTAGAGTAGAAACTACAAAAAAGTGACCACATTTTGGAAACTACGGGAAAAGGTGGCAGTTTTGTTGGTACTATTTTAGGGTACAGATGATTTTTGGTTGCTCTATATTACACTTTTTGTGAGGCAAGGTAACAAAAAAATTGCTGTTTTGCCACGGACGATACGGACGCGACAATAACAAATATGACTACTTTTTTTGTTGTTTGTTTCATTTTTACATAATAAAGCATTTTTTTAAAAAAAGATTTTTTTGTGTCTCCATATTCTGAAAGCCATAGTTTATTTAAATTTTTTGGGCGAATGTCTTATGTAGGGGCTCATTTTTGTCAGTATGAGATGAAAGATTGATTGGTACAATTTTGGGGTGCATATGACTTTTTGATCGCTTGCTATTACATTTTTTTTTTTTACGATGTTCATCTGAGGGGTTAAATCATGTGATATTTTTATAGAGAAGGTTGATATGGACGCGGCGATACCTATTATGTATACTTTTTTTAATTTATTTAAGTTTTATACATTGATATCTTTTGTGAAACAAAAAAAAAATCATATTTTAGTGTCACCATAGTCTGAGAGCCATAGTTTTTTTATTCTTTGGGCGATTCTCTTAGGTAGGGTAGAATTTTTTGCGGGAAGAGATGTCGGTTGGATTGGTGCAATTTTGGAGTGCATATGACTTTTTGATCGCTTGCGATTACACTTTTTGTGATGCGAGGTGACAAAATGGCTTTTTTACACTGTTTTTATTTTTTATGGTGTTCACCTGAGGGGTTAGGTCATGTGGTATTTTTATAGAATCACAGAAATATCGTGGCAAATATGGGGGAACTGCTCAAACCCCAAACACTGTAGCGTGTTTTTCATTGGGGGAGCAGTCCCACTGCATGTGGACCGCAGCAAACGACTATCCCCAGCAAAATATGCATACAATGGAGGATGTCGGCGCGGTCCACATGCACCACAAAGGCATCCTACACAAACCAAATCATTGTGCGGATGAAAATATAATCATATAAATCACAGAAAAAAATGCACCAAACGGATATGTCACTGACTATACTGGCTAGTCATAAATGCAGATATTAAAAGCTGAGACTTTTGCCAATATATTCCTGTCAGGAAAATATCGGAGCCCATCATGCACCGCGTCACGGTCACTCAGCATGGCAAGGGGTCCTACCACTACGCTAACTATGGTGTGAACAAGGTCTGAAGGTGATGAAATCCAGCTCACAGCCAAGCTTCCACACAACCGCCTAGCAGGACAACTAGTGCAATGTGAACAAAGCAAGACTGTAAGCCACACCCATATCAGACCTAGTAACCTCCATCACATGGTCTGATATGGGTGTGGCTTACAATCTTGCTTTATTCACTTTGCATTAGTTTTCCTGCTATGCGGTTGTGTGGAAGTTTGGCTGTGGGCTGGATTTCATCACCTTCAGACCGTGTTCACACCATAGTTAGCGTAGTGGTAAGACCCTTGCCATGCTGAGAGACCGTGACGTGGTGCATGATGTGCTCCGATGTCTTCCTGACAGGAATATATTGGCAAAAGTCTCAGCTTTTAATATCTGCTTGTATGACTAGCTAGTATAGTCAGTGGCATATCCGTTTGGTGCATTTTTTTCTGTGATTTATATAATTCTATTTTCATCTGCACAATGCTCCGTTTTGTGTAGGATGCTTTTGTGGTGCATTTTTACTTCATTTTGTCAGTGTCATGAAGTACAATATGTGACGGAACAAAAAGTGACACTGATCAGATTTGCAAAAAATGGCCTGATCCTTAAGGTGAAATAAGGCTGTGTCCTTAAGGAGTTAATCCGTATTTTGTGGAAACAGGTATTTCAAACCCCCTAATCAGTATTTTGTGGGAGCAGGTATATCGCAGCCCTCAATCAGTATTTTGTAGAAGCAGGTATATCAAACCCTTTAATCAGTATTTTGTAGAAGCAGGTATATCAAACCCCTTAATCAGTATTTTGTGGAAGCAGGTATATTGCAGCCCTCAATCAGTATTTTGTGGAAGCAGGTATATCAAAACCCTTATTTAGTATTTTGTGAAAGGAGGTAAATATTTGCCCTCAATCAGTATTTTGTGGAAGCAGGTATATCAAACCCCTTAATCAGTATTTTGTGGAAATAGTTATTTCAAGCCTCTTAATCAGTGTTTTGTGGAAGCAGTTATATCAAACCCCTTAATCAGTATTTTGTGGAAGTAGGTATATTGCAGGCCTTAATCAATATTTTGTGGAAACAAGCATACTGAACCCCTTAATCTGTATTTTGTAGAAGCAAGTATAGTGCAGGCCGTAATCATATTTGATGGAAACAGGTATATCATACCCCTTAATCAGTATTTTGTGGAAGCAGGTATATTGCAGCACTCAATCAGTATTTTGTGGAAGCAGGGATATCAAACCCGTTAATGAGTTTTTTGTGGAAGCAGGTATATCACAGCCCTCAATCAGTATTTTGTGGAAGCAGGTATATCGCAGGCCTCAATCAATATTTGGTGGAAACAAGCATATTGAAACCCTTAATCAGTATTTTGTGGAAGTGTCACGGCCTTTGGTTTGCGCTGTGACACTGTTGCCACACTTGCGGTTGCCCGCGGCAACGTGTTGCTGTGAGAGCATGCGGTGGCAGTGTCTTGGCCTTCTGGGTGATTGCCGTGACATGGTTGCCACACATGCTGTTGCCGGTGGTAACATGTGGTTTAGTATGCTTGTGTGTGCACTTCCCCTTTAAGTTGTAGCCTTCCCTTGTCTGGTGTTGGAAGGGTTAACTCCCTTCCTAGTGTCTTGTGAATACTGGGTTTTTGTGTGTGTGGGTGTGGCTGCTTGGGCTATTTAGTCTCTGCTGGATGCTTAAAGCCCAGTGTTCCTCCAGCCTTGGTGTATGCTAGTGGTTCTCTATTCCATCTGTCCAGTGAGTGCCACCCTTGTGGTCATCAATGTTATCACGGTGTCTCCTTCCCTTCCTGTCCCTTTGTGTATGGAGTGGGTTTTGATCAGGGTGTTGGTATGTCTATTTTTGGTGTTACATGTCTGGTAGTGTTTGGTGTCCAGCATGTTTTTTAGACATTCCCCTGTTTCACATTTATTGCAGCTATGAGTGTCCTGGGTCCCTGTGTGGTTCGTGGTGTGTGGTGTGTCCTTAATGTTTGTATGGACACCAGCACTTGTGCACGGGTTCCAGTCAGTGTGTCTGTGGCAGGTAAGTGTGTTACTGGTCTCGCTTACCTGCCATCTCTATAGCTATATGTGTTCCCCTCTCCTTGCAGCCTGGCCTCAGATAGAGACTCCTGTTCCTCCATTACTGGGATGAACAGGTTGTCTCTCCCCTGCTCCTAAGTGAGGGATTACCAGGGCGACTTAGGGTCTTTAGGTATCCTGAGTATGAGTCGTCCTACCATCGGGGTCCGCTCATACGGTGAGGAGTCAGGGAGAGGATTAGGGATGTTGTAGGAGGTGATAATAGTCCAGCAAATATGGATAAGGTATTTATAAAATGGGTCAACAAGTGAAAAGTATAAAGTCCAGCTAAGAAGGTAACCCTTATAAAGAAAGTTATACTTTTAATAATAATTATACAAAAATGACGTACAGTATTTACCTAATGTAGGTATATCCACAAGAAGGCTGGGTAAGCTAGTTATGGGTGGGGAGGCTCTCCCTATATAGACACCCTAAAGCTATACCCTCTGCCCAGGGACGGCCCCTGATGGTGGGAACTCCCTGTCCTCGAGCCTTGGCTACCAGCTCCTATTATACCCTAAATTTTGTGTCGGCTGGTGGATTAGAGCCTAAAAGTGGACTCCTACATGGACAGGCAGACAAGACAAACACAAAAAGTGCCCTATGTATACAACCCTGATGATGTATAAACAACAAGAGGTACACGCTGCACTTAACAAACAACTAAAAGACACCCTATTATAATAGTATTTGATATCGCAGCCAAAATTATACAGTGAACACCAACGCGTTTCCCCCACGGTGTGGGATCATCAGGGAGTGAATGAATCTATATATTTAAATAGATGTTAAAGCAAAAGAAGAACGGACGGGGACCCATGTTATAATGAGGCCTCCGTAAGGCGGGTGTAGATCACCGTTCGAGATATAATGGTGTCAATACACATTAAATGATAAAAAATGGACCAGATGATATTACTAAGAGGAGGAGGAGGCAGATCAGGTATCGCACCCCCAGATTGCGTAAACAGTTGTTTCATGTGATCAAAGTTGTAGGAGGTGACCTGCTCCCTTATCACTCCTTTTGGCCAGGCTGATCCCCTTTACCCTCTGACACCGCATGGTGGGGGGTTTCCCCCACTCCCCGCCATGACAGGAAGCAGGTATATCGCAGCCCTCAATCAATATTTTGTGGAAGCAGGTATATCAAACCCCTTAATTACTATTTTGTGGAAACAGGTATTTCAAAACCCATAATCAGTATTTTGTGGAAGCAGGTATATCGCAGCCCTCAATCTGTAGTTTGTGGAAGCAGTTATATCGAAGGGCTCAATCAATATTTAGTGGAAACATTTATGTCAAAGCCCTTTATTAGTATTTTGTGGAAGCAGGTATATCATACCCCTCAATCAATATTTTGTGGAAGCAGGTATATCAAACCCCTTAATCAGTATTTTGTGGAAGCAGGTACATCAAACCCCTTAATCAGTATTCTGTGGAAGCAGGTATATCGCAGGCCTCAATCAATATTTTGTTGAAGCAGGTATATCAAACCCCTTAATCAGTATTTTGTGGAAGCAGGTATATCAAACCCCTTTATCCAGTATTTTGTGGAAGCAGGAATATTGCAGCCCTTAATCAATATTTTGTGGAAGCAGGAATATCAAACCTCTTATTCAGTATTTTGTGGAAGCTGTTATATTGCAGCCCTCAATCAGTATTTCATGGAAGCAGGTATTTTAAATTCCTTAATCAGTATTTTGTGGAAACAGGTATTTCAAACCACATAATCAGTATTTTGTGGCAGCAGGTATATCGCAGCCCTCAATCAGTATTTTGTGGAAGCAGGTATATCGCAGCCCTCAATCAGAATTTTGTGGAAGCAGGTATATCAAACCCCTTAATCAGTATTTTGTGGAAGCAAGTATATCGCATGCCTCAATCAATATTTGGTGGAAACAAGCATATCAAACCCCTTTATCAGTGTTTTCTGGAAGCAGGTATATCATACCCCTCAATCAGGATTTTATGGAAGCAGGTATATCAAACCCCTTAATCAATATTTTGTGGAAGCAGGTATATCGCAGCCCTCAATCAGTATTTTGTGGAAGCAGGTATATCAAACCCCTTAATCAATATTTTGTAGAAACAGGTATTTCAAAACCCCTGAATCAGTGTTTTGTGGAAGCAGGTATATCGCAGGACTCAATGAATATTTGGTGGAAACAGGTATATCAAACCCCTTTATCAGTATTTTGTGGAAGCAGGTATATAGTACCCCTCAATCAATATTTTGTGGAAGCAGGTATATCAAACCCCTTAATCAGTATTTTGTGGAGGCAGGTACATCAAACCCCTTAATCAATATTCTGTGGAAGCATGCATATCGCAGCCCTTAATACGTATTTTGTGGAAACAGGTATTTCAAACCCCCTAATCAGTATTTTGTGGAAGCAGGTTTATTGCAGCCCTCAATCAGTATTTTGTGGAAGCAGGTATATCAAACCCCTTTATCAGTATTTTGTGGAAGCAGGTATATTTCAGCCCTTAATCAGTATTTTGTGGAAGCAGGTATATCACAGCCCTCAATCAGTATTTTGTGGAAGCAGGTATATTGCAGTCCTAAATCAGTATTTTGTTGAAGCAGTTATATAACAGCCCACAATTGGTATTTTGTGGAAGCAGGTATATCAAACCCCTTAATTAGTATTTTGTGGAAACAGGTATATCAAACCCCTTAATCAGTATTTTTTGGAAGCAGGTATATCACAGCCCTCAATCAGTATTTCGTGGAAGCAGGTATATCGCAGTCCTCAATCTGTATTTTGTTGAAGCAGTTATATTGCAGCCCACAATTGGTATTTTGTGGAAGCAGGTATATCAAACCCCTTAATTAGTATTTTGTGGAAACAGGTATATCAAACCCCTCAATCAGTATTTTGTGGAAGCAGGTATTGCGTAGGCCTCAATCATTATTTGGTGGAAACAGTTATATCGAACCCCATAATCAGTATTTTGTGGAAGCAGGTATATCGTAACCCTTAGTCAATATTTGGTGAAAACATGTATATTAAACCCCTTAACCAGTATTTTTTGGAAGCAGGTAGTTTCGCAGCCCTCAATCAATTTTTTTGGGGGGCAACAGGTATATCACACCCGTTGCAAATAGTTGTTCCAATAGCGCTTGTCCCTCAATATAGCTGCAATATCGCAGCAGATCCGAACACAACTGCTGCACAATACAAATGCTCTATATACTTTCTATGTTATAAATTATATTTTAGGTATATCACACCCCTCAATCAGTTTTTTGGGGGACAACAGGTATATCACACCCGTTGCAATTATTTGTTCCAATAGCATTTGTCCCTCTATAGAGCTACGGTATTGCAGCTCAACTGCACACAACAGCTGCACAATACAAATGTAGTATAATATACTTTCTATGTTAGAAAGTATATTATAAGTATATCACACCCCTCAGTATATCACACCTATTGATTGCACACCTATACCAGTCCTTTAAACTATTTTGCGGCCCTTATAGCTAGCGTTTGGTGTCCCTTACAGCCTGTCCCGGCTCCACAAAGCAACCTCTCCCTAAACTGGCAAAACACAGAATGTAAAATGGCTGCCAGATCGGGTTCTTTGTTAGGGTGGGGGGGGTGTCCTTGTGCTGAAATGTCTCAATTGGCTGTCCTGTCCCACGTGATGGATGTGTCATGGGTCAAAGTTCAGCGCAATGCAAAAGAATATTGCGCCGGTGGACATCGCCATATGTTTGCATCTTCGGCGAATCGCGAATGCGCAAAGTTTACCGCGAAACTACCACCGTGCAAACCGCAAGGCCATCTCTAATGAGTATGAAGCAGGCAAGTTGGGTTCACTGAAGCTCAAGCTGGGATCATTTCTCGTCCAGGCTTGATCACTAATGAACCTGCAAAAGTATGAGAAGGGAGGAAAGGATACGTTATAGTCTCTTTGGTACCCTGAGACCTGTTGCACCCATTTCTCTTGCAAGCCATATGGCAGTTTAGACACCACTGGGTTGACACCATGAGCAGTGTCGAGGAAGTTTAGTCCAGGTAGATGTGGGTCTGTCTTTGCCAACTCTAACTCCATGAGGAGGTCACTTAGATCTTGGAGCTTGCGATAGTCTTTGTTCCCTATTTTGGGGAAATTTTGCAGTCTCTTGAACAGAGCGCTTTCTATGGCTTCAGAGCTATCATAGGCTTGCTGAAGTCTTGCCATGCAGCAACAAGACCTGCATCTGGGTGGTCAACATGTACTGTTCTCAGTCTTTTAACATGATCTGCAGATTCTGGCCCCCTGCCACCTTATAAGCAAATTAAGTTCCTTTTTAGTAGTAAGGTTGAGATCAGCAATAGCAGCCTTGAAGGTTGATCTTCAGGCCCTGTAGCTCTCTGGACAGTCGTCAAATCTTGAGAGGCTGGTGTTAATGAACTCACAGCGTACCATATATAGAACCCCTTGGGTGTGAAAGTTCTCTGGCGATGTAGGGTGAGGTTTACCAGGGTAAAATTATGTTGCATGAGCATTTAACTGTAGTGTAGTCTCTAAGGCATGTGCTGGCTATGGCTTGAGCTGCGGCTTATCACTGGACACCACCTTGTTGTTGGCATGAGTTAATGTGGTTTTCTACGTAGATGTACTTGTGTTGTAGACTTGAAGAGGCTTAGGCATATAGAGCTGAGAGGTCTCTGTGTTGAGAGTCAGAACAGTGTTGTTAGTAGGAGGTACAAGAGAGGACTCTGTATCTTTACAAATGTTATGCTTTAGTACATATTCACTAGTGCATTCAACTGGATCTTCCAGTTCTGCTGGGATAAGGCAGTCTGAATTAGTACTTTGTCCCATTGCTTGTTCAAGACTTTCAGCCTTGCTAGGGAAGCTGCTTCCTCCCCTTACATTTGCAGAATTTTTATTTGTGAATCTGCCTCTGCTTGTTGAGCAGCCATTTGAGCTTCTATCTCTGCTTGTTGAGCTACCCTTTTAGCTTCCATCTCTGCTTGTTAAGCTACCCTTTGAGCTTCCATCTCTGTTTGTTGCACTACTTTGCATGCTTCTACCTCTGCTTGCTTTCTGGTAAAAGAGCTTTGTGCCTTTTTTGATTCAGCATCAGCGCGGGCCTCTATTAGCTTGTCGCTTAATGTAGAGCTTCTGGAGCGAGAGGATCTAGAAGAAAGTGCAGTGCGCTTGGTTGAGGTGGCTCTGTGAGATCTGGTCTCCTGCAGTTGAGTAATGCAGAGTTCTACCTTAAGCTTAGCCTTTTGCACTGCAAGATCCCTTTGTTGGTTTAGTGCATCAGTCCTGGTCAGTTCTGCTGAAGAATCCTCTATATTAGAGTCCTGCAGGAAATCTGAGTATTTTGCAGACAACCGCTGGTAGCGTTCATACACAGCAAATAGGAGATTTATAGAGTCTCTTAATTCAGCTGGTTGATCATTAAAGTGTGACAAAACTGACATGCAGTGTAAGGTTGTGTCCCAGAGGTCTGAGAGATTACTGGAGAACTCATCTCTAGTGGCTTCATAGTTTTCCCTGAGTTTGTGTTGTTTTTTTTGTACGTTTGAGTCTTACAATCTGTTCGGTAATATATGCAGAATCTGCTCCCTGTACGTCTGCCGGTTCAAAGGCATGATGTATCTCCGTTGGTTCGGCCATAAAAGAGTGTACAGAGCCTTGTCTAGACATTTTTTTACGGTTTTGCGAAAAATGGTACTGTCTCTTTAAGAAGATGAACAGCAGTTTAGACAGGTGAGGTAATACAGATCAATGTAGAGAAACAGTTTTCAACATTCATGTGAAGTGCAGTAAGCTTGTGCAACCATGTGCTTTCACAAGATGGCGGATGGCACTGAGCTTGATTGCAGATTAGACACACACATATGCACAGCAGGCTGTAGGAATTCTATGCATCTTTTGACTATTCTGACTCCGATTGTTATGATAGTGATCTATCCCTTGTAAGACCTCTATGCCTGGCCTGTATAAGCAGATATAATCACTGCGGACAATCCTCATCAGATAGATGAACTCACCAATACCGTGTTCATCCACAAGTTGCTTTATTCTGTATACATCAGATAACAGGATACAGCAGAATGAATGGATCTTAGTATTTAGCGTACCATAAGGAATACATGTGTCCCTGTTACATGTGGCCTGTTAGCTGCATCCATGATACAGGAAATGCTGTACTCCAGAAGAAGGGTGGAGCATTGCAAATAAGGAAATGAGTCATAAATCTCAGGGAGGGAACATGGAAAAACAAGTGCATTAACAAAAAAGGCTACTAGATGGCAGCATATAATTAACCATATAAATATCCATAGGAAATGGTTCAAAGAATAAACTATATAAATTCCCATCTACATTAATGTAAATATTAACTGTGTAACAGCATAGTAGCCCTTCCTGGACGATCCTCTCCTCTGTGCAAGCTAGATTTAACTAGACATGGACCAAGATGTGAATTTCCACATCACAAGAAACAGAAGTGTTCCACTCCTGAAGCTTAAAATATCGGAACCTATGTTGTAAGACACTTGCGCTAACTTTGCTAACCTTCAGCAGGTGTTCTCTTACTCTTGGTTCTATTACCTTAGGATGAGTCCTATTGGATTCAATGTTGCACAGTTGCACAGGCTTAAGAATTAGGGGTTCACATCAGATTTGTTAACCAATATCTGATCTATAGTACCCCTTAGAAATATTCTTAGTTCTTGCTTACAGGGCATTTTTACTGTTCTTTTCAGTGACTGTTCCTTTATGTTGGGAATAGGATGTTAGTCCTATTACATATTTCTACCCCTTAATATTTTCTCCTGGCTTCATGACCTTTTTAGGTGGGTTTAGGCTCAGATTCCGCAAATCACAAATCCTACTTTTTCTCCTGTGCCTCCACCAAAATTTATTAGTAATGTATGTTTTCCTAATCAGGGTCAAAGGAATTTGGAGCTGTCTATATAAACTGAAAGATTTTGCTGCCTCTTCTTCTTTAGCGTTAGGCTACTTGCACATTTGCATTTCCTTTCCGGTTTTGAGATCCGGCAGAGGATCTGGTTGTATTATATCGAAAATGAGCATGCCATATCCAGTTTTAAATACTATTGTAAGTCAATGGGCGCCAGATCAGTTTGTTGGGAACACAACAAAAGGGATACATTATAATGCAAAGGAATGCATTCTGGTGCACTCCGTTACAGTTTGTACAGTTTTGTCCCCATTGACAATGACTGGGGACAAAACAGAAGTGGTCTCCTCCGATTTTGAGATCCTCTGCAGATGTAAAAGTAAAAATTTGAATTTGCTACTCAGTTCCACCATGGATTCCTAGTGTTTCCGAGAGTCTAGATACTATCTCTGGAACTCCAGTTTTTTTTCCTAACTGGGAAGAGGACCTTCAGAAACTTATTTTCCAGAGAATCATTTCTTTATAGCCTAACCCAGAGCTACAAGATTCTCTCCAGATGAAATAGAAGGCTAATTACATTGCATTCCATGGGGTACATCCAGACGTGCTGCCAGTTGCTCTCATTTATGATGAAGCATATGCCTTGTCATAAATTATATGCAGTATATGGAAGCCCGTGTTCCTCAACTGAAATCAGATCAATGTTCTTCTACACCAGAAAACTGATGGAAATGATAAACGTGGCAGGGCCTCTGTCCCGGCTATCAACCTCACCACGCCCCCTTTCCTGTAAAATGGCTAGGAAGGCAGATAAATGGCTTTCATGCAAAAAATGGTGCGCAAGTTGAGTTGAAAAAGTCGCAAACATGCAGTTTGCAACTTTTTCATACCACAAATGTGGCGTATCCTAATAATAAACCTGGCCCCATTTAGTTCCCATCTGCATCTGCTTTCCAGCTGCCATTTGCTGCCACTGTTCAAAAGCCATCTGCTCATATGATTATTCCTAATGGCACTGTCCAATCATTTACATGTTCTGGCTAGCAATATCTGATTTATATAATAAAATAACCCCTTTGATAGCTTTTGTACTTCTCTCTTTAAGTGACAGTCTCCCTCCTGCTTCAAAAAAGGTTATTTCCCCATGTTCTAGTAGCTCCTAGATGCTTAATTCTAAGATACTGGAATCAAGTGATTGCTCCCTCAGTATTGAAGGTTGTTGCTGCCATATTTAACACAGGGAGGGGCCTACTGCTCAAAGTATATATTATTCTGACCCTTTTCTTTCTCTCTGAGCTCCCTGCATGGTGTTCACAGAAAGTGACTTATTAACTAGTTGGGTCTCTTCCTGTTAATAATTTCTTGGGGTCTACTAAGTAAATCTACTCAGAGAGATTTGAAAAATGTAGAATATGTTTTGTGGGACAACCCCTTTAAAAATAAGCAAACTCGTTTACAAAATGCATAATTGCACTTAGATATAATGGCAATAAAAGTTTATACTATAAATGTGGACCAGTGTATTGAACCGTTAAAAACGCTTTTTAGTTCATTCTGTACAGTGAGAAAGCTCAGAGCATAAATACCATAAATAAACTATTACATTAAATTGTCAGGTCATATTAAATTGTAGTGTAGCATTTGAAAATATCCAGTCAAGTGAATCCCATGAATATATGCATCTCATGCTGACATTATGTAATATTTCCATGTTTGGCATTCAAAATAATGTATTTGGCTTTATATATAATAAAATCACACCCACACCAATTTATAGTCTTAATACGGTATACACTAACTCCTCTGCATTGCGGACTGAGTTTTTATGCAGCAGCTGCTTTCTCTATATCTTTATGAAAGACTATATATGCATTTAGCTACATTTAGGTGATCCATGAAGCATCTGCCCTCAATTATTGTCATCACAGCAAATTACATGTTGCATTCTGTTTCCACTAATGACAAAGTGACCCCGCTGTAGGGTTCACACTTCCAGATTCAGATATATTCCATTTAAAGTGACACCACTTACAGTAATAATCACTTTATTTCCATTACAAATGCTAAATGTGGGTAATAAATATACATAATAGGTGACTGGTATGGATTTCTGAACAATACATTTGCATAAGCAATCATACCAGTTCCTGGTAGGAGATTAATTAGAAAAAACTAGAATCTCATTTGTTAAACAAGCATTGATCTACAGTACAATGGATATGCTAACACAAATTGCATGGGACTGATCTTTGAACATGCTGATATACGAAGACCTGCAGTGAAACCCTGATGAGTTAAGTTATTTAGAAAGCTCACTAGAGGAACAGAATAATCAATTGGGTTATTGCCTAAATGGGAAGGCATTGATTAAATTAAATGGTTGCATTAGCATCACATAGTTATAGTATGTAGGCCTGCCATTTCCAGTCTTTACCAACAGACTCCTATCATTCCCCTCCGTAACATTCTTCTCAGGTCATAACAATTGCGCTGAAACCGTGACCTGTGGTAAGGTACAGTTTTGGGTTCTACTATCTGAATGAACAAAGTAAAGTGGCTGTGGTGAATAATTGATTGATAGAATGATTACAGGCAACATAGGAAGTATTTTATTACTAGTGCTACAGAGCTATGTAAGTCTAATTTCCCCAATTCCCCACTTTTTCCTTATAGCTGAATTATAAAATTACAAGCACTACTAAAGGAAGTAAAAAAATAAAATGAAAAACTGATCAAATATGCTCCAATTAGCCAAAAAATTGGTATATGACACTCTGAGGTCTCCTAGGACCTAGATTTGTAAAATATATTTTCCTTTTCTCTTTGTCTTTGGCAATATTAACCCCTTCACGACAGCAATCCGTATATATACGTAATAGCTGCACATACCCCGTGCAGCTACCACGTGTATAGACGTCATGGCAGCTCTTTAATCCAAGCGCTGCAAAGAGCTTGGATTAAAGCTTCTGCCCCTGTCCTGCTGCTGTCACGGACAGCATACAGTTCAGTAATGCCGGCAAGGGACCAATCAGAGTGGCCCCTTGCCAGCAATCGATCCGATTGGTTAGTCTGTGCAGACTAACCAATTGGATCGCGGCAGTGAAAAGATGCCAGTTTCAGGCTCTGATCTGCGCTCTGCAGATCAGAGCCTAAAATCAGATAGTGTCCTCGTGCCCCCCCCGATCTGTGCCCCCGATCTGTGCGCCAAGCCCCCCCTTATCCCCGCCTGCCCCTTATTATGAATTCCCCCCCCCGCTCCCATCCACATTCCTGCAGCCTGCCCAGTGCCCTGATGCGGTCCACCTCCTGCCCCCATTTGCGCTGCCCTTCAATGCTGGCCGTACCCCCCCAACCCTCCCTCCCCCTTTTCAAGGCTGCCCCCATGCTGTGCGGTCCCCCTGCTGTGTGTGATGGCGGCGGCTTCATTCCTGAGCCGCCGCCATCAGCAGAGAGTTTCAGCTCTATGCTGACACTCTGCTGTAACCCCCATAGATGCCGCGGCAGAGGCATCCATGGGGTTAATAGAGGGAGGGGGCTCCTACAGGGCAGGGTATCTGATTGTATTATACTTTGCAATGCAAGAGCATTGCAAAGTATAGTACAGCCATCAGCCCCACTGGATCTTCAATATCCAAGAGGGACTTGATTAAAAAAAAAGTGAAAATAATAAAAGTAAAAATAAATAAAAATGTAAAATTAAAAAAATAAATTGCCTTTTCCTATAAATAAAATACACATCTTAGGTATCAACGCGTCCGTAACGACCGTCTCTATAAATATATCACATGATAGACCCCGTCCGATAAACACCATAAAAAAATAAAAATAAAAACTGTATAAAAAAAGCCATTTTTGTCACCTTACATCGCAAAAAGTGCAACAGCAAGCGATCAAAAAGGCTTATGACCCCCAAAATAGTACCAATCAAACCATCACCTCATCCCGCAAAAAGTGATACCCTATTTAAGACAATTTCCCAAAAAATAAAAAAGCTATGGCTCTCCGACTATGGAGACACTAAAACATCATTTTTTTGGTTTCAGAAATGCTATTTTTGTGTAAAACTTAAATAAATAAGAAAAAGTAGACATATTAGGTATTGCCACGTCCGTAACGATCTTCTCTATAAAACTATCACATGACCTAACCCCTCAGATAAATGCTGTAAAAATAAATAAATAAAAACTGTTCCAAAACAGCTAATTTTTTGGTCACCTTGCCCCATAAAGTGTAATAATGAATGATCAAAAAATCCTATGTACCCAAAAATGGTACCAATAAAAACCTCAACTCTTTCTGCAAAAAACGAGCCCCTGCACTAGAAAAATAAAAAACATATGGCGTTCAAAAAAAGGACACACAAAAACATAATTTATTTTTCAAAATTGCTTTATTATGTAAAACTGAAACAAACAAAGAAAGTAGACATATTTGATATCATTGCGTCCGTAACAACCTGCTCTATAAAAATAGCACATGATCTACCCTGTCAGATAAATCTTGTAAAAAAAAAAACACTGTGCCAAAACAGCCATTTTTCAGTTACCTTGCCTCACAAAATATTTAATATAGAGCAATAAAAAATCATATGTACCCCAAAATAGTACCAAAAAAACTGGCACCTTATCCCCTAGTTTCCAAAATAGGGTCACTTTTTGGGAGTTTCTACTGTAAGGGTGCATCAGGGGGGCTTTAAATAGGACATGGCATTTAAAACCAGTTTAGCAAAATCTGCCTTCCAAAAACCATACAGCGTTCCTTTCCTTCTGTGCCCTGCCGTGCGCCCTTACATCAGTTTGCGACCACATGTGGGGTGTTTCTGTAAACCGCAGAATCAGGGTAATAAATATTGAGTTTTGTTTGGCTGTTAACCCTCAATGTGTTAAAGAAAAAAATGTAATAAAATGGAAAATCTGCCAAAAAAGTGAAATTTAGAAATTTCATCTCCATTTTCCTTTAATTCTTGTGGAACACCTAAAGGGTTAACAAAGTTTGTAAAATCAGTTTTGAGTAACTTGAGGGGTGTAGTTTCTACAATGGGGTCATTTATGGGGGGTTTCCACTATGTAAGCCCCACAAAGTGACTTCAAACCTGAACTGGTCCTTAAAAAGTGGGTTTTGGAAATTTTCTTAAAAATTTTAAGAATTGCTTCTAAACTTCTAAGCCTTCTAACGTCCTAAAGAAATAAAATGACATTTCCAAAATGATGCCAACATAAAGTAGACATATGGGAAATGTTAAGTAATAAGTATTTTATTAGGTATGACTTTCTGTTTTAGAAGCAGAGAAATTGAAATTTTGAAAATTGTGAATTTTGAAAAAATTTAGAAAAATTACCGATTTTTTCATAAATAAAGGTGAAATATATTGACTCAAATTTATGACTATCATGAAGTACAATGTGTCACGAGAAAACATTCTCAGAATGGCTTGGATAAATAAAAGTGTTCCAAAGCAATTACCACTGTAGGAGAGTACCTGGGGTGGTGGTAAACGGGAGGTACGTGCCAGCGGGGGTCCTGGCCCCGCTGGAGTAAGAGCCGGAAAAGTGCATTTTGCAGCGGTTACGCTGTTAACAACGGATCCGGGCCGGCTCTTATTGGGAGCAGGCAGATATGCGGGCGGGTGCCTGTCTCCCCACGGTCCAGGCCAGGTTTTGCAGGAAAGGGTTAAAAACCTGACCAGCAACAAGGGTGTGGTGCACAGTGTGGAGCTTCTGTGTTCTCTGGCTGTGAGAGTGAGGAGTGGAGGTGAGCTGGGCTGCGTGCTGGGGCCTGTAAAGGAGTGTGCAGGGACCCGCAGCTGAATCCAGGAGGGATCCATGTCCTGTGGCTAGGAGCCGGACCCATGGACTTACTTCACCAAGGAGAAAAGGTGACATTACTCCTGGCTTTAAATAGACTTTGCTTTATGGGACTGAAACAGGCCTCAAGTAGCCTGCAGCAGGGACTTGCTGTGTTTGAACTATTATTTTGCTGTGTGTGACCACCCTCCCTATGAACTGCACCGTCTTTCACAAATATGCACCGTGTGAATAAACAAAGCATTGTGATTTACACCAAGACCGGTCTGTGATGCCTCTATACTGCACTCGCTACCACTGCCTACCAGAGCGGATCCCCACAATTGGTGGCTTCAGCGGGCAAACAGCAGTGAGGCCGAAAAATTGTGTTGTTTGAACTGTATGTCATATATTGAGCCGGCAAGTTTTGTGGCTCCAGATAAGATGGAGGAAGCCATTAGACACTTGGTGCAAAGTAATGAGGAGGCTACTCGGAGACATGAGGAAGCCCTGAGAGACCAGCGGCAGTTGAATAGTCTACTGGCCCAGCAACTGGCGACTATGCAGGAGTCCATGCGTGTGTTACAACAAGCCGTCCCAGGGGGAACCGCAGTCCTACCTGCTGCCCGGGATAAGGTGCGCTCAGCGTTAAGAAAGATGGGCCCCGAGGATGATATCGAGGCGTTCCTGATGGTCTTCGAACGCACTGCGGAACAGGAAAGGTTACCTGCAGAACAGTGGGCCGAAGTAGTAGCACCATTTTTAGTGGGAGACGCACAAAAGGCCTACTTCGACCTCAGTCAGGAGGAAGCCAAGAGCTATAAGAGGCTGAAGGGGGAGGTGTTGGCTCGTCTTGGGGTTAATACCTATGTGCGTGCACATCGAGTCTACCAGTGGGCCTTCTCTGAGTCCCGGCCTGCTCGGTCCCAGGCCTATGACCTGTTACACCTAGTAAAAAAATGGCTGCAGCCTGAGACATTGAGCCCCTCGCAGATGGTGGAACGGGTGGTGGTCGATCGTTTGGTGCGGACCCTGCCAAGGGCCATACAGCGCTGGGTTGGTCAGGGAGACCCCGGCAACCTGGATCAGTTAGTAAGCCTAGTCGAGAGGTATGTGGAGACCCAGGACTTGGTGCGGGACTCAACGCAGGTACGGGAATCCCGTCAGGCTCCCTCTCAGGCTAGGGATCCGGAAAAAGGGACCCAACCACAAAGGGGGGGGGAAGGCTAGTCCTACTCCAGGGAAGAGAGACCGGGGAGGGACCACAGGGTTTCAATGTTGGCACTGCCACGGCCTGGGACATAGGGCAGCGAACTGTCCTCAAACACCTGAACCCATGGACTGCGGGTTCGCTCGCCGGTCCTCTTTCTTTGCCCGGCCTGTATGTACCGCAGATGCCTGGCCGGACGCCGATATGCCACCTCTGTGCCAAGTCTTGATCGATGGGCATCCGATTAATGCTTTGCTGGACTCTGGGAGCCTGGTAACCCTAGTGCATGAGTCCTTAGTGTCTGAGACACTCCCAGAGAAGCAAACCCTGTCCATTGTCTGTATCCATGGGGATCGCCGGGAGTACCCCACTGCCAGGGTTACCATGTCCTTGTTGGGCAAAGAGGTGCAGCATGTCGTCGGAGTGGGACGCCAAATCCCTTATGCCGCAATACTGGGAAGGGATTTTCCTTTATTCTGGACTCTATGGAAGAGCGATATGCCTTCCCTTAGGGACAGACGACAATCTGGCCCAGTGCCCGAGGATCCCGATGCGGGGATACCAGCCGTAGGGGTCACCACATCACCTGTAGAGTGTCATCCCGATAGGTTTCCCCTAGAGGTGTTGGCAGGCGAATCCGTGGAAACCCCGTCCATCCCGGACCTGGAGGTATCCCGTGACACGTTCGGGACCGCCCAGCTCCAGGATCCGACATTATTGCGGGCGAGGGAAGGGGTGACAGTGGTAAATGGGGTGGCTCAGCACCCAGGGGCCGACTCGGTGTTTCCCCATTTGGCTTTTAACCAGGACCTGCTGTATAGGGTGGACAAAGTGCAGCACGAGGTAGTGGAGCAGCTGGTGGTACCCCAGCCATACTGCCGTGTGGTACTGGACTTGGCCCACTCCCACGTGCTGGGAGGACATTTGGGCGTAAAAAAAAACCAAGAGCGGATTCTGCAAAGGTTCTATTGGCCCGGGGTTTATGAGGAGGTCAAAAGGTTTTGCCAATCCTGTCCAGTGTGTCAGATGACGAGCCCCCAACCCCACTATCGCAGTCCCCTAGTACCCATGCCCATCATTGAGGTCCCCTTCGAAAGAATAGGGATGGATCTGGTAGGCCCCATAAACAAGTCGGCCAGAGGGCACCAGCATATCTTGGTGGTCTTAGACTATGCCACCAGATATCCTGAAGCGATCCCACTACGTCATACTTCAGCTAAGCTCATAGCTAAAGAACTCATGGGCATGTTCGCAAGAGTGGGGATTCCAAAAGAGATCCTGACTGACCAGGGGACACCCTTCATGTCTAAGGTGACGAGGGAGCTCTGCAAGCTTTTAGGGGTTAAACAGTTACACACGTCCGTATACCATCCTCAAACCGACGGACTAGTGGAGCGCTTTAACAAAACCCTAAAAACTATGCTTAAAAGAACCGTAGCCAAAGACGGAAAGGATTGGGACTTGTTGCTGCCGCACGTATTGTTCGCAGTGCGAGAAGTGCCCCAGGCCTCTACGGGATTCTCGCCCTTCGAGCTATTGTACGGTCGACGGCCAAGAGGGTTGCTGGACATCGCTAAAGAGGCGTGGGAGCAACAGCCCACCCCACACAAGAGTATTATAGAGCATATAGAAAAGATGCAGGACCGTATCGAGACAGTCCTACCAATCGTCCGGGAACACATGGAGGCCGCCCAACTGGCACAGAGCCGGGTATACAACCGGAGTGCCCAGGTCCGGACATTTAACCCGGGTGACCGGGTACTGGTGCTAGTCCCCACCATTGACAGGTCCCTACGAGGTGAAAGAGAAGGTAGGGCCAGTGAATTACAAGATATCCCAGCCAGGCCGGCGGAAGCCAGAACAGGTATATCATGTAAATTTACTGAAATCGTGGAGAGATAGGGAGTGTCTCATTGGGGACGGCCCAAGCACTGTCTTGTCTGCAGGGAAGATCCCAGCTCCACCCGAGGTCCCGGAGGGCACCTCCGCGGTAAAGATAGCGGGTGGTCTGTCGACCAAACAAGTTCAGGAAGCCAAAGAGTTGGTGAGTCGAAATAGGGACGTGTTCTCTGAGCTTCCTGGTCGAACTTCGGTAGTCCGACATGACATCGTCACCGAGCCCCACGTCAGGGTACGGTTAAAGCCGTATCGTGTACCGGAGGCCCGGCGACAGGCCATTTCAGAAGAAGTAAGGTCGATGTTGAGGTTAGGGGTGATTGAGGAGTCAAGGAGCGAGTGGGCCAGCCCCATAGTCCTCATCCCAAAACCTGACGGTACTCTGCGCTTCTGCAATGACTTTAGAAAGCTCAACGAAGTGTCGAAATTCGATGCCTACCCCATGCCCCGGGTAGACGAGCTCATAGAACGGCTAGGGAAAGCTCGCTATTTCTCGGTCCTCGACCTCACAAAAGGATATTGGCAGGTGCCTCTCACGGAGGCGACAAAGGAGAAGACTGCCTTTGTCACCCCCGAGGGGTTATTTCAGTACCAAGTTTTGCCCTTTGGCCTACATGGCGCTCCAGCCACCTTCCAGCGATTGATGGACGTCATCCTACGGCCCCATCGTCCATATGCTTCGGCATATCTGGACGACATCATCGTGTTTAGCCAGGACTGGGAGAGTCACCTGCCCAAGGTACAGGCCGTAGTCGATTCACTTAGAAAAGCTGGACTGACGGCCAACCCAAAAAAATGTTCGATCGGGTTCGAGGAGGTCCGGTACCTTGGATACGTGATTGGGCGGGGAGTTGTCAAACCCCAGGTAGACAAGGTTGAGGCGATCAAGAGCTGGCCCAGACCTCTTACCACCAAGCAAGTACGTTCGTTCCTAGGGATGATAGGATATTACAGGCGCTTTATCCCCAACTTTGCCACAGTGGCGGCCCCATTGACAAGACTTTTAAAGGGGAGGAAGACTGTGATGGTCCGCTGGGATGAGCAGGCGGAAGAGGCGTTCTCCCGTTTGAAGTCGGCTCTGTGTGGGTCCCCGGTTTTGGTGACACCAGACTTCACACGGGAATTTGTCGTTCAGACGGACTCCTCTGGAGTGGGCCTAGGGGCAGTACTCTCTCAGGAAATCAGTGGGGAGGAACACCCTGTTGTCTTCCTGAGTCGCAAACTCACCCCAGCGGAAACCAGGTACAGCGTGGTAGAGAGAGAATGCCTGGCCATTAAGTGGGCCCTCGAGTCCCTTAGGTACTATCTGTTAGGGAGAAGGTTCCGTCTGGTGACCGACCATTCCCCTCTTCAGTGGATAAGCCGGGCCAAGGAGGGGAGTGCCCGGGTCACCAGATGGTTCTTATCCCTCCAGAATTTTAAGTTCAGTGTCGAACACAGGGCAGGCCGCTTACAGGGGAATGCTGATGCCCTGTCCCGGGTAAACTGTTGTACGTGTGTCCAACCTCTCAGGATTGAACAGGGTGTGCAACCCTTCAGGGTTGAACAAAGGGGGGGATATGTAGGAGAGTACCTGGGGTGGTGGTAAACGGGAGGTACGTGCCAGCGGGGGTCCTGGCCCCGCTGGAGTAAGAGCCGGAAAAGTGCATTTTGCAGCGGTTACGCTGTTAACAACGGATCCGGGCCGGCTCTTATTGGGAGCAGGCAGATATGCGGGCGGGTGCCTGTCTCCCCACGGTCCAGGCCAGGTTTTGCAGGAAAGGGTTAAAAACCTGACCAGCAACAAGGGTGTGGTGCACAGTGTGGAGCTTCTGTGTTCTCTGGCTGTGAGAGTGAGGAGTGGAGGTGAGCTGGGCTGCGTGCTGAGGCCTGTAAAGGAGTGTGCAGGGACCCGCAGCTGAATCCAGGAGGGATCCATGTCCTGTGGCTAGGAGCCGGACCCGGACCCGGACCCATGGACTTACTTCACCAAGGAGAAAAGGTGACATTACTACTGGCTTTAAATAGACTTTGCTTTATGGGACTGAAACAGGCCTCAAGTAGCCTGCAGCAGGGACTTGCTGTGTTTGATCTATTATTTTGCTGTGTGTGACCACCCTCCCTATGAACTGCACCGTCTTTCACAAATATGCACCGTGTGAATAAACAAAGCATTGTGTTTTACACCAAGACCGGTCTGTGATGCCTCTATACTGCACTCGCTACCACTGCCTACCAGAGCGGATCCCCACACCACATAAAGTGACGCATGTCAGATTTGTAAATTTTGAACTGGACACTGGGGCATCAATGACCCTTGGTCATGAAAGGGTTAAAGAGGTTATCTCATGACCAATGTAAAAAATCGGACATCATGTAGTACATGACAATCCTATGCGGCCATCTCAGTGAGCCAAGCAAAGACATAAGAAAAAACAAACAGCAAGTGGTGCCATGTAGACACATTTTATTGAATAACTCAGTGTCTATGCCATATTTTTAATTACATGTAATTACTAAAAGTATTCAGATCCAGGTGCTGGTTTGAAAACTGTAGAATATTATGCATAGGACAACCCCTTTAACAAACAGCATGTTTAAAAACACACTGCACCCTAGTATGTGTTATGTTTTCTTATATTAGAAAGCTTCCAAAAATAGTCTCTTATCGGGGGCAGAAGGTGTGGCCATGGCTTGATGGGACCAAAAATGATGCCTTATTGGGTGCAGATCCCTGCCTCGGTTTACACACACACGTTAATGTCAAGTAACAATGCCTTGCTCTGTAGAAGAATTCACTGTCAGCAAGGGCAAATATATTCAGTGGCTTCAGTTGGAGGTGTGTGAAAATCCTCATGGATCCATGCCTCATTCTTTTTGACCAAAAAAATTAATAAAAGATTTGTACACTGTCAAAGGACAACTTTGTTTGCGTGTAATGACACCACCTGCTGCTTTGAAAACCCTCTCTGAGATGAGACTGGAGGCTGGCCAAAACAGGACAGAGAGAAACTGGACTAGTTCTGTCCACTATTTCAGACTACTTGCCCAGAAGTTAACGAAGCCAGATAGGACTGAACCTGGTGTTCAAACGGTGCGTCTCTGGTTGCTGATTTGGGTCAGCCTTGTGCAGCACGTGACAGAACTACTTTATCATGTTGAGGATACAGAACTGGCTGCTCCAGCTTCTGCTGCAAGTGGTAGCAGAGACGGCAGGAGGTGGGTCAATCTGCAGGGGAGAAGAAAGGGGCCTTAGACATATGGGGAACAGGCGTCTGCTTGACTAAAGCTGCAGCAAAATTGGTGATATCAGTTATACTAGTAATAAAAAAAAATTGCCTCCCTTTTAGCAACAGGAAAACATGCTTACATTTTACTTGGCTAACGAAAGTCTGAATGCATGTCTCTCCACTAATCATCACCCTGCTTCATGTGAATGAAACACCTGGCAATACGTAAGCAGGCATACAGCCAGCATGCCCAAGGATCCAGTTCTTTCCAGCTCTGCCCCCCACTGAGATGATTAGTCATCATGGCGAGTGTGATCATCATCATCATCAGCAGCAGCAGCCTCAACCTGTTACACAAATGACTCCTCCTCCCCCTACCCTTCCTCCTCCAGTGGTAGCTTCCCATCCTCATCTTTCACCTGCCCCTTCATAGGACTTTATCTGTGTGGACTTTCTCAACAGCTGAAGAGTGACCAGCAAGATGCATAAGCTGTTCTTCTTCCACTGTCCCTTGTTTCATTGGTGTGAACATCTTTTCTCCAGATAAATATCAAGGGGATGACATTAAGGAAGCATGAATCGATTTGTAATGAACCTTTTTTTCACATATTTCACAAAATTTGTCTCTCAAAAAAATCTGAAGCTTTTGCAATTTTTTTTAATGAACCACCGAAAACAGTGTGCATCACCATTTTACTGTGAGATCTGTGAGATCTGGTGGGGAAATACCACAAAAGAGAAAGAAGGATACTCACATGACACTGGAATTGTGGTGGAAGGCTTGCCCTGATTGGCTTACAGGCTCACAGACATAGGCCTCCTGCACACGAACGTATTTTTTTGCGGTCCGCAAAAACGGGTCCCGTTTTTCCGTGATCCGTGACCGTTTTTTCATCCGTGGGTCTTCCTTGATTTTTGGAGGATCCACGGACATGAAGAAAAAGTCGTTTTGGTGTCCGCCTGGCCGTGCGGAGCCAAACGGATCCGTCCTGAATTACAATGCAAGTCAATGGGGACGGATCCGTTTGACGTTGACACAATATGGTGCAATTTCAAACGGATCCGTCCCCCATTGACTTTCAATGTAAAGTCAGGAGTTAATATACCATCGGATCAGAGTTTTCTCCAATCCGATGGTATATTTTAACTTGAAGCGTCCCCATCACCATGGGAACGCCTCTATGTTAGAATATACCGTCGGATTTGAGTTACATCGTGAAACTCAAATCCGACAGTATATTCTAACACAGAGGCGTTCCCATGGTGATGGGGACGCTTCAGGTTAGAATATACTAAAAGAACTGTGTAGATGACTGCCCCCTGCTGCCTGGCAGGTGCTGCCAGGCAGCAGGGGGCAGACCCCCCCTGCCCCCCACCTGTAGTTAACACATTGGTGGCCAGTGTGGCCGGCCCCCCTCCCTCCCCTGTAGTTAACTCGTTGGTGGCCAGTGGGCCCCCCCCTCCCTCCCCTGTAGTTAACTCGATGGTGGCCAGTGGGCCTTCTCCCCTCCCTCCCCCTCCTAATTAAAATCTACCCCTATCATTGGTGGCAGCGGAGTGTACCGATCGGAGTCCCAGTTTAATCGCTGGGGCTCCGATCGGTAACCATGGCAACCAGGACGCTACTGCAGTCCCGGTTGCCATGGTTACTTAGCAATTTGTAGAACCATTATACTTACCTGCGAGCTGCGATCTCTGCGTCCGGCCGGGAGCTCCTCCTACTGGTAAGTGACAGGTCCGGCCGGGAGCTCCTCCTACTGGTAAGTGACAGGTCATGTCACTTACCAGTAGGAGGAGCTCCCGGCCGGACCTGTCACTTACCAGTAGGAGGAGCTCCCGGCCGGACGCAGAGATCGCAGCTCGCAGGTAAGTATAATGGTTCTACAAATTGCTAAGTAACCATGGCAACCGGGACAGCAGTAGCATCCTGGTTGCCATGGTTACCGATCGGAGCCCCAGCGATTAAACTGGGACTCCGATCGGTACACTCCGCTGCCACCAATCATAGGGGGGGAGATTTTAATTAGGAGGGGGAGGGAGGGGAGAGGGCCCACTGGCCACCAACGAGTTAACTACAGGGGAGGGAGGGGGGCCCACTGGCCACCAATGAGTTAACTACAGGGGAGGGGGGGGGGGGCGGCCGCACTGGCCACCAATGTGCTAACTACAGGGGGGGGGCCCACTGGCCACTAATGTGTTAACTACAGGGGGGGGCTGCCCCCTGCTGCCTGGCAGCACCTGCCAGGCAGCAGGGGGAAGTCATGTACACAGTTCTTTTAGTATATTCTAACCTGAAGCGTCCCCATCACCATGGGGACGCCTCTGTGTTAGAATATACTGTCGGTTCTGAGTTTTCACGAAGTGAAAACTCAGCTATGAAAAAGCTTTTATGCAGATGGATCTTCGGATCCATCTGTATAAAAAGTAACCTACGGCCACGGATCACGGACACGGATGCCAATCTTGTGTGCATCCGTGTTCTTTTCACGGACCCATTGACTTGAATGGGTCTGTGAACCGTTGGCCGTGAAAAAAATAGGACAGGTCATATTTTTTTCACGGCCAGGAAACACGGATCACGGATGCGGCTGCAAAACGGTGCATTTTCCGTTTTTTCCACGGACCCATTGAAAGTCAATGGGTCCGCGAAAAAAAAAACGGAACACGGCACATTGGCCACGGGTGCACACAACGGTCGTGTGCAGGAGGCCTTACACACAGCCTAGATCAGCCAAGGGTGGGGTGCAGGAAGGGAGTTGCCTGTGCAGAATAAGAAGAATGTAAGGCTACTTTTACACTAGTGTTTTGGCTTTCCGTTTGTGAGATCCGTTCAGGGCTCTCAAAAGTGGTCCAAAACAGATCAGTTTTGCTCTAATGCATTCTGAATAGAAAAGGATCTGCTCACAATGCATCAATTTGCCTCCGTTCAGTCACCATTCCACTCTGGAGGCAGACACCAAAACGCTGCCTGCGGTTGTATTATGTCTTCTATAGCTATGACTGATCCGTCTTGAGCACCATTGAAAGTCAATGGGGTGCAGATATGTTTTCTATTGTGTCAGAGAAAACGGATCTGTCCCCGTTGACTTACATTGTGTGCCAGGACGGATCCGTTTTCTCTGACACAAACTGACACAATATAAAACATATCCGTCCCCCATTGACTTTCAATGGTGCTCAAGACGGATCCGTCATAGCTATAGAAGACATAATACAACCGGATCCGTTCATGACGGATGCATACGGTTGTATTATTGTAACGTAAGCGTTTTTGCAGATCCATGACTGATCCGCAAAAAATGCTAGTGTGAAAGTAGCCTAATTTTGCTGTGTACTTGTGACTTGGCAGGAAGGTGTGCAGAACTAGAAGTACCTGGGCCCCATAGCAAATTTTTAAATGCATTTTTCCCCAGCAACCCCCTACTTCCGTGCAACCCTCATTCCTGTGGCTGGTCAATATAGCTCTCCCAGACCAAGCCAGGCAGCCACTCCATTTCCTACATGTACCATATTTTTCACCCCATAAGACGCACTTTCCCCCCCCCCCCAAAGTGGGGGACTGGGAAGCGGTGAAGGCTCTGTACTCACCGCTTCCTAGTCCTTAGCTGTCAGCTGTGAAGGCTGGGCACAGTGTGAGGGCGCGCTGTGACCTCATGCTGTGCGTGCCAGTTCACAGCACAGCAGACGGAGGAGGAGGAAGACCGAGCACGGGCGATGAGGAGCGGCGGCGTCCAGGAACAGGAGAGGTAAGTGGGTTTTTATTTTAAGTTTTCTGTGGCATGGGGAATGCTAACAGGCAATGGGGGCACATATAGGGGCTGATGATGGGCATATATGCGGGATGATAACGGGCACATATGAGGGCTGATAGGCACATACGGTGGCTGATGACAGGCACATATGGGGGCTGATGACAAGCACATACGATGGCTGATGACAGGCACATATGGGGGCTGATGACAGGCACATATGGGGGCTGATGACAGGCAATGGGGTATGATATGAGGCATATGGGGTCTGATATGAGGCAATGGGGGCTGATGAGAGGCATGGGGCTCTTATCTGAGGTCTGATTGGGGTCTGATCTGAGGTCTTACTGGGGTTTTATTAACATTGGGGTTCTGATAGGGGCTGTGAGCTGAGGTCTGATTAACATTGGGGTTCTGACTGCTGGTCTGACCTGAGATCTAATGAAAAATATTTTTTTCTTATTATCCTCCTCTAAAACCTAGGTGCGTCTTATGGGCCGGTGCATCTTATGGGGCGAAAAATACGGTATATGCTGTATGAAGAGTTGAGCGGACACCTGGATGTTGGGGTTCGAAGGGTTCGGCCGAACTTCAGAAAAAAGTTCGAGTTCGGGACCCGAAGTTGACCCGAACTTGACCCCGAACCCAAACCCCATTGAAGTCAATGGGGACCCGAACTTTTGAGCACAAAAATGGCTGTAAAAATGTCATGGAAAGGGCTAGAGGGCTGCAAATGGCATCAAAATGTGGTTAAGAGCATGGCAAGTGCTCTGCAAACAAATGTGGATAGGGAAATGACTTTAAATAACATAAAATACGTAAAAATAAAAAATAATAATCTTGATCTAGGAGGACGAGGTCCATATGGAGTAGGAGGTTGAGGAGGCAGTGGATGTGGTGGTGTAGGTGGAAGCGGTGGTGGAGGAGGAGGAGGTAGCCTACACTGCTTTTTGGTTTTAAATGTATTTTTATTTTTTTAAATTAGGGTACACCCCAAAACATTGGGAAATTTAACCTGTGATAACCCCCTCCAGTCGTGCTAAACACATGTTCAGACAATACACTGGCTGCAGGGCAGGCCAGCACCTCCAAGGGGTAAAGGGCAAGCTCAGGCCATGTGCCCAATTTGGAGACCCAGAAGTTGCAGGGGCTGACCCCTGTCAGTCAGTTCGTGCAGGCGTGTGCATACTTACTGCCCCACCATGTCGCACGTCCCTGTGATGTTCACGATCCAATTTGATATCTGCTCTATCAACTTTTGATGTTCTTTTATGCGCCTACCATGGTGATCACGGGTGGCGGGGAATCAGGGTTCCAGGCCGGAGAGGGAGCGTGAGAAAGAGAGACCACATCCAAGGGAGGATACATTTTTTCAAATTTAAAATTATAGAGCGAAATATGGGACAAAGTATTAAAGCGTAAAAGTGGGACAACTTTTTAAAGTTTAAGCATTGAATGAAAGGATGTGTCGTGCATCAATTAATGAAGAATTTCTTAAATTTTACTTCCTGTCAACTATGCAGAGCAGGGGTTTCTATCTGGAAAATTGTCACCTGCAAATGTAAATGACGATTTTTTAAAATTTATGTTCCTGTCACCTTTGTAGAGGTGCCCAGTGACATCCACCATCCATTTGGATATCTTCTCTATGTTGATCACAGTTATCGGCGAATCAGGGTTCCACGCCGGAGAGTGAGCGTGAGAAAAAGAGACCAAATTTAAGGGAGATAAATTTATTAAATTTTTTTTGGATCGAGCGGAAATATGGGATAAGTTATTGAGGACATGTGAAAATGTGGGACAAATTACAGAAGCCCAAATGTGGGCCAAAAGATTAAAGCGGAAATGTGGGACAAAGTATTGAAGCGCAAATGTTGGCCAAAAGATTAAAGCGGAAATGTGGGACAAAGTATTGAAGCGCAAATGTTGCCCAAAAGAGTAAAGCCGAAATGTGGGACAAAGTATTGAAGCGCAAATGTTGGCCAAATGAGTAAAGCAGAAATGTGGAACAAATTATTAAAGCGCAAATGTGGTACTACTTGTTAAAGTTTAAGCATTGAATCAAAGGAGGTGGCGCGCAGCAATTAAAGAAAAATTTCTGAAATTTTATTCCCTGTCACCTATGCAGAGCAGGGGTTTATTCACGTCTAAAACAGTCTATGACAGAAAAAAATAGTTTATTGTCACCCGAAAATGTAAAAGATAAAATATTGAAATTTATTAAGCTGTCAACTAGGTAGAGGAGGGGTATATTACACCCAAAAATTAGTGAATTTCACCCAAAAATGTAACCTGTCTACTATGTATAGCAGTGGTACTTCACACCCAAAGATTGGTGAATTTCACCCGAAAATGTAACTGACAAATAAAAATTATTTTTTTACCGGTCTAAGGCTACTTTCACACTTGCGGCAGAGAGATCCGGCAAGCAGTTCCGTCGCCGGAACTGCCTGCCGGATCAGGCAAAATGTATGCAAACTGATGGCATTAGTAAGACTGATCAGGATCCTGATCAGTCTTAAAAATGCCTGATCAGTCTTTCCGGTGTCATCCGGCAAAACGGATCCGGCATTTATTTTTTCACCTTTTTTTCGATCTGCGCATGCGCAGACTGGAAGGACGGATCCGGCACTAATACATTCTTATGGGAAAAAATGCAAGTCTTCAGTTTTTTTTTTCCGCCAGAGATAAAACCGTAGCATGCTGCGGTTTTCTCTTTTGCCTGATCAGTCAAAACAACTGAACTGAAGACATCCTGATGCATCCTGAACGGATTACTCTCCATTCAGAATGCATGGGGATAAAACTGATCAGTTCTTTTCCGGTATAGAGCCCCTGTGACGGAACTCTATGCCGGAAAAGAAAAACGCAAGTGTGAAAGTACCCTAATAGGTATAGCAGTGGTACCTCACACCCAAAAATTGCTGAAATTCACCAGAAAATGTAACTGACAATTTTTTTTTTAAACTGTCTACTAGGTATAGCAGTGGTACTTCACACCCAAAAATTGATGAATTTCACCCGAAAATTGCAAGAAAATTTAGACTAGAACCTTCAGAATCAAAGGTGCATATTCATGAAGCAAACATAATTACAAAAAACAAAATGGCTGCCCACCGTTATATATACAAACAATAGAGCTAAGAAATGGGGGTCATTCTAGATAAAAGTGGTACAATACCGACTATAAATGAGTAATGGAAGCTCTTAGCGCACATAAGTGTCGGGCCCATCTACCAGGCGTCAAGGTGGCTTCTGCATGTTTGCTTCATGGATATGCACCTGTGATTCTGAAGGTTCTAGTCTAAATTTTCTTGCAATATATTGAGGGTAGCAGAACAGCGCAACAAGGAACATAAATCTCGCATGGAGGCCCAGTCATTGGTGGTGAAGTGGTGCTGTTCCGCCGAGCGACTCACCCGTGCGTGCTGCAGCTGAAACTCCACTATTGCCTGCTGCTGCTCGCACAGTCTGGCCAGCATGTGCAAGGTGGAGTTCCACCTTGTGGGCACGTCGCATATGAGGCGGTGAGTGGGAAGGCCGAAGTTACGCTGCAGCGCTGACAGGCGAGCAGCAGCAGGGTGAGAACGCACAGATGTCCCGCACTTTATGCAGCAGCTCTGACATATCGGGGTAATTTTAAAGGAATCTCTGCACCACCACATTCAGCACATGCGCCAGGCAAGGGATGTGCTTCAAACCGGCTAGTCCAGAGCTGCTACGAGATTTCGCCCATTATCGCACACCACCAGGCCGGGCTTGAGGCTGACTGGCACAAACCACTCATTGGTCTGTTGTTCAAGGCCCGTCCACAGCTCCTGCGCGGTGTGGGGCTTGTCCCCCAAACAGATACATTTGCCTGCTGTCGTTTACCCCTGGCTGTGCTGAAGTTGGTTGGGAAGGTGTTACACTGACTGGATGAGGAGTCGTTAGAGGATGAGGAAGCGGAGTAGGAGAAGGAAGCAACTGGAGGCAAACTGAAGCGCCCTGCAATCCTCGGTGGTGGAAGGACATGCACCAAACTGCTATCCGCCTCAGGCCCAGCTGCCACTGCATTTATGGAGATATAACGTCCCTGACCGTGCTTACTGGTCCACGTATCCGTAGTGAGGTGCACCTTGCCACAGATAGCGTTGCGCAGTGCACACCTGATTTTGTCCCCTACTTGGCTGTGCAGGGAAGGGATGGCTCGCCTGGAAAAGTAGTGGCGGCTGGGCATGACGTACTATGTGACAGCCACAGCCATAAGGCCTTTAAAACTATCCGTCTCCACCAGACAGAATGACAGCATTTCAAAGGCCAGTAATGTAGAAATGCTGGCATTTAGGGCTAGGGATCGCGGGTGGGTAGGGGGGTACTTCCTCTTCCTCTCCAGTGTTTAGGAGATGGAGAGCTGAATGCTTCCGTAAGACATTGTGGAGAAGCTGGGTGATCCAGGTGGTGGTGTTGCTGGAAGATCCTCTGTTTGCGGGGTGGCAGGTGGCACTGTCACTCCAGAGGTGGATGAAGAGGCCGAGACTGCAGCAGAAGAGGAAGCAGGAGGAGCCAGAGACCTTTCTTGGTTTTTGAGGTGTCTACTCCACTGCAGCTCGTGCTTAGTACTTAAATGCCTGGTCATGCAGGTTGTGCTCAGGTTGAGAATGTTTATGCCTCGCTTCAGGCTCTGATTGCACAGCGTGCAAACCACTCGTGTCTTGTCCTTGTAGTGTACGGGGACTGTAATTCCCGTCACTACAAAAGTGTCACTTGGTGTGCTGTCGTCCCTCCTTAATTATGGGGAAGTTGGTATATGTCATCTTTATAAATTGTCATGTAATGTAATGCTATGTATTTCCCTGTTACTGTGAAACTTGCATGTACAGGCCTCCTAGGGGTGTCATTCCAGCTCTTAGTCACTAGAGGGAGCTAGGGAGCCCTAGTTTATATAAGGCCCAGACAGGGAAAGGAAGGACAGTTGAGTCTAAAGTTGAGTCTAAAGTTGTGTCTAGAGTTGTGGTTGGAGACTAGACCATGTCAGAGACAAGTCCAGGCCTGAAGCCTGCGGTCCAGGAGAGGGTTTTGCAGTCCCTGTAACCGGGTTCCAGATTCAAGGAGAAGGTTCCCCTCCTGAATTCCCATATGCCGAAACAGGAATACCTCAGTTAAAGAGCCTGAGGAAGCTGAGAGGGAAACAGAGGCAAAGCGCAGAAAAGCAAGAGGTACTCAAGATAACAGAGGAGGTACTTTATAAAGAGAGAACCAAGGATATACGCCAGAGTTAAGGTATTGGGCCTTGGAGAAGATTGTCTATGTCCCAGGATCAGTCAGGAATAGAGTGCAAGCTCCTGTACTGCAAGTCCTGTGTTTCACACTCTGAAGTCACCTTGCTTAATCTGTATTGCCTGCATCGACCGTATTGAAAAATCAACTGTATGCAAAGGAACTGTGCTTCCGTTAATGTCTCTATATGGAAACTACTAAAGTTGGAGTTTTGTTTTAACATCACGTGGTTCCTCAGTTATTCCTGCTATCAGCAAACGGCGTGCCACCGTTTAATTGGCACTGGCGTCACGAACATTTTCCTACCATCACCTGCCTATGCAGAGAGTCAGCCGTCTCAGGTTAGTGTTTATTGCACTACTACACCCAGGAACACATTTCTACACACAACTTGAGTACGCTGCATCCTCAGCACATTGTCTGAAGAACTGCCACGCCAGGGAACTCCTTGGAGCGGTGCTCGGTCCCTTGCTGCGGTGGGCAGTAGCAGGCAGACTGTCAAGAGGACGGCCGCTCCGCTTTTGCATCCTGCTCCCTCTTCTGCTGTGCTGGTGGCTCTGTGTGACCACCGCCTCTTCCTCCGAACTACATAGGTCACTCTCATGACCTTGATTCCATGTGGGGTCGAGGACCTCATCGTCCTCCACATCATCTTCCACCCAGTCTTTACCCCTGCCCGCCTTGTTGATCTGCACACTTTCGAAAGCCACAGCAGTTGGCATCTGTGTTTCGTCATCATTTGAGACGTGCTGCGATGATCCTCCCATGTACTCATCTTGACAGATAAGTGGTTGGGCATCGGTGCACTCAATCTCTTCCACTTCTGGGGCAGGGATAGGTGGATGGCTCAGACTGCTTGGCTGATTTGCAAGGGGGTGAGGTGAAAGACTGATGGACATCGGCTGCAGGTGCCAACTCTGATCTTTAAGCAGGAGACTGGGTAGGAGACAATGTGAAGGTACTGGAGCCACTGTCAGCAACCCAATCTACTATCGCCTATACTTGTTCAGGCCTCAGCATTCGTAGAGCCGCATTAGGCCCGACCAAATACTGCTGCAGGTTCTGTCGCCTACTCGCACCTGAAGAAGGGGTTTCACTTGTGCGTGTAGCTGGCACAGATCAACCACGTCCTCTCCCTGCAACAGGAGCTCCACCAGCAGCACCACGACCTGGGCCACATCCCTTATTTGATGCTCTCCTCATATTTCTCGAATTTAGGATCTTGCTCTAAATGGGTGTTAAATTAATAGTAGAATAGAATAACAGTATGTACAGGGTGTATCTCACACGCCCTGAACCAGACTAGGCCTCAATAAAAAAATTTTTGCCCAAAATGGCTGTATTTCAAATACCTGAATAGAACCCCTGTATTTAAAGGGTGTATCTCACACGCCCTGACCCACACTAGGCCGCAATTAAAGAATTGTGCACAAAATGGCTGTATTTCAAATAACTGAATATAAGCCAAATATATAAAGGGTGTATCTCACAATGACATCTGCAGCAAAGGCTGCCAAATAATTATTTTTTGCCCAAACGGGTGTTTGTTTAATAACTGAATATGACAGCAGTATATAGCCCTGGAATTTCAAACGTCTTGATGCTGCAAGGGCGCAACAATTGTGTATTTTGCCCAAAAAAGGGTGTTTTATTAATAGAAGAATATAACCCCTGTATATAAAGGGTGTATCTCACATGCCCTGACCCACACTAGGCCGCAATTAAAGATTTGTGCCCAAAATGGCTGTATTTCAAATACCTGAATAGAACCCCTGTATTTAAAGGGTGCATCTCACACGCCCTGACCCACACTAGGCTTCAATTAAAGATTTGTGCCAAAAATGGGTATTTGTTTAATAACTGAATATGACAGCAGTATATAACCCTGGAATTTCAAAAGTCTTGATGCTGCAAGGCCTGAAAGATTGGGTATTTTGCACAAAAAAGGTGTTTTATTAATAAAAGAATAAAACCCCTGTATATAAAGGGTGTATCTCACACGCCCTGACCCACACTAGGCCGCAATTAAAGATTTGTGCCCAAAATGCCTTTATTTCAAATAACTGAATAGAACCCCAGTATATAAAGGGTGTATCTCACATGCCCTGACGCACACTAGAGTGCAATAAAAGATTTGTGTCAAAAATGGGTATTTGATTAATAACTGAATATGACAGCAGTATATAACCCTGGAATTTCAAACGTCTTGATGCTGCCAGGCCAGAAAAATTTAGTTTTTTTAACAAAAAAGTGTGTTTTTAAAAACCCAGAAAATTATGGCTGTATTTCTAGCTTAAATTGCACACTGACTAATCCTGCAAATGCACCAGATGTTGTATATTGCCAAAAAAGGGTGATTTTTTACAATCCGATTATTAGTGCTGTTTTTCAAGCTTGGATTTCAATGTCACAAAAGCTCAGATGCAGTGCTGGTGCACTGAGCTTGCATAAAATGGCCAAGGTGCCTTCTTCAATCGTGCACGTGTACCTGAAATAAAATATAAAAAATATCAGTGATACATATAATCCAAACACTGGCCAAGATTCGTTTCACATTTATCTTTGTTACTGATTTTTATCTTTTAAAGAAATATTTCTACCAATGAATCAGTCTACCGCACTTATTCAGAACAGAGCAGCGCAGTTAAGAAAATTCTGAAGAAACATTGGGCAACCTTGAGGTGCTGTCGGGCAACGGTACCAGAATTCGGGGCATTACCGCTATGTGCCTACCGTAGATGCAAAAACATCAGGGATCAGCTGGTAAGAGCTGATGTGGGACCCAAATCAGTTACTAGACAAATGACGTTGGCACCATTGGGCACTGGATACTTTCCATGCCTACATTCTGTCAATTGTCGTTTGATATGTAGGTCGAGGACATTTACACACCCTAATACAGGACAGACATATCCTATTAAGTTTCATCTGACATGCGACTCCTCCCATGTTGTGTACATTCTATCATGCCCATGCCAACTCCTTTATGTTGGTGAAACTTCTACCGACTTAAAGACTAGACTGAATAACCACTGTTCCCTTACGTCCTACCAGCAGCACAGATGGGGTTAACTGCCCCTGTGGACTGGTAGGACCGGCGGAATTTTAATGAGCCCAAAGAACCAATAAACGATCTTCAGCTCCCTGAAAGGGAGGAGATCACCCCCCAGCCCACCGTGTTTTTTTCTGTCCTCTGGACAGGTGGACTGGCGGTGTCGCTCCCCCTCTGGGAGCTGAAGAGTGCTAGGAGCTCTATTTTTTTTTTAGATCTAAAGTTTGCCCTCCATAGCCTCTCATTGCCTTTATTATAGGCTGGTCGGCGTTTCTATCTGGGGTACCGTCGGGGTGAGGGGTGTCCCCTCCCCTCTTCTTTGAACCCAGCTGTGGTATCCCGTCCTCCCTCGCGGCATGTGAGCGGCGCTATGGCCGTCGGGTGCCGCTGGGGTACTGTCGGGGAGGGGGGTGTCCCCTCCCCTCTTCTTCCACTCAAGTGCTGCGGTATCCCGTCCTTCTCTCGCCGCATGTGGCGGCGCTCTGGGTGCCGCCATCTCCGGAAGTGACGCGCACTAGGTTTTTCCATAGCGATGCCGTGAGGGTTTAAACCTCACTACTTTTATTAAAACTTTCTCCCCATGTCACCCTGGGATCCAGGATTAGGTGGGGGAGACATTTAGGGCTTGCTGAGCCTGTTTAGGCTCTGTTATCCCTCTGGGCTAGTTACGATTGAGGCCCCGCTTTTAAGCGCCCAGAGCCTGTCAGTTTCACAAGCTAGCTCCAGAGTTCCCTGTGCCTTGAGATATTTAGTATTGCTTGGCTTGGGATTGTGGTTTCCTCTTTTACAGCTCTATTTTCTGCTAATGCTGGTGGGCCCCCATAAGGTCTTGTTTCACCACCTCCAGGTAAAATTGTAGGTGTTATGACCTGTGTTCTTTCTAATTACAGACTATGGCTTCCCCTAAGGATCCGGATCAGCGTAAAGCTGGGGCCAAGAGGAAGCATCTGGCGTGTTACGAATGTAACACCCCCTTAGACGACAGCTGTCCGTACTCTAGATGTGAGAGTTGTCGCACGGCATCCACGGAACCCACGATGCAAGAAATGTTTCAGTGGACGAAGACATACGTGGATGACTCCATTAAGGGAGTGGTGCAGCTGCTGAATGAGAGGCTACCAGGACCCTCTCAGACTCCCATGGAGGTGGTCGCACCGGTCGAAAGACCTACCCCCTGTTCTCCGGGGTCTTCTTCTTCTGAGGAAGAAGAATCTACTTCTTGCTTTTTCCCTCCAGAAAAGACGCAGAAGTTACTCAAGTCCATCAGGTCGGGGGACCATGATGTTGACATGGGGGAGTCCTCCGATCCCGCCGGACGGACACAGCGTGTCTTTAGAGCGGATGAGACCCTTCTCTCCGTGATGCGCACGGAATGGAGAAAGCCTGAAAAAGGTCCAGTTCTCACTAGAAAATTCAAACTGATGTACCCGATGGCTAAACCCTTGGTGGAATCGTGGGGTTCCGTTCCCAAGGTGGAAATGGCTATTGCCAAGTTGTCCCGGCGCACTCTAGTTCCTGCAGACGATGGGTCTAGTCTGCAGGACCCTCTAGACCGGAGGGCAGAGTGCACCCTTAGGAGGAGTTACGTGGCGGCTGCTGCCTCCGCATCAACTTCTATTGCGGCCACGGAGGTAGCCACCTATTTAGGCTCTAAGCTTAACCGAATCCAGACGGACGTTGATCAGAGCGTATCAAGGGATGATATCCTGGCAGCCTTCAAGTCGGCCAATCTGGCCATGGACTTTCTGGTCGATTCTACCCAGATGCAGCTGAAGCTGGCCGCCAAAACTATGGCCCTAGTTTCGGCTGCCCGCAGACCACTCTGGTTGAAACCTTGGATCGCTGATAACGCGTCCAAGTTCAATCTTTGTGGGCTCCCCTTCGAACCGGATAGGCTATTCGGGTCCGAATTGGACAAGATAATGGAGGGGCTCTCCGATAAAAAGGGGAAGAGCCTCCCCCAGCAGCCCTTTCGGGGACGCCCCAGGCAGGAGAAGAAAGGCGGAGGTCGTCCAGGGCAGCAGTCTAGGCGCAGAGATTGGGGGGGGACCATCTCGTAAATATTCGAGACGCTCCCGTAAACCCACCAGGGAGGCAAAACCCTCCTGACTATGGGCCTCTTCGAGGCTCTTGGATAAGCCCTGCTGCCCCTGCAGTATCTCCCCTAGATTTTCCCGTACCCCTCCCCCAGATTCCCGTGGGGGGTCGTCTTACCCATTTCAAAGACTCTTGGAGCCGGTTGATTGCAGACCCCTGGGTCCAGGACATAGTTTCCCTCGGGTACCGGGTAGATCTTATCTCTCACCCCCCAGAGAGATTCATCGCCACACGAAACTTCGGGTCTGCCAAACAAGTGGTCCTAGAAGCTTACATTCAGGACTATATTTCCAAGGGAGCCCTAGAGGAGGTGCCGGCAGGGGAGAGGGGCCTAGGGATTTATTCACCAGTGTTCCTGGTTCCCAAAAAGACGGGAGATCTCCGGATGATCATCGACTTGAGATTTCTCAATCGATTTATAAGGAAAACAAGGTTTCGCATGGAAACCATAAGGTCAGTCAGCCATATCCTCAACCCTGGGGACGTCATGGCTACTCTGGACCTCAAGGATGCGTATCTTCACATTCCGATCCATTCCGCGTCCCAGAAACTCCTCAGGATCGGGGTCCAGATTTCAGGGGTTCGCAGGCACTTTCAGTTCGCCGCGCTTCCCTTCGGAATCTCTTCTGCCCCCCTTATCTTCACCAAGGTGGTGGTGTCGGTGGTGGCAGCTTTGAGACTTCAAGGACTGACTATTATTCCTTATCTGGACGATTGGCTTTTCATAGCCTCTTCAGTTCCAATCCTTACCCACCATCTTCAGGTCGCAATCTCTTTTCTCTTCCGCCTAGGCTGGATTATCAACTGGCAGAAGTCGAATGTGAGCCCATCGACTTCAATCCATTACTTAGGATTCGTGGTCGACTCTGTGGAGATGTCCCTCCGGTTGACTCCAGAAAGGAGAGCGCGGATTCAGGACCTAGCAAAGGTCCTTTATGTCCCTCGTCGAGTCTCTATCCGGACTCTCATGAAGATGCTGGGGCTCATGTCAGCGGCTGCGGATGCAGTCCCTTGGGCGCTATGGCACCTCCGTCCTCTTCAGTCGGAGGTCTTACACCTATGGAACGGCAGCCCTGCGGGGCTAGATTCCCTGTGCTCCCTGTCCGGTCAAACCCGAAATTCCCTCAGATGGTGGTTTCAGCTACCACCAGGGAAGTCTATGACCCAACCAGCTTGGGTCATATTGACTACAGACGCGTCCCTTGTAGGCTGGGGCGCTCACCTGGACGGATCCCCAATACAGGGATCTTGGTCTCCTCTGGAGCGGCGTCTTTCTTCCAATCTTCGCGAGATGCGAGCTATCCGGCTAGCCCTCCTTCACTTTGCCCCTCAGATCCGGGGCAAAGCAGTGAAAGTCCAGTCAGACAATATGACTGCAGTTCTCTATATAAACAAACAGGGAGGCACAAGATCATTGCCCCTTCTGTCAGAGATCAGGGTGATTCTTCGGTGGGCAGAGACGAACCTTTCCCATCTATCTGCCACTCATATTCGAGGCTCCCTCAATATGATAGCGGACCGCTTAAGTCGAGGATTACCGACCATGGAGTGGTCTCTGCATCCAGAGATCTTCAGGCAGCTAGTTCACAGATGGGGTATGCCAGAAGTGGATCTCATGGCAACCAGGTTCAACGCCAAGGTGCTGAGATTCTGTTCCCTCTACAGGGAAGACAACCCCCTGGCGATAGATGCTCTGTCAATACCGTGGAGGTTCAGGCTGGCTTACATCTTCCCTCCGTTTTCCATGATACCGAGGGTATTGATGAAAATCCGTCAGGATCAGGCCTCGGTAATAGCCATCATACCGTTTTGGCCCAGAAGATCCTGGTTTACCCAGCTCATTCAGATGAGTCGGGGACAATATTGGAGACTCCCCCCGGAGCAGACCCTGGTGTCGTGGGACACTCACCTCTGCCCAGATCTGCACAGGTTCAACCTGACAGCCTGGAGGTTGATCAGTCCCTTCCCAACATAGTAGGGCTTTCCGAGTCGGTCCTGAGAACTTTGTCGCATTCCCGAGCAGAGTCTACAAAGAAGGCCTACTCCAGGATCATGAGAATCTTCGTGGCATGGTGTGATTCCAGACAGGTGGCGTCCGCAGATCCGCCCCTTCCTGCGATACTTCAATTTCTTCAAGATGGATTAGATAGAGGCCTATCTCCAGCTACCTTGAAGGTACAGGTTTATGCCATCTCGGCCTGTCTCAACAGGCCACATTCTCGGGACCCACTCATTAAACGCTTCCTGAAGGGAGCTGAAAGACTAAAGCCTACTATACTGAAACCTATCCCCCAGTGGGATCTTTCAGTAGTGCTCAGGGGGATAGCATCTCCCCCCTTCGAGCCCTTGGAGGAGATAAATTTAAAATTTTTGACTTTAAAGATGGTCTTTCGTCTGGCTATAGCTTCAGCCAAAAGAAGGCTTTCTCTGCAATTCACCCGTACATTATTTTCCTACAGGATAGAGTACTCCTGAAGTTTTTACCCTACTTCAGGCCTAAGGTGCCTACTTTCCAGAACATCAATCAGGTAATCTCTTTACCAGTTTTGTTTACAGCCTCCTCCTCTGATACTCCAGCTAGAGACCCGCTGGATATTTCAAGATGCCTCCAGATCTATGTGGATAGATCTAGAGAGTTCAGGATAGATGAGAATCTTCTTATCCTGTTTGCCGGTAAGTCTAAAGGCCATAAAGCGTCTAAAGCTACCATTAGTCGCTGGATTAAGGAGGCCATTATGGAAGCTTTCGTCTCCCAATCCTTAGATCCTCCTGAGTTTGTGAGAGCCCATTCTACTAGGGCGGTCTCCACCTCGGTTGCGGAGAGAAGACTCCTCCCCTTAGAGTTGATCTGTAAGGCGGCCTCCTGGAGCTCTGAGTCAACCTTCATCTCCCATTATAGGATAGATGCTAGGATGGCAACGTTTTCGGCTTTTGGGCAGACTGTTCTTAGTTCTGCCAGGCATGAGGACCCTCCCTAAGGAATTCTTCTTGCTATCTCCCCATCTGTGCTGCTGGTAGGACGTAAGGGAATCGTTAATTTCTAACGATAATTTGTTTTCCCTTAGTCCTAACAGCAGCACACAAATATCCCACCCTAAATACATTATGCTTGTTAAAAACACGGTGGGCTGGGTGGTGATCTCCTCCCTTTCAGGGAGCTGAAGATCGTTTATTGGTTCTTTGGGCTCATTAAAATTCCGCCGGTCCTACCAGTCCACAGGGGCAGTTAACCCCTTCTGTGCTGCTGTTAGGACTAAGGGAAAACAAATTATCGTTAGAAATTAACGATTTTACTATTAGAAAGGCATTTTGGATTGAAAAGGCATAGTGAAAAAGACCTTAGATGCTGGATCATTGATCAGATACAAATGCCACGGAGGGGTGGGGATCAGATATCTTTACTGAAAAAAAGAAAAATGTATTGGATCCAGACTTTAAATAGACTGCACCCTAATGGATTAAATATTGACTATAAATATGTTGGTGGAGTGTGATGAGGTTAGCTTGCCCTTTGATGCCTTGGTTGTACGACATGCAATTCTCCTGCGGTAGACTGATTCATTGGTAGGAATATTTCTTTAAAATATAAAAATCAGTAACAAAGATAAATGTGAAACGAATCTTGGCACTTTTTTTTATAGTGTTTGGATTATATGTATCACTGATATTTTGTCACGAGGGTGTCAAGAACCACGCCTGACTCCGTTATACCCGGGGTCAGGAAGTCGCAGCGGTTGGCTGCACGCTCTATGTAAGATAGGGCTGTTTCCTTATGGTAGCTTTCTGGGTTTGCTTTGCAAACCCTTTTGGCTCACTCAGGGATCCGTAGCTCCTTCTCCTCAGCTGTTCCTTGTCCAGCACTCCCAAACCTCCTTATATTCCCCTCTCACACTTCTCTGGTTGCCAGATATAGAGCTTCCTGCCTGGACATCTATTCTGACCCTCTGGAGCTGTGTTGCTGCGTTCTCTGGTAGTTGGTCCAGAACGCTACCCTCCAGATCCTTGTTGGACCTTTGTGGTCTATTGTGGTCGCCCACCTGGGTGTATGTGTTTGTCTGTTTTGTCTGTCCTCTCCCTGGTGTTTGCCTCTTAGTGACAGTGGTGCGGACTAGCGATCCCACCGGCCCGTTCACTATCTAGGGCTTTTTTTAGGGAAAGACAGGGTTTAGGCACGTGATTGCCACACGGGTGAGGAACCCGTCTAGGGACGTCAGGGCAGTCAGGTGCCAGCCACAAGGTATATTTAGTGTTAGGAACCCGTCTAACTAGAGATTGCCTTGACGTTCGGCAGACGGGCTCAAATAATTTTGTACAAAACGATTTGCCAAATATCTCTAACTTATTAGTTCAGCATTTGCTATTATGATGCAATTTTGTACCTTATTTGATTTGCAGTGAGCTGTTGCATTACTTGTTTTGTTTAACAGTCTTGTTCTCAGCCATAGCAACGTGCCCCTGCGCTTTGGGATGTGCTGACTGACCCCATTTTTCTTTGCAGGTTATGTCCCTTTCTATCCGAATAGATAGACGCCTTAGGGACAGGTTGAAAAAACCGGAGCAATTGGTAACCCCTCCCAAGCAGCAGTTAGTCTGTACGGACTTAGACGAGCCTATGCAGCTAGGAGGAACTACTCGTCAGGTCCGTCCTCCTGAGGCTCGCCGTAGGCGTGGGGTTTGTTTTTTTTGTGGGGAGAGGGGTCATTTCATTAATGTCTGTCCTTCTTTCCTCAGAAACAAAAGACCGTCGGAAAACTACTAACCCCAGGCTGTGTGGAGGATGTCAGCCGGGGGGTATACGTTTCCTCCATACCTACATCGCAATTTGTGTTGCCAGCAGTTATTGTTTTTGGTGATAAGACGGAGACTATTTCTTTCTTTCTAGACAGTAGAGCAGGGGTAAATTTGATAGATGCCCATTTTGCCCGCACTATGGGTTTGTCTCTCTGTACGCTACAGAGACCTATTCCCATATTCGCTATTGATTCTGCTCCTCTGTCTCAGAGAAACCTCACCCACATTGCTCATAACTTACACCTTCGGGTAGGGGACCACCATAACGAGATGCTTTCATGTTATGTTCTGGAGGGGCTTCCCACTCCGGTAGTGCTGGGTCTTCCCTGGTTGGTAGCGCACAATCCAGTGGTGGATTGGCAGGCCAGGGAGATATTGGAGTGGAGTGAGCAGTGCAGAGAAAATTGCTTAAATAGCAATTGCTTAGTCGCCTCCATAACTACCCTACCCACATTTATTTCGGATTTTGAGGATGTTTTTTCTGAAAAGGGTTGTCAGAAGTTACCACCTCATCGTCCTTATGATTGCCCGGTTAGCCTTATTCCCGGCGCAAAATTACCCAAGACCAGGTTATATAATCTTTCGGGTCCAGAGAGACAAGCCATGAAAGATTATATCTCCGAGAGCTTGGCTAAGGGACACATCAGACCCTCTTCTTCACCCGTGGCTGCAGGGTTTTTCTTCGTTAAAAAGAAAGATGGGGGCCTGCGTCCTTGCCTAGATTTTCGCGAATTAAATCGGATAACCATCCGAGACCCATACCCTCTTCCTCTCATTCCCGACCTGTTTAACCAGATTGCGGGTGCTAGGTGGTTCTCCAAACTTGATCTTAGGGGGGCCTACAATCTGATTCGTATTAAGGAGGGGGATGAGTGGAAGACAGCTTTTAACACCCCTGAGGGGCATTATGAAAATCTAGTTATGCCTTTCGGTCTGACCAATGCTCCTGCCGTCTTTCAACATTTCGTTAATGACATTTTTAGTCATCTAATCGGCAGGTTTGTGGTAATATACCTAGATGATCTTTTAATTTATTCGTCTGATCTGAGAACACATGAGGTGCATGTCAGACAAGTACTGCAGGTCCTACGGACGAATAAATTATATGCTAAAATTGAAAAATGTGTCTTCGCCGTTCAGGAGATACAATTCCTAGGTTATTTTTTATCTGCTTCAGGTTTCCGTATGGATCCTAGGAAGGTCCAGGCAATTTTAGATTGGGATCTTCCTGAGAACCTCAAAGCACTACAACGGTTCTTGGGCTTTGCGAATTTCTATAGGAAATTCATAAAAATTATTCACTTATTGTAAAACCCCTTACTGACATGACTAGGAAGGGGACAGATTTTTCTAAATGGTCTGACGCAGCTAAAGTTGCTTTTTCCTCTCTAAAAGAGAGGTTTACCTCAGCACCTGTACTAGTCCAACCTGATGTCTCTCAGCCTTTTATTGTTGAAATCGATGCGTCAGAGGTGGGAGTGGGGGCGGTGCTGTCTCAGGGTCCGTCTCCTGGCAAATGGCGTCCTTGTGCTTTCTTTTCTAAAAAACTATCTGCAGCAGAAAAGAATTACGATATTGGCAATAGGGAACTATTAGCTATTAAACTTGCGTTTGAGGAGTGGCGTCACTTTTTAGAGGGGACAGTCCACCCCGTCACTGTGATTACGGACCACAAAAATCTTCTGTACCTCGAATCAGCTAAGCGTCTCACCCCTAGACAGGCTAGGTGGTCGCTATTTTTACCAGGTTTAACTTTGTGATTACCTATCGTCCTGGGGCAAAGAATACCAAGGCTGATGCACTATCTCGTTGTTTCCCTGGAGGGGGTAATGTGAGTGATCCGGTGCCCATTCTTTAAAGAGGAGTGGTTGTTTCTGCGGTACACTCTGTTCTGGAGGGGAAGGTGTTAGAGGCCCAGGGGGACGCCCCGGTCTCTTGTACCTCAGAGAAATTGTTTGTACCGTTGAACCTACATTTCGAATTATTAAAGGAACATCATAATTCGGCACTTGCTGGGCACCCAGGTAGTAAAGCAACCTTGGAGCTATTGTCTCGTCGTTTTTGGTGGCCAAGGTTGCGTCAGGATGTATTGGATTTTGTGTCTTCTTGTTCTACCTGTGCGCGTGCAAAAGTTTCACATACACGTCCTGCAGGGTCTCTATTACCACTCGTCATTCCCAATAGACCGTGGACACATCTGTCAATGGATTTTATCACTGACTTACCTTTGTCTGCGGGTAAAACTGTTATTTTGGTAGTAGTGGACAGGTTTAGCAAAATGGTACACTTCATTGCGTTACCCGCACTACCTAATGCTAAGACTCTTGCTCAGGTATTCGTCAGTGAAATCGTGAAGCTTCACGGGGTCCCCTCCGATGTTGTTTTGGACCGGGGTACCCAGTTTATTTCTAAATTTTGGAAAGCTTTTTGTTCCCGTTTGGGGGTACACTTGTCCTTTTCCTCAGCTTTCCATCCTCAGTCGAATGGACAGACTGAGCGTATCAACCAAAACCTTGAGACATATCTAAGATGTTTTGTGTCTGAAAACCAAGAGTTGTGGTCATCATATTTACCGTTAGCTGAGTTTGCCATAAATAATCGTCGTCAGGAATCCACTGGCAAGTCACCATTTCTTGGTGCATATGGTTTTCATCCCCAATTCTGTACTTTCAAAGAGGGGGGTCTTCTGGGGTTCCCAAAGAGGAACGGTTTTCGTCATCTCTTTCATCGGTATGGCAGAAGGTGCAAGCTAACTTGAAAAATATGGGAGGTAAATACAAATGCATGGCTGATAAGAGACGGTCGCCAGGTCCGGACCTAGGAGTGAATGACTATGTGTGGTTGTCTACTAGGAATATTGAATTGAAGGTTCCCTCTTGGAAACTGGGTCCTAGGTTTATTGGCCCTTACAAAATTGTAGCCATCATCAACCCCGTGGCTTTTCGCCTGGAGTTACCTCAGACTTTTAAAATTCATAATGTTTTTCATAAGTCGTTACTCAAAAAATATGTTCCACCTCTAGAACCGTCACCGCTGCCACCCCCTCCTGTTGTCGTGGATGGTAATCTAGAATTTCAAATATCCAAAATTGTTAATTCTCGTCGGGTCCGCCGCACTCTTCAATATCTGGTGCATTGGAGAGGTGACGGTCCCGAGGAAAGAATGTGGGTTCCTGCGTCTGAGGTAAACCCTGACTGGCTAGTTCGGGTTTTTCATGCCTCTCATCCTGAGAGACCTGGTCCTGAGTGTCCGGAGGCCCCTCGTAGAGAGGGAGGTACTGTCACGAGGGTGTCAAGAACCACGCCTGACTCCGTTATACCCGGGGTCAGGAAGTCGCAGCGGTTGGCTGCATGCTCTATGTAAGATAGGGCTGTTTCCTTATGGTAGCTTTCTGGGTTTGCTTTGCAAACCCTTTTGGCTCACTCAGGGATCCGTAGCTCCTTCTCCTCAGCTGTTCCTTGTCCAGCACTCCCAAACCTCTTTATATTCCTCTCTCACTCTTCTCTGGTTGCCAGATATAGAGCTTCCTGCCTGGACATCTATTCTGACCCTCTTGAGCTATGTCGCTGCGTTCTCTGGTAGTTGGTCCAGAACGCTACCCTCCGGATCCCTGTTGGACCTTTGTGGTCTATTGTGGTCGCCCACCTGGGTGTATGTGTTTGTCTGTTTTGTCTGTCCTCTCCCTGGTGTTTCCCTCTTAGTGACAGTGGTGCGGACTAGCGATCCCACCGGCCCGTTCACTATCTAGGGCTCATTTTAGGGAAAGCCAGGTTTTAGGCACGTGATCGCCGCACGGGTGAGGAACCCGTCTAGGGACGTCAGGTGCCAGCCGCAAGGTGAGTTAGGGGTCACCACCTTTCCCTCTCCCTTGGGCAGGGCTTTCCCTTTTTCCTCCCTGTGCGTGACGCCGGTCATTACATATTTTTTATATTTTATTTCAGGTACACGTGCACGATTGAAGAATGCACCTTGGGAAATTGATGAACCTGGATAGTGAATGAGGGGCCCACATTGAAATAATTTATTTAATTTTGTGATATTATTCTGTTTATTCTTTGCGATCCTTGCGCATGTCGCGATGGCACACAACGGAAGATATGGCTGTCCCCAATTTTCTTTCTTCTCCTTTCCCTCTCTTGAGGTAGGATACAGTTTAAGCATATTGTTTACAGCCGACCCAGGCCAGGGACCGTTCTGATACATGGAAAAGAGGAGAACCCTCCTAGTCACGCACTCCAACAGGTCAGGGACCCACAGCATTGCCGGCACTGACGTGCCTGCATAGCTGGGGTAACTATTGGAATTGATCCTCCTACTTGAAAAAGGTGGAGAATCAGCCAACCTGCTGGAGTTTGGGATTGACCCATAGTGACGTCTTGTAGAACGGCTATCTGCGGCTGAGTACTAGTTACAGAGCAAACTAAGATTTGGGCAATATTCCCTTCCTTAATATGGTGGACAGTAGAGAGGAGACGCCTGTTGCGCACGCGCATCTTCTGCAGGCCAGTCATGTAGGACGCCATCCGTCACTGCATTGTGCGCCGCTGACGTCACTGATGTGTGACTGTGCGACGCACGTGCATCCCTATGCGGACGCCTAACAATGACGGGGTGGCTATCTGAGCATGCGTAGAGGCATAGCAAGGACGCGCCGTACAGCGTGGCGGTCTACATGGGCGCTATCACTTCCTAAGGTATCAATTACCTAAGTTCCTCCTCCTTCACATGTTTATAATCATGGTTTATATAATAATCACGTTGGGATATAATGCAGCTGTAAACTATTGTGTATTTGGGTAAATATGACATGTATTTCCGATATATTATGCACTTTATACACCTATTGCACTTGTCACTTTATTTATTACATGAAATCTGATGTTTTTTGGTGTACTTGTAATAGTTTGTGATTCATTTTTTTAAAGTATCAATTAAGTTGAAGCACCAATTGTTGTGATTGACACCCCTTTATATGTAACCTGTTCACTTCTTACCAATGCTTGAGAAAGGCTCATGTACGAGCCGAAACATCGCTTTTGCCACCATATGGGTGAATACTTATGCACTTTTCTGAAGATTCATCTGGAGTGCAGTCCGATTTTCTTGTTCTGTATTAGTGGGTAAGCACCGGTTACCATACTTGGACATTGCACCCACCTTCGCTTTTTTTCTATACTACTTGGATGGTGCTGCCAGTTATTTTACAGTCTTGTGAAAAAATTAGGACACCCTTTGAAAGCATGTGGTTTTTTGTAACATTTTTAATAAATGGTTATTTCATCTCCGTTTCAACAATACAGAGAGATTAAAGTAATCCGACTAAACAAAGAAAACTGAAGAAAAGTCTTTTCAAGATCTTCTGTAAATGTCATTCTACAAAAATGCCTATTCTAACTGAGGAAAAAGATAGGACACCCTTGCCCCTAATAGCGAGTGTTACCTCCTTTGGCTGAAATAACTGCAGTGAGACGGTTCTTGTAGCCATCTACCAGTCTTCGACATCGGTCTGAGGAAATTTTACCCCACTCCTCAATGCAGAACTTTTTCAGCTGTGAGATGTTTGAGGGGTTTCTTGCACGTACAGCCCTTTTCAAGTCACCCCACAGCATCTCAATGGGATTCAAATCTGGACTTTGACTTGGCCATTCCAGGACTCTCCATTTCTTCTTTTTCAGCCAATCTTTGGTTGATTTACTAGTATGTTTTGGGTCATTGTCATGTTGCATGGTCCAGTTCCGCTTCAGCTTTAATTTTCTAACTGATGGTCTCACATGTTCTTCAAGCACCTTCTGATACACAGTAGAATTCATCGTGGATTCTATGATGGTGAGCTGACCAGGTCCTGCTGCAGCAAAGCAGCCCCAAACCATGACACTTCCACCTCCATGCTTCACAGTTGGTATGAGGTTCTTTTCTTGGAATGCTGTGTTTGGTTTACGCCAAACATGTCCTCTGCTGTTGTGTCCAAATAATTCAATTTTGGACTCATCTGTCCAAAGAACATTATTCCAGAAGTCCTGGTCTTTGTCAACTTTATCGCTGGCAAATGTCAGTCTGGCCTCGATGTTTCTCTTGGAAAGCAAAGGTTTCCTCCTTGCACACCTCCCATGCAAGTTAAACTTGTACAGTCTCTTTCTGATTGTAGAGGCATGTACTTCTACATCAACAGTAGCCAGAGCCTGCTGTAGTTCTCGAGATGACACTTTAGGGTTTTTGGATACCTCTTTTAGCATCTTGCGGTCTGCTCTTGGGGTGAACTTGCTGGGGCGACCAGTCCTGGGCATGTTGGCAGTTGTTTTGAAAGCCCTCCACTTGTAGACTATCTTCCGGACAGTGGAATGGCTGATTTCAAAATCTTTTGAGATCTTTTTAAATCCCTTCCCAGACTCATAGGCTGCTACAATCTTTTTTCTGAAGTCCTCTGACAGCTCTTTTGCTCTCACCATGGTGCTCACTCTCACTTCAACAGTCAGGAGCACACCAAACTAAATGTCTGAGGTTTAAATAGGGCAAGCCTCATTCAACATGCAGAGTAACGATCTACTAATTATGTGCACCTGGTGTGATATACCTGTGTGAGATCTGAGCCAATTTAAGAGGGAATACATGTGAGGGTGTCCTATCTTTTTCCTCAGTTAGAATAGGCATTTTTGTAGAATGACATTTACAGAAGATCTTGAAAAGACTTTTCTTCAGTTTTCTTTGTTTAGTTGGATTACTTTAATCTCTCTGTATTGTTGAAACGGAGATGAAATAACCATTTATTAAAAATGTTACAAAAAACCACATGCTTTCAAAGGGTGTCCTAATTTTTTCACATGACTATATATATATATATATATATATATATATATATATATACACATTAAATATTCCTGCAAAAAAGGAATTTAACTTTTTTTTTTAATAAAAAAAGTTTTGTTCATAACTATGTTAGTAAAGGCATACTGTATCAAAGCATCTAGTTGAAAAGCAGTGTCATGTACCATCACTGCAAAAAATATTGCACAAGTTTTAATGAGTCCAATTTTGTGAAAAAAGCATCTAGAACAATTGTACCACATTTCACATCAGTAAAACAAATACCAACTGTGTTAGTGAAGGCATGCTGCATCACAGTGTCTAGTTGAATAAACATGTCGTGTATAGAGTTGAGCGGACACCTGGATGTTTGGGTTCGGCAAATTCGGCCGAACTTGAAAAAAAAAATCGTGTTCGGGACCCGAACATGACCCCGAGCCCGAACCCCATTGAAGTCAATGGGGACCCGAACTTTTGAGCACTAAAATGGCTGTAAAAATGTCATGGAAAGAGTTAGAGGGCTGCAAAAGGCAGAAAAATGTGCTTAAGAGCATGGCAAATGCTCTGCAAACAAATGTGTATAGGGAAATGAATAAAAAAAACATAAAAGACCTTAAATAAATAAAAATTAGGAATAATGTAGGAGGAAGAGGTTAAGGAGGCGGTGAATGGGCTGATGTGGCCGTGTGGGCTCACGTGGCGGTCTAGGTGGAAGCGGCGGCGAAGGAGGAATAGTTATCCAACACAGATGTGTGTTATTTTGCATTTTTACATAGGGGTATCCCCCAAAATATTGGGACATATAAAAAAAAAAAAAAAAAGGAATAAGTGCACTTGAGTACAAGGATGGATGGTTGAGGCTGTTAGAACTGTCTATTCTGCACAAGGTACAGACAAGTCTTGTGGGATCCAGGCTTGGTTGATTTTAATGAACGTGAGCTTGTCTACGTTGGCTGTGGACAGGCGGCTGCAGGGCAGGCTAGCACCTCCAAGGCATACAGGGCAAGCTCTTGCCATGTGGACAATTTGGAGACCCAGAAGTTGAATGGGGCAGAACCATCAGTCAGTACGTGTAGTCGTGTGCACAGGTACTGTTCCACCATGTTGTTCAAATGCTGCCTCCTGCTAACACGCTCCATATCAGCAGTTGGGGCCGGTTGTTTTGGCGAGGTGACAAAGCTTTTCCACATGTCGGTCATGCTAACCCTGCCTTCTGAGGTGATGGTGCTGACACAGCTGCATTGGCGATCTCTTCCTCCTCCCCTGCCTTCGCCTTGTAGTTCCACTTGTCCCCCGGCGTCAGTCGGGAATGCTCTCAGGACCGCGTCTACCAGCGTGCGCCTGTAGTCGCGCATCTTCTGATCACGCTCCAGTGAGGGAATTAAGGACGGCACATTGTCTTTTTAACGGGGATCCAGCAGGGTGGCCACCCAGTAGTCAGCACACGTTAAAATGTGGGCAACTCTGCAGTCGTTGCGCAGGCACTGCAGCATGTAGTCGCTCATGTGTGCCAGGCTGCCCAGAGGTAAGGACAAGCTGTCCTCTGTGGGAGGCGTATCGTCTGCGTCCTCCGTATCCCCCCAGCCATGCACCAGTGATGGGCCCGAGCTGCATTGGATGCCACCCCGCTGTGAACATGCTTCATCCCCATCCTCCTCATCCTCCTCTTCCTCGTCCTCCAGTAGTGGACCCTGGCTGGCCAAATTTGTACCTGGCCTCTGCTGTTGCAAAAATCCTCTTTCTGAGCCAATTCTAAAAGACTGGCCTGAAAGTGTTAGAGATGATGCTCTTCCTCCTCCTCGTCCTGGGCAACATCCTCTTCCAACATTGCCCTAAGTGTTTTCTCAAGCAGACATAGAAGTGGTATTGTAACGCTGATAACGGCGTCATCGCCGCTGGCCATGTTAGTGGAGTACTCGAAACAGCGCAACAGGGCACACAGGTCTCGCATGGAGGCCCACTCATTGGTGGTGAAGTGGTGCTGTTCCGCAGTGAGACTCACCTGTGCGTGCTGCAGCTGAAACTCCACTATGGTCTGCTGCTTCTCGCACAAGTCTCTCCAGCATGTGCAAGGTGGAGTTCCACCTGGTGGGTACGTCGCATATGAGGCGGTGAGCGGGAAGGCCGAAGTTACGCTGTAGAGCAGACAGCCGAGCGGCGTCAGGATGAGAACGCCGGAAGCGCGCACAGACAACCCGCACTTTATGCAGCAGCTCTGACATGTAGGGGTAGTTGTGAATGAATTTCTGCACCACCAAATTCAGCACATGCACCAGGCAAGGGATGTGCGTCAAACCGGCTAGTTCCAGAGCTTCAACGAGATTTCGCCCATTATCGCACACCACCAGGCCGGGCTTGAGGCCCACTGGCACAAACCACTCGTCGGTCTGTTGTTCTTTACCCCACCACAACTCCTGCGCTGTGTGGGGCCTGTCCCCCAAACACATCAGTTTCAGAACGGCCTGCTGACGTTTACCCCTGGCTGTGCTGAATTTGGTGGTGAAGGTCTGTCGCTGACCGGATGAGGAGGTGGTAGAAGAGGAGGAGGAAGCCGAGTAGGAAGAGGAGGCAACAGGAGGCAAAGAATGATGCCCTGCGATCTTTGGCGGCGGAAGGACATGCGCCAAACAGCTCTCCGGCTGGGGCCCAGCCACCACTACATTTACCCAGCGTGCAGTTAGGGAGATATAGCGTCCCTGGCCATGCTTACTGGTCCACGTATCTGTGGTTAGGTGGACCTTGCCACAGATGGCGTTGCGCAGTGCACACTTGATTTTATCCGATACTTGGTTGTGCAGGGAGGGCACGGCTCTCCTGGAGAAGTAGTAGCGGCTGGGAACGACGTACTGTGGGACAGCAAGCGACATGAGCTGTTTGAAGCTGTCCGTCTTCACCAGCCTGAATGACAGCATTTCAAAGGTCAGTAGTTTAGAAATGCTGGCATCCAAGGCCAGGGATCGAGGGTGGCTAGGTGGGAATTTACGCTTTCTCTCAAAGGTTTGTGAGATGGAGAACTGAACGCTTCCGTGTGACATGGTGGAGATGCTTGGTGACGGAGGTGGTGTTGTTGGTGGTACATCCTCTGTTTGCTGGGCGGCAGGTGCCAACGTTCCTCCAGAGGCGGAGGAAGAGGCCGAGGCAGCAGCAGAAGAGGGAGCAGGAGGGGATTTTCTTGGTTTTGAAGGTGCTTACTCCACTGCAGCCCGTGTCTCGCATGTAGATGCCTGGTCATGCAGGTTGTGCTAAGGTTCAGAACATTAATGCCTCGCTTCAGGCTCTGATGGCACAGCGTGCAAACCACTCGGGTCTTGTCGTCAGCACATTGTGTCAAGAAGTGCCATGCCAGGGAATTCCTTGAAGCTGCCTTTGGTGTGCTCGGTCCCTGTTGACGGTGGCCAGTAGCAGGCGAACTGTTTTGGTGACTGCTGCTCTGCTTTTGCACCCTGCTCCCGCTGTTGCTACGCTGTTAGCTCGGTCTCACCACTGCCTCTTCCTCCGAACTCTGAAAGTCAGTGGCACGACCTTCATTCCATGTGGGGTCTAGGACCTCATCATCTCCTGCATCGTCTTCCACCCAGTCTTCCTCCCTGACCTCCTTTTCGGTCTGCACACTGCAGAAAGACGCAGCAGTTGGCACCTGTGTTTCGTCATCATCAGAGACGTGCTGAGGTGGTATTCCCATGTCCTCATCAGGAAACATAAGTGGATGTGCGTCAGTGCATTCAATATCTTCCACCCCTGTTGAAGGGCTAGGTGGATGCTCTTGGGAAACCCTGCCAGCAGAGTCTTCAAACAGCATAAGAGACTGCTGCATGACTTGAGGCTCAGACAGGTTCCCCGATATGCACGGAAGTGATGTTACAGACTGATGGGCATGGGTTTCAGGCGCCACCTGTGTGCTTTCTGCAGAAGACTGGGTGGGAGATAATGTGAACGTGCTGGATCCACTGTCAGCTACCCAATTGACTAGCGCCTGTACTTGCTCAGGCCTTACCATACTTAGAACGGCATTAGGCCCGACCAAATGTCGCTGTAGATTCTGGCGGCTACTGGGACCTGAGGTAGTAGGTTCAGTAGGACGTGTAGCTGTGGCAGAACGGAAAGTCCTCTCCCTGCACCAGAGGCTCCACCAACACCACCACCACGACCATGACCGCGTCCCTTATTAGATTTTTGCCTCATAGTTAGCGTTCACAAAGCAAAGTAAAAAGTGGTTAAGTCTGTTAAAAATAATTAACCGCCAATAAAAACCCTGATGTAGGGTATTGCACTCAATTTTTTTTTTAAAACTCTATATGACAGCTGTATTTGTGGCCTAAATTGACACTCACTTATGCATGTCTTATCCCAGATGTGCAGTATATCAGAGGGTTTTTTCACCCCTGTAACCAAAAAGCCGTATTTCTGGCCTAAATGTGACACTCACTTAAGCACGTCTAATCCCAGATGGGCAGTATATTACAGGGTTTTTTCACCTCAATAACCAAAAAGCCGTATTTCTGGCCTAAATGTGACAATCACTTATACATGTGTAATCCCAAATGTGCAGTATATCAGAGGGTTTTTTCACCCAAGTAAGCAGAAAGCTGTATTTCTGGCCTAAATGTGACAATCACTTATGCATGTGTAATCCCAAATGTGCAGTATATCAGAGGGTTTTTTCACCCAAGTAAGCAGAAAGCTGTATTTCTGGCCTAAATGTGACAATCACTTATGCATGTGTAATCCCAAATGTGCAGTATATCAGAGGGTTTTTTCACCCCAGTAAGCAGAAAGCTGTATTTCTGGCCTAAATGTGACAATCACTTATGCATGTCTAATCCCAGATGTGCACTATATGAAACAGATGTATTTTTTAACCCCAGTAAGCAAAAAGCTGTATTTCTGGCCTAAATGTGACACTGTAGGCATGGCTGTGATGGCCTTTTGGGGCAACTAGTATGACGCTTGTTGATTGGCTGCTGTGCAGCCTTTCAAAAAGCGCCAAGAAAGCGCCGAACACCGAACCCGAACTTTTATGTAAATGTTCGGGTCTGGGTGACGAAAACCATAAAGTTCGGTACGAACCCGAACTTTACAGTTCGGGTTCGCTCAACTCTAGTCGTGTATCAAAATTGCAAAAATATTGCATGAATTTTAGCGTATGCGTGTTATTCTGTGTAAAAACAGTTCAGTAATTCTACCTCGTTTTACATCCGAAATGCAAATTACAACTGTATTAGTGAAGGCATACTGCATCACAGCTTCTAGTTGAAAGGACGTATCGTATCTGATCATTGAAAAAATATTGCATGAGTTTTAGTGAAAATGTGTTATTCTGTCAAAAAAAGAGTTCAATAATTCTACCGCATTTAATATCCATAACACAAATTTAAACTGTGTTAGTGAAGGCATACTGCATTGCAAAGTCTAGTTGAAAAGACATGTCCCGTATCATCACTACAAATATATTGCATGAGTTTTAGTGAATACTTGTCATTCTGTGAAAAAAGCATGCAATAATTCTAATGCGCTTCACATACGTAATGCAAATTATAACCGCATTATCACACCATCTAGTTGAAAAGAGGTATTGTGTATCATCACTGTAAAAATATTGCACAAGTTTTAGCAAATGCATGTTATTCTGTGAAAAAAATGTTTAATAACTGTACCGCCATAACACAAGTTGCAACTGTGTTAGTGAAGGCATACAGCATTACAGCATCTACTTGAAAAGATTTATCATGTATCATTACGAAAAAAATATTGTACGATCTGAAATCTGTGACTTTTTATAGGGCCCATAATAAAATGTCTGGAAAACGGAAGAGTGCAAAACAAAAGACACATGCCTTGTCCTTTCAGAATTATAATATAGGAGGTAGCACCAAACAAAAAATCCAGTAGCAATAGTGGTAGTAGGTCAAAGTTCTCCCTGGCTTCCAAAAGGTGCAATATTATTGAGGACAAAGTGGAGGAGATTGTGGACTGGATGGCTCACTCCTCCTCTCACTCACAGTGATGATGTGAAGCTCACCTCTGAATCTGGCATCTTGCATTGGAGCCAGGGGTCACAGCATCCCTCCTGCTTCTCCTCCTTGCAACCCCAGAAAAGCTTTTCAGTTGCATCCTCTGTCATCACTGCCCCCTCGTAGTGGGGAGCCCGCTTTTTTCCTAAGAAGAGGCAACAAAGCCCCACCAAGAACTACAGGAGATAGTCACGAGAGTATCCCAGTTGGTGAGTTGTGTGAGAACAGTCTGCGTTTGGACTGCCATGAGGAGAGGGTTCAGGGGTGGTCAAAACCTCCCAAAAAACTGCCAGGGCCAGATCTGCTCCTGTTTTGGTCAGGTCGGAAACTGGTGATGACGCTGTGGATACTGTGGGTGCAGGTCCAGACCTAGGCCAAGCTTGGCTGCCTTTAGCTCTGTGCAAGCAACTCTGGTGTGGAGATTTTACTGCAGAAAACCAGCAAATAAAACCACAAATGTTTGTAAGATTTGCAGGATTAAAATAAACCGTGGGCATTCAAACACAATCATTGGTACCATGGCTCTATTGCAACACATGAGGCAGCATCACCAGACCCTGTGGGAAAATAGAACTAGTTAGCATTCCGAAACAGAAAAAGTCTGTTCTTCTACCTGTCTTCTTTGTGGCAGCCAACTTGCATCCCCAAGCAGTACAGTGTCTTTGTCATAATCATCAGCTTCTTTTCCTGCTCAGAATCCACACGTTGTCCTCCGCTCCATCATGAGACATTCATAACGGAATGTGTAGCCAAGACTATTCTTGACCATCTTGTGTGGAAGCTGAACTCCCACCTGGCCAAGTTGCTGGCCGTGCAGTTACTGTCATACCACCTAGTTGTGGTAAATGTGGCACAGGTCGGTGCCTTCACCAAAATATAATTCTTCTGTAAAATTTCATATTTAGCCACAGTTTCTGCATCTTGATTGACAGGGCTGGGTGTGATAATGTTGTAGAGAAAGCAGAGCCTCTAGGAGTAACAACGTCGCCATCGCTCATAGAAGCATTTCTATGCATGAAAACATCATTTTAATCAGCAATACAGAAACATGAACACGAAAACAAGATAGATGCCTTCAGCTACCAACAGCACATGCAACAAATCTGCTGACAGATACCCTTTAAACTTTTCTCATTTTTAAAATGACTATGGCCTTTCCCTTGCACATACCTTGTTCCGTGACCTCACGGACATCTGGGGAGGCAGACTAGAAGAGTGGTTGGAACTGTCCCAGTTTGCTCTCTCTGTACTGTCTTCTCCAGCCTCCATTTATCATCGCAAAGGGTTTTCAGCATGGCCGGTGGCATTGTGACAGCCAAACGGCTAAAGTTGTCCTCCACTAGTGTACCAAATATCACTTTTATAAAAATGAATAAGGCATGGATCCATGAGGATTTTCACACACCTCCAGCTGAGGCCAATGAATAGTTCTGCCCTTTCTAAAGGTGCCACATAATACCATTGCCACTGTCTGCCTGCCTACGATCATGTTCCGTACCATATGGCTGCTGCTATTGCTGCCGCCACTATTGCTGCCACATGCCATGATTACCCTACCCTTTCCGCATCTACACTGTACTGCTGCTGCTCGAAATTAATAGTAGTAATTTTTCGAGGATCATTGTATAAATACGTGCATGCAGTCTGCCCCATTAAAGCCTAATTTTTGGACTCATATAAAAAACAAGCCATGCCTTCTTCTGATAATTAACATTTGTGCTTGCCTAAACACTGGCAGACATTATGCTCCCGTGGATGCATAATTTTTGGACCCTTGGTCCCAACAAGCTACTGTCTTTTTGCCATAACACCAAGTATGTTTAAATACCATCTACCCCCGATAGAGGACAATTTTATTAAAGCTTCTTTGTATAAAAGGCATCACAAATGCGACATTTCAATGTGTTTTTAAACACGCTGTTTGTTAACACCATCAAACATGTGTTTACCCATAGCTATATATGAGTAAACGTTAACAGATTTTTTTGAGCAAACAAACTGCACCATCAGCAACTTGACCTGGTGAAAGTTAAAGAGGACCTTTCATCTGGCAAAAAATTGTGAACTAAGTGTCTACAACCTAGGAGAAGGAGACGCCCAGAAGAACAAGGGCAGTCTCCTCCTACTATAACCAAGTGACTGAACATACCAGAGGGCATAGCAGGAGAACGGAGCGGCGCCCAGGGATAATAGTAAGTGCAGTGAGATCCCTGTATATATCATGATACTTAGTTCACAATTTTTTGCCAGATGAAAGGTCCTCTTTAAGCTTGTGCACAAGTGGATTATTGGGAGTGTAAAATTGTTTCCTGGCCACACATCCTGTTATCAATGGGTGACGATGGAGCGGAGTAGGATGAGTAGTCTGAGTAGGAGAAACAATAACTGTTGATGACGATGAAAAGGACATTGTACTGTATGTGGATGTTGCCTGGCTTCTGCAAAGGAGACCAGGATAAGAAGGACACTCTTTTTTGCTCTAGCTGACAGCCACCACAATAACTGGTGATGCGAATAATGTGCTGCAATAGTTATGCGGTGCTTACGTTTTTATTTGAACTCCCAGGGATTATTTTCAGCCTGCAGATCTTGCACACCCCAATGCTTTTGTCTTCTGGCCCTGTGGAGAAAAACTGCCAGACTGTATGGGCCCGTAATTGTGTATACAATAAAGGTAACACATGATGGCATGGTTCCGTTCATTGTATAGATGTATGTGGTGTATAATTAAGTTAATAATTTCTTACCTTTCAACAGGATCTGATTGGAGAAGTCATCGGCGAATGATGTCTGGGGAAATTTGCAGGTGCCCTTGGTGAATTATGATTGGTCCTTCTCTTTTCGTCCTATGATTGGACGGACGTTTCAGGTACCTTTAAAAGAAGGAAACAATGGTTAGTGTGCATTCGCAAAGTAATATAGTTACCGGGATACAATATTCTGCCTGATTAATAATATTTGGCTAAAAGCTAAATTTGTTCCTGGAAAGTGTAACTTAATAGCAGATGCTTTATCTCGTCAGAATCTGACACTCTTCAAAGAACTAGTGCCAGAAGCAGCAACCTGCAACTCTCACTGCCCAACTCATCTTTGGAAAATAATTTAGGAGTTCTGCGGGACTTGTGGTGAAGTCGCTCATTATTTGAGTGGACGTGTTGTTTATTATTATTATATCTACAGTCGTGGCCAAAAGTTTTGAGAATGACACAAATATTAGTTTTCACAAAGTTTGCTGCTAAACTGCTTTTAGATCTTTGTTTCAGTTGTTTCTGTGATGTAGTGAAATATAATTACACGCACTTCATACATTTCAAAGGCTTTTATCGACAATTACATGACATTTATGCAAAGAGTCAGTATTTGCAGTGTTGGCCTATCTTTTTCAGGACCTCTGCAATTCGACTGGGCATGCTCTCAATCAACTTCTGGGCCAATTCCTGACTGATAGCAACCCATTCTTTCATAATCACTTCTTGGAGTTTGTCAGAAATAGTGGGTTTTTGTTTGTCCACCCGCCTCTTGCGGATTGACCACAAGTTCTCAATGGGATTAAGATCTGGGGAGTTTCCAGGCCATGGACCAAAAATGTCAATGTTTTGGTCCCCGAGCCACTTAGTTATCACTTTTGCCTTAAGGCACGGTGCTCCATCGTGCTGGAAAATGCATTGTTCTTCACCAAACTGTTGTTGGATTGTTGGAAGAAGTTGCTGTTGGAGGGTGTTTTGGTACCATTCTTTATTCATGGCTGTGTTTTTGGGCAAAATTGTGAGTGAGCCCACTACCTTGGATGAGAAGCAACCCCACACATGAATGGTCTCAGGATGCTTTACTGTTGGCATGACACAGGACTGATGGTAGCACTCACCTTTTTTTCTCCGGACAAGCCTTTTTCCAGATGCCCCAAACAATCAGAAAGAGGCTTCATCGGAGAATATGACTTTGCCCCAGTCCTCAGCAGTCCATTCACCATACTTTCTACAGAAGATCAATCTGTCCCTGATGTTTTTTTTGGAGAGAAGTGGCTTCTTTGCTGCCCTTCTTGACACCAGGCCATCTTCCAAAAGTCTTCGCCTCACTGTGCGTGCAGATGCGCTCACACCTGCCTGCTGCCATTCCTGAGCAAGCTCTGCACTGGTGGCACTCCAATCCCACAGCTGAATCCTCTTTAGGAGACGATCCTGGCGCTTGCTGGACTTTCTTGGACGCCCTGAAGCCTTCTTAACAAGAATTGAACCTCTTTTCTTGAAGTTCTTGATGATCCTATAAATTGTTGATTGAGGTGCGATCTTAGTAGCCACAATATCCTTGCCTGTGAAGCCATTTTTATGCAACGCAATGATGGCTGCACGCGTTTCTTTGCAGGTCACCATGGTTAACAATGGAAGAACAATGATTTCAAGCATCACCCTCCTTTTAACATGTCAAGTCTGCCATTTTAACCCAATCAGCCTGACATAATGATCTCCAGCCTTGTGCTCGTCAACATTCTCACCTGAGTTAACAAGACGATTACTGAAATGATCTCAGAAGGTCCTTTAGGCCTCATGCACACGACCGTTGTGTGCATCCGTGGCAGTTGTGCCGTTTTCCGTTTTTTTTCGCGGACCCATTGACATTCAAGTCGATGGGTCCGTGAAAGAACACGGATGCACACAAGATTGGCATCTGCGTCCGTGATCCGTGGCCGTAGGTTACTTTCATGAAGACGGATCCGAAGATCCGTCTGCATAAAAGCTTTTTCAGAGATGAGTTTTCACTTCGTGAAAACTCAAATCCAACAGTATATTCTAACACAGAGGCGTTCCCATAGTAATGGGGACGCTTCTAGTTAGAATATACTGAGAACTGTGTACATGACTGCCCCCTGCTGCCTGGCAGCACCCGATCTCTTACAGGGGGCTGTGATCTGCACAATTAACCCCTCAGGTGCTGCACCTGAGGGGTTAATTGTGCATATCATAGCCCCCTATAAGAGATCAGGGGCTGCCAGGCAGGAGGGGGCAGACCCCCCTCCCTCCCCAGTTTGAATATCATTGGTGGGCAGTGTGCGGCGCCCCCCCCCTATTGTAATATCATTGGTGGCCAGTGTGAGGCCTCCCCCAGCCCCCCCTCCCTCTATTGTAATATCATTGGTGGCCAGTGTGCGGCCCCCCCGCCCCCCCCTATTGTAATATCATTGGTGGCCAGTGTGCGCCCCCCCCGGCCCCCCCTCTATTGTATTAATATCATTGGTGGCCAGTGTGCGGCCCCCCTTTGGCCCCCCCTATTGTATTAATATCATTGGTGGCCAGTGTGCGGCCTCCCCTACCCCCCCCCGATCATTGGTGTCAGCGGAGATTCCAATCGGAGTCCCAGTTTAATCGCTCTGGGGCTCCGATCGGTAACCATGGCAACTAGGACGCTACTGCAGGCCTGGTTGCCATGGTTACTTAGCAATATTAAAATATTAGAAGCATCATACTTACCTGCTGGCTGCTGCGCTGTCTGTGTCCGGCCGGGAGCTCCTCCTACTGGTAAGTGACAGGTCTGTGCGGCGCATTGCTTAATGATCTGTCACTTACCAGTAGGAGGAGCTCCCGGCCGGACACAGACAGCACAGCAGCCAGCAGGTAAGTATGATGCTTCTAATATTGTAATATTGCTAAGTAACCATGGCAACCAGGCCTGCAGTAGCGTCCTAGTTGCCATGGTTACCGATCGGAGCCCCAGAGCGATTAAACTGGGACTCCGATCGGAATCTCCGCTGACACCAATGATCGGGCGGGGGGGGGGGGGGGGGGGGAGGACGCACACTGGCCACCAATGAAATTACAATAGAGGGGGGAGGGGGGCCGACGGAGGCCGCACACTGGCCACCAATGAAATTACAATAGAGGGGGAGGGGGGCCGCACACTGGCCACCAATGAAATTACAATAGAGGGGGGGGGGGCCGCACACTGGCCACCAATGATATTACAATAGAGGGGGGGCGGGGGGCCGCACACTGGCCACCAATGATATTCAAACTGGGGAGGGAGGGGGGTCTGCCCCCTGCTGCCTGGCAGCTCCTGATCTCTTACAGGGGGCTATGATACGCACAATTAACCCCTTCAGGTGCGGCACCTGAACGGTTAATTGTGCTGATCACAGCCCCCTGTAAAAGATCGGGTGCTGCCAGGCAGCAGGGGGCAGTCATGTACACAGTTTGTAGTATATTCTAACTAGAAGCGTCCCCATCACTATTGGAACGCCTCTGTGTTAGAATATACTGTCGGATATGAGTTTCACGATGTAACTCATATCCGACAGTATATTCTAACAAAGAGGCGTTCCCATGGTGATGGGGACGCTTCAAGTTAAAATATACCATCGGATTGGAGAAAACTCCGATCCTATGGTATATTAACTCCTGACTTTACATTGAAAGTCAATGGGGGACGGATCCGTTTTGAAATTGAACCATATTGTGTCAACGTCAAACGGATCCGTCCCCATTGACTTGCATTGTAATTCAGGACGGATCCGTTTGGCTCCGCACGGCCAGGCGGACACCAAAACGACTTTTTTTTCATGTCCGTGGATCCTCCAAAAATCAAGGAAGACCCAGGGACGAAAAAACGGTCACGGATCACGGACCAACGGAACCCCGTTTTGCGAATCGTGAAAAAATACGGTCGTGTGCAGGAGGCCTTAATGACAGCAATTAAATGCAGTGGAAAGGCTTTTTTGGGATTAAGTTAATTTTCATGGCAAAGAAGGACTATGCAATTCATCTGATCACTCTTCATAACATTCTTGGAGTATATGCAAATTGCTTATTATAAAAACTTAAGCAGCAACTTTTCCAATTTCCAATATTTATGTAATTCTCAAAACTTTTGGCCACGACTGTATTTAACAGTTTATTAGTTAGTTAAAGAATTAACATCACAGCCTTTACCTCCACATATATACTTATATATAATGTCCTTAATAAATGTTATTTAGCAATCAATTGGACTTTGTAGTAATTTCTGGAACCTTTGCCCATCATGTATGGGCCTGTAATTGTGTATACAATGAAGGGAACACATTAAGGAATGGTTCCGTTCATTGTATAGGTGTATGTGGTGTATAATTAAGTTAATAATTTCTTACCTGGCAACAGGATCTGATTGGAGAAGTCATTGGCGAATGACGTCTGGGGAAAGTTGCAGGTGCCCTTGGTGAATGATGATTGGTCCTTCTCTTCAACTGACGTTTCAGGTACCTATAAAAGAAGGAAACAACGGTTAGTGTGCATTCACAGCAATGGACAACAAACAACTCCCGCCCCCTCCTCTATATTATCGCAATGTTAGATTCATTGGGTGAAGTCGCTTATTATTTGAGTGGACGTGTTGTTTATTATTATATCTATTTAACAGTTTATTAGTTAAAGAATTAACATCGCGGCCTTTACCTCCACATATACTTATATATAATTTCCTTAATAAATGTTATTTAGCAATCAATTGGACTTTGTAGTAATTTATGGAACCTTTGCCCATTATGGAGATGCTCACACACTCCACAGAGAGTTAAAGTCAGCTGAGTTTGGCTTAGGTCTAGTATGTTTCGAGCCTGTGCCCACAGTATCAGTAGTAGTGTTGAGTGAGTGGTGAATATTTGTATTGCAAATTTTTATCGAGAATATCGGCACTTCGAGAATTTGCAAATATTTAGACTATAGCGCTATATATTCGTAATCTCGAATATTAGTTTCTATTTTTTTAACAGTATTATTTTATACATGATCCCTCCCTGCTTCTAGCTTGTGGGCCAATGAGAAGGCTGCAATATCTTTGTCAGAGTTTAGCAACATCCCTAGCAACCAATAGGAAAGTTGCCTACCCCTTACTATATAAGAACGTCCCCAGCAGCCATTTTGTACTGTTTCATGCAGTTGTGAGAGAGAGGAGCGTGATTTCTGTACTTTGCTGAATTGCTGTGTCAAATTACATTTGATACCTCATATATATAATCCAGATAGTTAGTGGTAGATAATGTAGGTTAGTTAGTGAATAGTGTAGCTGATAGGGTCCAGTGCAGGATGTAGTGTAGGCTAGATAGAGAAATAATATAGTGTAGCCTTTTGCTGTCTGTTTAGTCTGTGAAAAAAAAGAAAAAAGAAAAGTCCTTTGCAGTGTTTTAGGGTGTTCTAGGATTCTTGTCAGCATCTTTTGTCTGTGAAAAAAATAAATAAAGTATTTTGCTGTATTTTAGTGTTACTCTTTTAAGGTTTCGTGTGCTAGGGAGAGATTATTGTCAGCATCTTTTGTCTGTGAAAAAAGACAAAAAAAAAGTCTTTTGCTGTGTTTTAGTGTTACTGTTTTAGGGTTTTGTGTGCTAGGGAGGGATTATTGTCAGCGTCTTTTGTTTATGAAAAACAAACAAAAAAAAGGTTGTCTGTTTTTGTGTCATTGTCTTAGGGTTTAGTGTCTATTTTATTTCATTTTTGCCCCACTGTCCCCAACCTAATAAAGTTTGCCCAAACTCCCCCATTTTTTGCAAATCTGACCAATGTCACTTTAAGTGGTGATAACTTTAAAACGCTTTGACTTGTCCAGGCCATTCTGAGATAGTTTTTTTGTCACATATTGTACATCATGAAACTGGTAAAATGGAGTAAAAAAAAACATTTTTATTTATAAAAAAAATACAAAATTTGCCAAATATTTGGAAAAATTAGCAAATTTCCAAATTTTAATTTATCTACTTCTATAAAACATATTAATACCTACAAAAATTGCTATTACTTTACATTTCCCATATGTCTACTTCATGTTAGGATCATTTTGGGAATGACATTTTATTTTTGGGGGACGTTACAAGGCTTAGAAGTTTAGAAGTAAATCTTGAAATTTCTCAGAAATTAAAAAAAAAAAACTTTTTAAGGACCAGTTCAGGTCTGAAGTCACTTTGTGAGGCTTACATAATAGAAACCACCCAAAAACTACCCCATTCTAGAAACTACACCCCTCAAGGTATTCAAAACTGATTTTACAAACGTTGTTAACCCTTTAGGTGTTCCACAAGAATTAATGGAAAATAGAGATACAATTTCAAAATGTCACTTTTTTATGGCAGATTTTCCATTTTTATATTTTTTTTCCAGTTACAAAGCAAGGGTTAACAGCCAAACGAAACTCAATATTTATGACTCTGATTCTATAGTTTACAGAAACACCCCATATGTGGTCGTAAACTGCTGTACGGGCACACGGCAGGGCTCAGAAGGAAAGGAATGCCATACGGTTTTTGGAAGGCAGATTTTGCTGGACTGTTTTTTTGACACAATGTCCCATTTGAAGCCCCCCTGATGCACCCCTAGAGTAGAAACTCCATAAAAGTAACCCCATCTAAGAAACTACACCCCTCAAGGTATTCAAAACTGAGTATACAAACGTTGTTAACCCTTTAGGTGTTCCACAAGAATTAATGGAACATAGAGATACAATTTCAAAATTTCACTTTTTTGGCAGATTTTCCATTTTAATATTTTTTTTCCAGTTACAAAGCAAGGGTTAACAGCCAAACAAAACTATGGCCCTGATTCTGTAGTTTACAGAAACACCCCATATGTGGTCGTAAACTGCTGTACGGGCACACGGCAGTTCTCAGAAGGAAAGGAATGCCATACGGTTTTTGGAAGGCAGATTTTGCTGGACTGGTTTTTTGACACCATGTCCCATTTGAAGCCCCCCTGATGCACCCCTAGAGTAGAAACTCCAAAAAAGTGACCCCATTTTAGAAACTATGGGATAGGGTGGAAGTTTTGTTGGTACTATTTTAGGGTCATATGATTTTTGGTTGCTCTATATTACACTTTTTGTGAGGCAAGGTAACAAGAAATAGCTTTTTTGGCACCGTTTATTTTTTTTGTTACTTACAACATTCATCTGACAGGTTAGATCATGTGGTATTTTTATAGAGCAGGTTGTCACAGACGCGGCGATCCCTAATATGTATTAAATTTTTTTATTTATGTAAGTTTTACACAATGATTTCATTTTTGAAACAAAAAAAATCATGTTTTAGTGTCCCCATAGTCTGAGAGCCATAGTTTTTTCAGTTTTTAGTCGATTATCTTAGGTAGGGTCTCATTTTTTGTGGGATGAGATGACGATTTGATTGGCACTATTTTGGGGTGCATATGACATTTTGATCGCTTGCTATTACACTTTTTGTGATGTAAAGTGACAAAAAATGGCTTTTTTTACACCGTTTGTATTTAAAAAAAATTTACGGTGTTCACCTGAGGGGTTAGGTCATGTGATATTTTTATAGAGCAGGTTATTACGGACGCGTCAATACCTAATATGTATACTTTTTATATTTATGTAAGTTTTACACAATAATATAATTTTTGAAACAAAAAAAATATCATGTTTCAGTGTCTCCATAGTCTGAGAGCCATAGTTTTTTCAGTTTTTGGGCGATTTATCTTAGGTAGGGTCTCATTTTTGCGGGATGAGATGACGGTTTGATTGGCAATATTTTGGGGTGCATATGACTTTTTGATCGCTTGCTATTACCCTTTTTGTGATGTAACATGACAAAAAATAGCTTTTTTTACACTGTTTTTATTTTTATTATTTTACGGTGTTCACCTGAGGGGTTAGGTCATGTGATATTTTTATAGATACGGTCGATAAGGACGCGGCGATACCTAATATGTATACTCTTTTAAATTTACTTAAGTTTTACACAATAACAGCTTTTTTAAAACAAAAAAAAATGATGTTTTAGTGTCTCCATATTCTGAGCCATATTTTTTTTTTTTTTGGGCGATAGTCTTAGGTAGGGGCTTTTTTGCGGGATGAGGCTACGGTTAGATTGGTACTATTTTGGTGGGCATACGCCTTTTTGATCGCTTACTGTTGTACTTTTTGTGATGTAAGGTGACAAAAAAATGGTTTACTTATCTTTTTTTTTTTTAAGGTGTTCATCTGAGGGGTTAGGACATGTGATATGTTTATAGAGACGGTCGATACGTATGCTGCGATACCTAATATGTCTACTTTTTTTTTTCCCTATTTCTTACCAATTTTTTTGGGGGGGAAATGACATTTTTGTTTATTTTTACTTGAAACTAAATTTTTTTGGGGGAAAACTTTATTTTTCAACTCTTTTTAATTTATTTTTTGTCCAACTTTGGGACTTCAACTTTTGGGGTCTGATCCCTTTTACAATGCATTCCAATACTTCTGTATTGGAATGCATTGGCTGTATGAGTAATACAGTGAGTATTACTCATACAGCTTCCGGCCTGTGAGATCCAGGGGGATGGATCTCACAGGCTCCTCACCGGAAGGCAGCGCTGATGCCTAAGGAAGGCATCGCGCTGCCTTCCATGCCATCGGGTCCCCCCTACAGCTGCATGGGGACCCGATGGCACCGCCGCCCGCGCATAAGTTAAAAGCCGCAAACCACAGGACCCCCCCCTCGCATTTAGCCAAGGTGCCTGCTCAATGATTTGAGCAGGCACCAGGTTCCGATCACTACAGGTACGCCCTGTGTTCTTAAGTACCAGGACATCAGGGTGTACCTGTACGCCCTGTGTCCGTAACAGGTTAAAAACATTGTGGTCAAATCATGAGTGGATGTGGTCGTGCCAGCAGCCGTGGTCGTGGTAGGGGAGTTGGTTCCAGTGCTGTATCCACGGAGGGGTGGGCGCAGGAGGCAGGGGCGTCAGCCTTATCCGTGATTTTTTGGGCGTGGCAGCAGCCCCATTTCATCCCAGGACGCCGAGGCAGTTGTGTCATTCATGATACAAGCCAGTGGCACGGAGTCCTCTGACCCGGGTATGAGCAGCAGCAGCTCTCTGCCTCCTGCAGGACCAGCCCCCAAGACTCATCCCTGATGCTGTTTGACAGCGACAGCGAGAGGGACATCTTGGGGGAGGTAATGCAGCAGAGTGAGCTAGAGCTTGGTCGGGATGCTCAGGACCTTTTGAAAGGGATGGAGGAGGAGGAGGGGGTACCACCCGTCAGTACCCCAGGGACATCCCTTCCAACTGGTGCGGATGGTTTTAGCCACAGAACCCCCGCACCTTGTCAGACTCAGGCGTCAGCGAGGGGACAGCGGAGCCAGGTCAGGGGCTCCACGTCTGCTGTTCCCCTCAGTCAACCACTGGTCAACCTTGGGACTGACATTACAGGGGATGAAGAGGAGGGTGACTTAGAATGGGTGCCACCTCACTTGTCAGGTGACAGCAGCACTGATGAGGAAGGTAGGCACCCAAGGCAAACGGTGCGCCAGGTCACCAGGGAGCCCAGTGGCCGGGGCTCCAGTGGTAATGGCAGCAGGAGAAGGCGGCAGCAGCAGCAGGTGCCGGCTCCACCTGTGCGCACCGAGCCCAAACAGGCGCAAGCCAGCTCCACCCCATCTGACAGGAGGTCGGTGCGTAAGTCGCCTGTTTGGGCTTACTTCACCCTGGCAGCAGACAATCAAACAATTGCCATCTGTCAGCTATGCCATGCCAGGGTGAGGAGAGGGAGGTCTGTTGCTCGGCTGGGTACCACTGTCCTTACCCAGCACCTGAAAGTCAACTACTGGAGGGAGTGGGACCAGATGCAGGGTAGTCGTAGCAGCGACAGCAGCAGTGTGCAGCGGACAGCAGCTCCTGTCACTGTCCTGCAGCCACCCCACCCCCTTCCAAGAATGCATTCCCACTCCCCCACTCCCTCTCCTAGAGGTACGGGACAGACCTCTGCCTCCTCTGCACCCTCCACTGCCGTCCGTCTCCAGCCGTCGGCTACCGATGCATTTGAACGCACTGCAGCCCTATGCACCCGGGGACCAACAGGTGCGTTCACTCAATGGGCTCCTGGCAAGGGTTATCGCCCAACATCTGCTGCCCTTCAATATTGCGGACTGCAATCCATTCCGGCAGATGTTGGAGCAGGCCCGACCAAGATGGCGTGTCCCCAGCCGCCATTTCTTTGCCAGGACCGGCGTCCCTGCCCTATACCAGCATATTGTGCAGAATGTATCCCTGTCGCTGGATCACGCTGTCAGTGACAGGGTGCATCTGACAATGGATGCCTAGTCCAGCAGACATGGGCAGGGACGATACATCAGCTTTACAACCCATTGGGTGTCCCTCCGTGGCGCCGGGGAGGGACCATCAGATGTGGCAGCATCTCAGTTTGTGGTGCCGCCTCGGGGTGTCCAGGGGAGAACTGCTGCTCTCCCTCAATCCACTGTCTCCACCACTGCTGAGCCCCCCCAGCAAGCATCCCTATAGCTACACAAGTGTGGGGCACGTGCGCTGCCAGGCCGTGCTCCAGCTTGTGAGCTTAGGGGAATGGAAACACACTGGACCTGATGTTCCGGCCGCCCTCCAGGCTCAGGTTCACAAGTGGCTGACACCCCAAAGGCTCCAGGCAGGTATGGTTGTCTGTGACAATGGCAGCAACCTCCAGTGCTGGCAGTCTAACACACGTGCCCTGCATCGCACATGTCCTCAACCTTGTGATACAGAAGTTCCTACGCACATACCTAAGGTTGAGCGACATCGTGCAAAGGGTACGGAGGATTTTCAGCCACTTCCGATGCTCCCCAACTGCCACCACATCCCTGTCCAAACTGCAGCAGGACAACAGCCTGCCACCTCACAGGCTGATTGTGGACAGTGTGACACTGTGGAACCTCCACATACTGGAGAGGTTGTGGGAGCAGCGACAGGCAGTGAAAGAGTATCTGCTGGACCAACGCACTTCCGGGCCATCACACCCACTCCCCTACATCACCAATGCGGAGTGGGGACAGAAACACTAGGTCTGCCACGTGTTGGCCCTATTTGAGCAGGCTACCAAGATGGTCAGCGGGGAGCATGTCAGCCTCAATGACATGCTCCCCATAGTGTTCGTGCTGGACAGGACAGTAGAACACCTGCTCGATGCTGGGAAGAGTGCCTTGGTGGAGCAAGAAGAGGCAACACTGCTCCACCAAGACCATTCCCAGGAAGAGGAGGAGGAGGAAGAATTTTTTGAGGAGTTTTCTGACATCCAGGATTCTGAGCCTGGTCAGGAGGAAGAGCAGGTGCTGGGGGCACTGTTAGTCCGGGGGTGGGGCGACTCCCACAGGGAGCAGCAGCAGCAGGAGGACCAAGATGTCATGGTCCCGGGCAGCCAAGAAGAGTCACAGCGGGTTGTCCTCTTCCCCATGGCTGCCCACATGCTGCGATGCCTCCGGAGGGACCCCAGGATCAGGAAAATAAAGAAGAGGTATGATTTTTGGTTGGCCACCCTTTTAGACCATCGCTGCAAGGAGAAACTAAAGTAGTAGTTCATCCCATTCCCGTGTTCAAAACCTGCGGACCTGTCTGCTCCTCCGGCTGGAGCAGGCAAACCCTCTGCCTCACGCTCCAGTTCTCCCCGCTCATCTCACCCAGCAGGTGGCTGGCCCAAGCATCTTCAGCCGAGTAGGTGATCTACCAGTCTGCGCGATCCAGTAGCAGAAGCAGTCACCACCAGCGGCTGGCCCGCATGGTGGCAGACTACACGGTGTCCGTCTGTGCTTCCAACAGCATGAGCACCGACGACCCCATGGAGTACTGGGTTGCCAGGCTGGACACCTGCTGTGAGCTCGCTCAGTATGTACTGGAAGTACTGTCTTTCCCCCCCCCCCTCCAGCATACTGTCTGAGCGGACATTCAGCGCGGCAGGTAGGGTGGTCACCCACAAGTGGACCGTCTGTCCACAGACTCCGTGGATAGACTGACATTTATCAAAATGAATTAGTCCTGGATCGGCAGTGACTTCTTGGCCCCCACAGTCGGTTCAGGGCGCTAAAGGGTCCCTTGTCAATCCCTCTCCTTGGCTCTCCCTCCCAAACATCGTTGTTTTTTAACTTCTGGATATATTTCTGGATGAATTTATTTATTTAGGGACAAATTATTTTATATATTTATTTATTGATTGATAACTTTATATATTTCTGTATTGATGAATTTATTTATGTATTTATTGATGAATTTATTTATGTATTTATTTATTGATGACTTTTTAATATATTTCTGTATTGTTGAATTAATTTTTGTATTTATTGATGAATCTATTTATGTGTTTATTTATTGATGACTTTTTTTTAAATATTTTTCTGTATTGATGAATTTATTTTTGTATTTATTTATTGATAAATCTATTTATTTTTCCACGGTCTGGTGGGGGCCCATTCCTAGGAACACATTCCTGCTGCAAATAAAGGGACTGCTGCTGATTGTTCTTGCTGAGTTAGGCCAAGCTATGTGTATGCCTTATATTACAGCGTTACCATTTCCCTGCTGCTGTCTGTTCTGTTCCTGCTGAGATAGGCCCAGCTATGTGTATGCCTTATACTACAGCGTTACCATTTCCCTGGTGCTGTCTGTTCTGTTCCTGCAGAGTTAGGCCCAACTATGTGTATGCCTTATACTACAGCGTTACCATTTAACAGCTGCTGCTGTCTGTCCTGATATTGCTGAGGACAACCAGCATGGACCACTTTTTCGCCCTTGGACTTTATCAACTATCGAGTATTAGTATTATGTGCTCTGTTCATCATATATTGTGTGTGTGTATATATATATATATATATATATATATATATATATATATCAAGATTTGTTTGAATAAAATATAAAATACAATCATGCGGTGTTACGCTTTTTTCATCCCAAAAATGTTTTTTTTTACTTTATTTCATTTAACATGCTATCTTTTTTCTTGGGTTTTGGGTGGCCCTGTTGTGGTTCTTACTAAAACTAGATGGGAACCGCATGTGGGCTTCCCTTGTCAAAAGGTCTTGTGCAGTTAACATTGTACAGGACTTATTGAGGAACATTTTATTATTTTATTATTTGTTTTAATCAGGATTTAGGTTCGAACATGGTGTTGTCTGTCGTCCTGAACAGGATGCCTGACTTCCATGTTGACCTCTTCACATGGTTGGGTTTGACTGGTGTTATACTCATCCGTGTGGTAATCCAGTTATGGGAATGAAGCGTTATTGCCACATGTATATATCTATATATACATTTACATTTTATGTGACTTCTTGACAACTATGTAATGATAATTTGCATATGCGACTTTGGAATATAAACTGTGGTATATATAATATTATTGAAGCCATGTCCCCATTTTGGCAGTTATTCTTGTCATTTCCATGGTTGCTATCAAGTGACCGCATAGACATGATGCGTTTGTGGCTCAGCTTGCGTTTAATTTCAGGTGCACTTATCATGTGAACGCCCTGTCTATGGACACTCGCGGCCTGTGTGTGTTCCTCCTTTGATGCAATCATGTGATTGCATCACATGTTTCTTAATGTAATGCACAAGCAATGCGCTGACATGCGCAGTTAACCAAACTGGACGCTATATCGGATCCATGCTGGCTAGTTCTTCGCCCCCTCCATTATGTTTTTAATCTGAACACCTGATATTGTAATGACACAATTTTTTTTAAATGTAATTTTGATGAGTTAAGCACATATTATTAATTTACATAGTTTAATTGAAAATATTAATCTCTTCAGAGTATGGATACTTGTATTTATGCCAATTTTTTTTTAAATAAGATTTTTTATTTTTAGACACAATACTAATCAAACAAATAAATTGTAATTCAATTATTAATAGTTTTCTTTAAATAATCACCTGATTTAGTATTTGTATTTGTACTTGGCACCATTCACTTTTGTCACTACTAGAGAAAGGTCCCATTGTGTGGACCGAAACATCGCTTTGGGGTGAATATATGCACATTTTCTGGAGGCTATGCCGTGGCATGTTTATATTTTTATATATATATATATATATATATATATATATATATATATATATATATCATTGAGTTTGGCAGAGCTATATGTAGACCTTATACGACCCCGTTACCATTTACATGCTGCTGCTATCTGTCCTGATGAGTTTGGACGAGCTATGCATAGGCCTTATACTACGCCGTTACCACTTACCTGCTGATGCTGATGTCTGTCCTGCTGAGTTTGGCCCAGCTATATGTAGAAAAATCACTAAAATAAAGTGGCCTAAATGGGAGGAAATGCTCAAAAACCCCCAACACTGTAGCGTGTTGTAGGAGAGTACCTGGGGTGGTGGTAGACGGGAGGTACGTGCCACCGGGGGTCCTGGCCCCTGTGGAGTAAAAGCCGGAAAAGTGCATTTTGCAGCGGTTATGCTGTTAACACAGCGTATCCGGGCCGGCTCTTATTGGGAGCAGGCAGATATGCGGGCGGGTGCCTGTCTCCCCACGGTCCAGGCCAGGTTTTGCAGGGAAGGGTTAAAACCCGACCAGCAACAAGGGTGTGGTGATCAATGTGGAGTTTCTGTGTTTTCTGGCTGTGAGAGGAAGAAGTGGAGGTGAGCTGGGCTGCGTGCTGAGGCCTGTAAAGGAGTGTGCAGGGACCCGCAGCTGAAGCCAGGAGGGATCCATGTCCTGTGGCTAGAAGCAGGACCCATGGACTTACTTCACCAAGGAAAAAAAGGTGACATTACTCCTGGCTTTAAATAGACTTTGCTTTATGTGGCTGAAACAGGCCTCAAATAGCCTGCAGCAGGGACTTGCTGTGTTTGAACTATTATTTTGCTGTTGTGTGTGACCACCCTCCGTATGAACTGCACCGTCTTTCACAAATATGCACTGTGTGAATAAACAAAGCATCGTGTTTTACACCAAGACTGGTCTGTGTTGCCTCTATACTGCACTCGCTACCACTGCCTACCAGAGCGGATCCCCACAGTGTTTATAACCGGGGGAGAAATTCCACCGCATATGATCCGTTGCTAGCGGAAATCCCCAGCAAAAATACATACAATGGAGGATATCGGCAGCGGACCAGAAGCACCACAAAGGCATCCTACACAAGATGGAAATGTGTGTAGAGATGTCCTTGCGGTTCGCCTGGTGGTTCTTTCGCGGTGAATTTTGCTCGTTCACAGTACGCCAAATGGGCGAACATATGGCGATGTCCGCCCGCGACATATTCTTTTACATTGTGAAGCACTTTAACCCATGACACATCCATCAGGCATCTGCTTGCACATCAGCCTCTGCATCTTGTGCATGCCAGCTTCATGCTCCTGCTGCATCTGCCTAATTATTATTTTTTAATTAATCAGTACTGTTAAGATAAAAAAAATATATGAAAATTAGTTGCAATTCAGATTAAATGGCATGGATACAGAATGATATTGCTATATGCACATATTTACCCTCGTCAGGACCGGGGGAAGAATCTGGCTGCTGGGAGGGTCCAGCTTCTTCCACCTCTACAACATTAGGTGGGGCTGGCGCCTCATGCTGCTGCAGGGAGGGTCTGGCCTACTCTCCCTCCTCCTCCTCGGCGGACAACACCACCACCTCCAGATCCTCTGTCGAAGGCCTGCAGTGGACGGAGGGAATGGGAACCCCTGTAATCACACAATGTTCAGAATTTAGACAAACAACTCAGAACTCATAATAAATACAAATTAAATGTGAGATGTATGTAATGTAATGATGGACGGGGCCTTCTACTGGAATACAGAATGATGATGGCAGTTTATGTATATATACACACACATACATATATATTTATGTGTGTGTGTGTGTGTGTGTGTGTGTGTGAGAAACGCACAAAATCAGCCGGTTACATCATACATCTGTATCACGTTGTGTGTATAAATATACAGTACAGACAGAAAGTTTGGACACACCTTCTCATTCAAAGAGTTTTCTTTATTTTCATGACTATGAAGGCATCAAAACTATGAATTAATACATGTGGAATTATATACATAACAAACAAGTGTGAAACAACTGAAAATATGTCATATTCTAGGTTCTTCAAAGTAGCCACCTTTTGCTTTGATTACTGCTTTGCACACTCTTGGCATTCTCTTGATGAGCTTCAAGAGGTAGTCACCTGAAATGGTCTTCCAACAGTCTTGAAGGAGTTCCCAGAGATGCTTAGCACTTGTTGGCCCTTTTGCCTTCACTCTGCGGTCCAGCTCACCTCAAACCATCTCGATTGGGTTCAGGTCCAGTGACTGTGGAGGCCAGGTCATCTGGCGCAGCACCCCATCACTCTCCTTCATGGTCAAATAGCCCTTACTTTCAAAGTTTTCCCAATTTTACGGCTGACTTACTGACCTTCTTTTCTTAAAGTAATGATGGCCACTCGTTTTTCTTTACTTAGCTGCTTTTTTCTTGCCATAATACAAATTATAACAGTCTATTTAGTAGGACTATCAGCTGTGTATCCACCTGACTTCTCCTCAACGCAACTGATGGTCCCAACCCCATTTATAAGGCAAGAAATCCGACTTATTAAACCTGACAGGGCACACCTGTGAAGTGAAAACCATTTCAGGGGACTACCTCTTGAAGCTCATCAAGAGAATGCCAAGAGTGTGCAAAGCAGTAATCAAAGCAAAAGGTGGCTACTTTGAAGAACCTAGAATATGACATATTTTCAGTTGTTTCACACTTGTTTGTTATGTATATAATTCCACATGTGTTAATTCATAGTTTTGATGCCTTCAGTGTGAATCTACAATTTTCATAGTCATGAAAATAAAGAAAACTCTTTGAATGAGAAGGTGTGTCCAAACTTTTGGTCTGTACTGTATATATACTCATGGCGAGGTAGAGATATATGATGTAACCTGCTGATTTGCTACGTGTCACCCCAGGTAATAAGTAATCATTTGTAAAGGGATGAAATATATATTTTCAAAGCTGTATATATACATTACAGAGTGTTGGCGAGAGATACAAAAGTAATGTAAGCATTGTACCTGGGAATATTCTGTCACAGATCTCGCTGATACGCTCCGAGTTTCTCCTCTTCAAATCTGACCATTTCATTAATATGGCCAACCTATGGTGCCTGCCATTAAACTTCCTTAAGAGCTCGAAATGGATTTCCCTCACAATCCTCTGCTTCTCAGCCTGGACCCAGGTCCTGTCATATCCCCACTCCAACATGCGCTGCAGGATAAAGATGCAAGTATATAATCCCAATTTCTTTTAATACAAGTATTGAAAAAAAATGTCCTCAGCAAAACATCAAAAATAGTGATGAGCGAGCATGCTCGGCCGAGTACCGATTCGGCTCAAGCATCGCTATGCTTGTCTCGTGGCGGTACTCAGCCGAATACCACGTGTGCTCGTTGCATTGCTCGAGTCTCCGCCCCGCACGTTTAGCGCCTCCTGAAGCATCCAATCAGCATTCAGGTAAGTAATTCCCTCCAGCGTAATGCCACAGCTATAAGCCTTGCACTGGTTGGCTGGCCGGAACACGTGGTACTAGTTTATATAGGAGCCGACATCCCGCACTCGGATCATTCAGCGTCAGGGAGAGCCGACAGTTGGCAGTAGTGATGGACGAACATCTGCTGGGACGGTTCGCGAACGCGAAAGCGTGAATGCGATAACGCGATCGCGTGGACTCGATCAAATGTTCGCGAACTGCAAGTTCGTGAACTGCAAGTTCGTGGTGGGTCCCATTCATTTTAATGGCAGGCGAACCTGAAAAACCTTCAGCTCATATTTGCAGCCAAGAAATAATTACTAGAAGTGCGCAAATAGTCCCACAACATGGACAGTGACATACCAGATGTATTATTAGAATTTGCGATCTCCATAAAAAAAAAATCAATGCAAAATATCGGCAATATCATTTTCGCGTACGCGCATGCGCAAATGCACTATACAGTACCCAAATGCACTATAAAGAAAGTATATTGCTATATAACACCCCGCTTCAATCCGTTTTTTTTGGGGGGGACAGGTATATCACACCAGTAGAAATTATTTGTTTCAATAACGCTTGTCCATCTATATACCTGCAGTATCGCAGCCGAACCGCACACAACTGCCGCACAATACAAATGCACTATAATATACTTTCTGACATAGAAAGTATATTATAACATTGTACAAGGAAGGCAATCCATTAGAATATACATGAAGATAAAACGTAACCTTTAATAATTTTACTATGAGGGTCCATTCACACATCCGTAAGTGTTTTGCGGATCTGCAAAACACGGACACCGGCAATGTGCATTCTGCAATTTGTGGACCGCACATTGCCGGCACTATAATAGAAAATACCTAATCTTGTCTGCAATTGCGGACAATAATAGGACATGTTCTATTTTTTTGCGGAAACGGAAGCACAGATGCAGAAGTGCGGATCCGCAAACGCGGATGCGGACAGCACCTTCCGGCCCCATTGAAAATGAATGGGTCTGCACCCGTTCCGCAAAATTGCGGAACGTATGCGGACCCATTTTGCGGACAGGACTAAAGTGTGTGTTTGACAGCAGTGCAGCATTTTATTTTATTTTTTTAACAAGGGTTAAATTCAGCAGTATTAGGGACTGGCGTCTGCAGGGAGGGACAGATAGTGCAGGGCTGGAAAATCGCTGTTCGGTACCAAAAAGTTTTCAAATGAAAGAAATATTACATATCAGTGAGATCTACAGTCGTGGCCAAAAGTTTTGAGAATTAGATAAATATTGGAAATTGGAAAAGTTGCTGCTTAAGTTTTTATAATAGCAATTTGCATATACTCCAGAATGTTATGAAGAGTGATCAGATGAATTGCATAGTCCTTCTTTGCCATGAAAATTAACTTAATCCCAAAAAAAACTTCCCACTGCATTTCATTGCTGTCATTAAAGGACCTGCTGAGATCATTTCAGTAATCGTCTTGTTAACTCAGGTGAGAATGTTGACGAGCACAAGGCTGGAGATCATTATGTCAGGCTGATTGGGTTAAAATGGCAGACTTGACATGTTAAAAGGAGGGTGATGCTTGAAATCATTGTTCTTCCATTGTTAACCATGGTGACCTGCAAAGAAACGCGTGCAGCCATCATTGCGTTGCATAAAAATGGCTTCACAGGCAAGGATATTGTGGCTACTAAGATCGCACCTCAATCAACAATTTATAGGATCATCAAGAACTTCAAGGAAAGAGGTTCAATTCTTGTTAAGAAGGCTTCAGGGCGTCCAAGAAAGTCCAGCAAGCGCCAGGATCGTCTCCTAAAGAGGATTCAGCTGCGGGATCGGAGTGCCACCAGTGCAGAGCTTGCTCAGGAATGGCAGCAGGCAGGTGTGAGCGCATCTGCATGCACAGTGAGGCGAAGACTTTTGGAAGATGGCCTGGTGTCAAGAAGGGCAGCAAAAGAGCCACTTCTCTCCAAAAAAAACATCAGGGACAGATTGATCTTCTGCAGAAAGTATGGTGAATGGACTGCTGAGGACTGGGGCAAAGTCATATTCTCCAATGAAGCCTCTTTCCGATTGTTTGGGGCATCTGGAAAAAGGCTTGTCCGGAGAAGAAAAGGTGAGCACTACTATCAGTCCTCTGTCATGCCAACAGTAAAGCATCCTGAGACCATTCATGTGTGGGGTTGCTTCTCATCCAAAGGAGTGGGCTCACTCACAATTTTGCCCCAAAACACAGCCATGAATAAAGAATGGTACCAAAACACCCTTCAACAGCAACTTCTTCCAACAATTCAACAACAGTTTGGTGAAGAACAATGCATTTTCCAGCACGATGGAGCACCGTGCCATAAGGCAAAAGTGATAACTAAGTGACTCGGGGACCAAAACTTTGACATTTTGGTTCCATGGCCTGGAAACTCCCCAGATCTTAATCCCATTGAGAACTTGTGGTCAATCCTCAAGAGGCGGGTGGACAAACAAAAACCCACTAATTCTGACAAACTCCAAGAAGTGATTATGAAAGAATGGGTTGCTATCAGTCAGGAATTGGCCCAGAAGTTGATTGAGAGCATGCCCAGTCGAATTGCAGAGGTCCTCAAAAAGAAGGGCCAACACTGCAAATACTGACTCTTTACATAAATGTCATGTAATTGTCGATAAAAGCCTTTGAAACGTATGAAGTGCGTGTAATTATATTTCACTACATCACAGAAACAACAGAAACAAAGATCTAAAAGCAGTTTAGCAGCAAACTTTGTGAAAACTAATATTTGTGTCATTCTCAAAACTTTTGGCCATGACTGTATTGTACACCATCAGAAAGCAGTGTGTTTAGCAGAAATTCTAAAAAGGGGCTTATTCACTAAAGTGTGCCTGCTAGTGAGATATACACTGCTCCATCATAGAAATTAATTTTTCTGGGGAAATTAACCTAATTTGTGCCACATCTGTGTGCGTGCTCAATCCACAAACGTTATATACAGTATTCCAGCCTAGAATCATTTCTATTTGGGACAAATTTCACTAGTTTGGGTCACATCTGTGTCTACATTTAGGCCGCGCCCATATATACAGTAATTCAGCAGAGAATACTTTCTATTTGGGACAAAAATCCCTAGTGTGGGTTTCATCTGTGTGTGAATTTAGGCCACAACCATATATTGTATACAATAATTCAGCACAGATTTATTTCTATTTGGGACCAATTTCACTAGTTTTGGTCACATCTGTGCGTGAATTTAGGCAACAACCATATATACAGTAATTCAGCAGAGAATTCTTTCTATTTGGGACAAAAATCCCTAGTTTGGGTTTCATCTGTGTGTGAAATTAGGCTGCAACCGTTATATACAGTAATTCAGCATAGATTTATTTCTATTTGGGACAAATATCCCAATCTAGTGTCCATATTCTGTTCATTACTGGGGCATTTACTAAGTCAAATTTAAAATGTGTGTGTCTAGCGACAAAATAAATAATCTGTTCAAAATCTAGTGTCCATAGCGCGTGGCTCTCTGTTTCAAATACAGTACCACATGGGAAAATAGTGTATTTTTGTGAGAAGTAAAATATTTGTGCCACATCTACTGTGTGTGCATTTCATACATATTACTAACATATACTGTACTTCATCCAAAGATGGTGTATGGTAGTCTGTGACATTATCAGAGCTACATCCCCTGTGTAAAGTGTGCGCTTCCAAAATACCTGTTTTAATTGATTGGCGCGTACACGTACATATCCTACACAACTGTAGGTGTTAGATACTTTTAAGCATATATAACATTTCATATTAAGAAGGCGGCCAGTATGGGACGTGGAAGTGGACGCCTTCTTAATATGAAATGTTATATATGCTTAAAAGTATGTATAACACAGAGGCTGTGGCCCTGGGCTCAATGAAACACAGTAAAATAATATAGATGAGGGCCTCCAGGTGCACTAACCCTCTAAAACAGTGAAGGCGATGGCGAACCTTTTAGAGACTGATTGCCCAAACTGCAACCACAAACACCTTTATTTATCGCAAAGTGCCCACACGATCATTTACCCTGAATACTACAGTCCAATATAGATATCTTCCATGTTCCTTATTATTTAACTATAGTGGCCTGCCTACAGTCAATGTGCTGCCTGTGCCATTCATGGCGTACCCGACACTGATGAATGGCAGGAAAACTGTAAGGCATATTGGAGCACCATAGACTTTTTGAAGAGTAAGGGTGCCCACAGAGATGGTTCTGAGTGTCGCCCCTGGTACCTGTGCAAGGGTTTCGCTAACCCTATAAAACATTATGAGTGAGGGCAGCCTAAAAAGCATGTTGATATGATGGAGGAGGAGGAGGAGAAGGACGAGAAAAGAAAGATTGAACCATATAACCTTTTGGTGGTGGCAGAGGTGCATGTGAATACAGTGTATTCAGTACTTTACAAACAACATATTTAAAGTGCCTTGTTGTTCACCTGCTTTCCTCTGGTGGAGTAAAGAAGTCAGGGGAAATCTAGGCCTTTTTCATTTTTTTAAGAGTCGACCTGTCAGCATTTTCAGTTGACAGATGGATGCGGTTATCAGTTATGATGCCACCAGCAACACTATATGCCCGCTCTGACAAAACTCTGGCCTCAGGGCATCCCAGCACCTCTGAGGCATAGAGTGCAAGTTTGTGCCACATGTCCAGCTTGGACACCCAATAGTTGTAAGGCACAGAGGGATCACCGAGGACGCTGACACGGTCTGCTATGTACTCCTTCACAATCTTCCACAATGTTTCCCTACTTGTGACACTAGGCCGCGCATCAGGGTGAGGGTGCTGGCGGGGTGTCATGAAACTGTCCCAGGCCTTGTAGAGTGTTGTCCTGCCTCTGTTGGAACTGCGGTGTGTCCCCCTCATCTACCCTCCTGGGTTGGCCAAGGAACTATGTACTCTGCCACCAGCGTTGTTAGCTGTAAATATTTCTGCAATTACATTCTGTTATGTTATTATTATAGTTTTTTGTTTGTATTATAGTTGGTATTATAATTGTTATTATGGTTTATGGTTGTACATTTTTTTTTGGTTATTTGGTTATTTATGAGTTCTTAAAAAGTTCATGCCATTGGATTAACTCCACTCTTGTTTGTTAGGTTTTTAGTAATATTAGTGTATAAGTTTGGGATGTTTGTTGTGCATGGTACATACAGTCAGGTCCATAAATATTGGGACATATACACAATTCTAACATTTTTGGCTCTATACACCACCACAATGGATTTGAAATGAAACGAACAAGATGTGCTTTAACTGCAGACTGTCAGCTTTAATTTTACATCCAAATCAGGTGAACGGTGTAAGAATTACAACAGTTTGCATATGTGCCTCCCACTTGTTGAGGGACCAAAAGTACCCATAATAATAATCATAAATCAAACTTTCACTTTTTAATACTTGGTTGCAAATCCTTTGCAGTCAATTACAGCCTGAAGTCTGTAATGCATAGACATCACCAGACGCTGGGTTTCATCTTTGGTGATGCTCTGTCAGGCATCTACTGCAACTGTCTTCAGTTCCTGCTTGTTTTCAGGGCATTTTCCCTTCAGTTTTGTCTTCAGCAAGTGAAATGCATGCTCAATCGGATTCAGGTCAGGTGATTGACTTGGTCATTGCATAACATTCCACTTCTTTCCCTTAAAAAACTCTTTGGTTGCTTTTGCAGTATGTTTTGGGTCATTGTCCATCTGCACTGTGAAGCGCCGTCCAATGAGTTCTGAAGCATTTGGCTGAATATGAGCAGATAATATTGCCTGAAACACTTCAGAATTCATCCTGCTGCTTTTGTCAGCAGTCACATCATCAATAAATACAAGAGAACCAGTTCCATTGGCAGCCGTACATGCCCACGCCATGACACTACCACCACCATGCTTCACTGATGAGGTGGTATGCTTAGGATCATGAGCAGTTCCTTTCCTTCTCCATACTCTTCTCTTCCCATCACTCTGGTACAAGTTGATCTTGGTCTCATCTGTCCATAGGATGTTGTTCCAGAACTGTGAAGGCTTTTTTAGATGTCGTTTGGCAAACTCTAATCTGGCCTTCCCGTTTTTGAGGCTCACCAATGGTTTACATCTTGTGGTGAACCCTCTGTATTCACTCTGGTGAAGTCTTCTCTTGATTGTTGACTTTGACACACATACACCTACCTCCTGGAGAGTGTTCTTGATCTGGCCAACTGTTGTAAAGGGTGTTTTCTTCACCAGGGAAAGAATTCTTCATCCACCACAGTTGTTTTCTGTGGTCTTCCGGGTCTTTTGGTGTTGCTGAGCTCACCGGTGTGTTCCTTTTTTTAAGAATGTTCCAAACAGTTGTTTTGGCCACGCCTAATGTTTTTGCTATCTCTCTGATGGGTTTGTTGTGTTTTTTCAGCCTAATGACGGCTTGCTTCACTGATAGTGACAGCTCTTTGGATCTCATCTTGAGAGTTGACAGCAACAGATTCCAAATGCAAATAGCACACTTGAAATGAACTCTGGGCCTTTTGTCTGCTCATTGCAATTGGGATAATGAGGGAATAACACACACCTGGCCATGGAACAGCTGAGAAGCCAATTGTCCCATTACTTTTGGTCCCTTAACAAGTGGGAGGCACATATGCAAACTGTTGTAATTCCTACACCGTACACCTGATTTGGATGTAAATACCCTCAAATTAAAGCTGACAGTCTGCAGTTAAACCACATCTTGGTTGTTTCATTTCAAATCCATTGTGGTGGTGTATAGAGCCAAAAGTGTTAGAATTGTGTCGATGTCCCAATATTTATGGACCTGACTGTATATGCTGTATAAATGTGTGTGAGTTTGCCGAGCTGCAAAGCTGGCAACAACTTATGGCCATTATTAGACACAGCCAACCTGGTCCCTTATACCCTGCCCCAGCTCTGCGGCGGGGTGCTTTTTGCCTGTTGCCACTTCCCATGAGAATTCAGAGTTTGCAGTGAAGGAGGAGGTGGAGGTAGAGGAAAAGATGCAGGGGTTGCTGCCACTAATGTAGGTGGTGGCAGAAATCCTGATGGCAGTAGTGCCCTTTCAATCCTTGGCGTCGGTGGTACCTGTGCCATCCCAGGGTCCAACTCGCTAACGGCTTACACAAAGTTCACCCAGTGTGCCATAACGGAAATGTAGTGTTCCTGGCCAAAAGCACTTGTCCATGTGTCTGTCGTTAAGTGGACCTTCCCAATAACTGCGTTGGTCAGGGCACGGGTGATGTTACGGAACACACTCAATTGCTGGTGTAATGCGGGGATGGCACACAGTGAAAAATAGCGGCGGCTGGGGACTGAGTAACTAAGGACGGCCACCGCCATTAAGGCTGAGGAAAGCCTCAGTGTCCACAGGCCTAGATGGTAACATTTCCATGCCTAAATATTTTGAAAGGTGCGCATTTAGTGCTATAGCCTGTGGGTGGGTGGTGGGGTATTGGCGCTTACGATCAAAGGCCTGGGGATATCTGTACGCTGTGCTTGGACACAGAAAGGGGTGTGCTAGCAGATGGTGCTTGCAAAGGCCCATCCAGCGGGAATCATCCAGGCCTGCGTCTAGGACAGAGGATTGGCCAGCACGTAACACAGCGGAGGAAGAGGAGGCAGTGGTGTGACCCACAGACACTGATTGTGGACCCAGGGGTTCGGCCCACCGATTAGGGTGCTGTGATGCCATGTGGCGGATCATGCTGGTGGAGTTCAGGTTGCTACTGTTCCCACCCCTACTCATTTAGCCTCCAGTGTACAGTCTTCCCCTATTATGTTCCCGTGTATGAGTGTTTATTGTTATGTTTTTAGTTTATTAATAGGATGTAAAATATGTTATGGTTATTGTTATTTATCAAAATGTTGAGTTCTTATTGAGGTTTTCAGTTCGCAAATTCCAATTTCTTTATCGTCCCCACCTTCGTCAATAAAGCCACAGACTGCGGAACACCTACCCCTTGTCAAGGGTGATTTGCACAAAGGGGAACAGTTGCGGGCCTGTTTATTGTGGCCCGCCTTCTCCCTTTTTCCACCACACAGCACCTTCCAGCCTGTTGCGGTGCTGTGGATCCCTCCCCCTCTGTCCTGCTGTCCTCGCTTGGCTTTCCACCTTCCCAGGTTGGGTCAGTGATGTCGTCGTCCCCTATCTCCAAATCCACTTCCTCACTCTGGTCATCCTCCTGACTTGTGTTGACCTAACAAGACCCCACTTATTGACAACTGTGTCTCATCCCCATCATCCACCAAGTGAAACACTAATTGCCACCCCCCCCGTCATCTTCTTCTCACTTTGGAGGCTTAAGAGTTTGGGGATCAGTGCATAAGATATCCTCATGTCCCTCTTCAGGGAGGGTCATCTCACCTGCAGGCCCTCACCTACATTTTTTTGGGGGGGTCGGCTGACAATTAACTTCTTAGGTGGTCAGATCAGCAGGCCCTTGCTTCTAATGTTTTTGAGGGTCACCAGCAGGCCATCAATGATAATTTTTAAAGGGTGTGTATGATGCCCTCCTTTATGTGTAATAAAGGGTGCATTGTAGTGCCAGTTCCTTGTAATTTTTGGCAGCCCTTTCACTTAGTGCATAGGCTTTATGAGTGTAGGAGTCCCACTACCTGAACAATTGTAGCACCAGGTGAATTAGGCCATCCATTATGTGATATACAGGCTGTATCTCTTCTTCCTTGTAATTTTTGGCAGCACTTACACTGTATATACAATTTAATCTACAGGAAAGAATGTTTCCTAACAATTTTTCCTCTATAAAGATTTTTTTTTTTTGTGGGGGGCGGGGTTTTGTCCGTTTTTTCTCAGTCTGTTAAAGTGGCGTACAACTTGGACAACATGGTTCCTAGCAGCGACACTGGTGTCCAAGAGGCATCTGGACATGGTCCCCCTGCTGTGTGTGCGGGGTATATAGTGTGCATCAGGAAAATGGATGTGCAATGTGCATGTGAGAGATATTTCTATGCTGTCCATACAAACATGCTACAGACATAGTGCTGTGATGTCACAAATATACTTAGTGCACCAATCAGTAATATCTACTTAGACCTGATAAAATGTGAAGTTGTGTGTATTGCGAAAAAACATTCGCATCACAAGTGAGGATTTTTGCAATCGCGAATACAAACCGGATTCCAAAAAAGTTGGGACACTAAACAAATTGTGAATAAAAACTGAATGCAATGATGTGGAGATGGCAAATGTCAATATTTTATTTGTAATAGAATGTAGATGACAGATCAAACGTTTAATCCGAGTAAATGTATAATTTTAAAGGAAAAAAAATTGATTCCAATTTTCACGGTGTCAACAAATCCCCAAAAAGTTGGGACAAGTAGCAATAAGAGGCTGGAAAAAGTAAATTTGAGCATAACGAAGAGCTGGATGTCACGACTGTGACTGATCCAGACAGGTCTGGGAGGAGAAGGTCGCAGCGACTTGCTACTCGCGATATCTTGTGAGTTTGCTCCGTGGTTCAGGGTATGTTATCTGGGTTTTGCCTTGTGAACCTTTTTTGTCCTGACTGGGAGTTTGTAGGCATCCTTCTAAGGTGAGTCCTGTCTGCCACTCCCAGCTACTATATTAGTTTCACTTTCACTTGCAGTCATTGCCAGATATAGTCCTTACTTCCAGTTCTATTCTGACCTTTGAAGGAGATCGTTTGATGGTGTTGCTGTGGAGCTCTTGTCCGGCGTGTTTGGGATCGCCTTCTCTGCTCGTGACTGGATAAGTCTATCTCTAATATAGTTTGTTTGTTGCTGTCTTCCCCTGCTGTTCTCCTAGACATGAGTGATGGTGACTAGTGCTCCCATCGGCCTTTCCCCACTCTAGGCTTTAGGGTGACTGAGGGTTTAGGCATCTTGCTCGCCGCACGGGTTCACACCCCGTCTAGGGTATCAGGGCAGACAGGTGCCAGCTTAGGGTTAGTCAGGGGTGGCCATACTATTCCCATCCGTAGATAAGGGTCCCCCTTCCCCTCCGTCTGGTGCGACACGACTGCTGCTGGGGTAGCGGTCGTGACAGTATATCTGGCCTTTTAAAAAAAAAAGTGACATTTCTTTTTTTTTTTTTTTTTGCTTGCTGTTTTGCTCTGTATTTTTCTGTTCCACTATGGATCCGGTTACGGTTTTGGCAAAACAATTTCAGGGATTATCCCTTGAAGTGGCAGGATTAAAAGCAACAGTGCTGCAGCAACAGCAGCCATCCTTGGGTTCCACCGTTGCTACGGGAAACCAAGGTACTCCTGAGCCAAAAGTGGCTTTACCTGATAGGTTCTCAGGAGGGAGAGACCAATTTGTAACCTTCAGAGAAGCTTGCAAATTGTTCTTCAGGTTACGCCCTAGATCCTCCGGCGGTGAGGAACAACGGGTGGGTATTGTAATTTCTCTCCTGCAAGGAGATCCGCAGGCTTGGGCTTTCTCCCTACCATCAGACTCTCTGGCCTTACGATCAGTGGAGGAGTTTTTTGAAGCCCTGGGTCTCGTATATGATGACCCGGACAGGGTCTCACTGGTTGAGTCTAAGCTACGTAGACTTCGGCAAGAGAACCGGTCTGCTGAACTATATTGTTCCGAATTCCGTAGGTGGGCTACTGATACGTTATGGAACGACTCGGCCCTTAGGAGTCAGTTCTGCCAGGGGTTGTCTGAAAAATTAAAGGACGCGCTGGCGGTATACGAGGTTCCTGGGTCTCTGGAGGCTGCTATGTCTCTGTCCATAAGAATCGACAGACGACTCAGGGAGAGACTATTAAATTTTACGGAGGCCTCTATAGGGCAGGGATCGGTTTGTTATGATCCAGTCGAACCAATGCAAATAGGGGGCGCCACTAGACGGGTGAATCCTCCTAAATTCCGCTGTAGGTCAAAGGTTTGTTTTCGTTGTGGGGGGAGGGGTCATTTTGTAAAGGTTTATCCCTCAGAACCCAAGAGACCACAAACTAAGGAGCCGCCGGGAAAACTAGAGTCCCCAGATTGTGCGGAGGATAACAGTCTGGGCGTATTCATTTCCTCCATACGCATGTCTCAGTTTTTGTTGTTCGCTATCGTTGAGGCGGGCAATAAGACTGAGATCTGTTCCGTCTTTTTGGACAGTGGGGCGGGGGTCAACTTGGTGGATTCACGGTTTGCTCAGGCTCTGGGTTTTACTCCAGAACCGATACGCAGAACTATTCCTGTTTTTGCCATCGACTCCTCCCCTCTTACTCAGAAAGAGTTAACTCAGATCATTCATAATATCCATCTGCAGGTAGGGGACCTCCATAAAGAGCATATCTCGTGTTATGTCCTGGACTGTCTTCCGGCTCCTATGGTATTGGGGCTTCCCTGGCTGGTGACTCACAATCCAGTGGTGGATTGGCAGGCCGGGGAGATTGTGGAGTGGAGTGAACATTGTAAGGACAACTGCTTGAGTAGTAGGTGCTCTACACTCTCTGTAACATCTTTACCTGCCTTTCTGTCAGATTTTATGGATGTGTTCTCTGAGAAGGGTTGTCAGGGGTTACCACCTCATCGTCCATATGATTGCCCGATTAATCTACTACCTGGGGCCAAACTACCTAAAACCCAGTTATACTATCTTTCCGGCCCGGAGAGGAAGGCTATGAAAGATTATATTTCGGAGAGTTTGGCTAAGGGACACATCAGACCCTCTTCTTCACCTGTGGCTGCAGGGTTCTTTTTCGTTAAAAAGAAAGATGGGGGCCTACAACCTTGCCTGGATTTCCGGGAATTAAACCGGATAACTATCCGAGATCCCTATCCTCTTCCTCTCATTCCCGACCTCTTTAATCAGGTTGCTGGTGCTAAATGGTTCTCCAAAATGGATCTCAGAGGAGCCTATAACCTGGTTTGCATCAAAGAGGGGGATGAGTGGAAGTCGGCTTTTAATACTCCGGAAGGGCATTATGAAAATCTGGTCATGCCATTTGGTCTTACTAATGCGCCTGCGGTATTCCAACATTTTGTCAACGATATTTTTAGTCACCTTATCGGGAGATTTGTTGTGATATATCTTGATGACATCCTGGTCTATTCCCCGGATCTGGATACACATAAGATCCATGTGAGACAAGTGCTGCAGATATTAAGGGCCAACAAATTGTTTGCTAAGTTAGAAAAATGTGTGTTCGCCGTAAAAGAACTGCCATTTCTGGGGTATGTGTTGTCAGATTCAGGTTTCCGCATGGATCCAGAGAAAGTCCGGGCGATTATAGACTGGGATCTGCCTGAGAACCTGAAGGCATTGCAACGCTTCCTGGGGTTTGCCAATTTTTATAGAAAGTTTATAAAGAACTCCTTGGTGGTCAAACCACTGACGGACATGACCCGAAAGGGATCCGATTTTTCCAAATGGTCACATGCAGCCAAAACTGCCTTTGCATCTCTGAAGGAGAGATTCACCTCGGCCCCTATTCTCGTACAGCCAGATGTCTCGCTTCCTTTTATTGTAGAGGTTGACGCATCAGAGGTGGGGGTGGGAGCGGTACTATCTCAGGGCCCGTCCCCTGGGGAATGGCGTCCGTTTGCTTTCTTTTCTAAGAAATTGTCTACTGCAGAAAGGAACTATGATATTGGCAACAGGGAACTTTTGGCTATTAAGTTGGCTTTTGAGGAGTGGCGTCATTTTTTGGAGGGGGCGGTTCATCCCGTCACGGTGATTACTGATCACAAAAACTTATTATATCTGGAGTCTGCTAAACGTCTCACCCCTAGACAGGCTCGGTGGTCGTTATTTTTTACTAGGTTTAATTTTTTAATAACCTATCGCCCGGGGGCAAAAAATACTAAGGCGGATGCATTGTCTCGAAGTTTTCCTGGAGGGGGTGATGTTGAGGTACCAGAGCCCATTTTGCAAAAGGGGGTGGTTGTCTCTGCATTACACTCAGGTTTGGAGGGGAGGGTGTTGGAAGTTCAGGGGGACGCCCCGGCCTCCTGCCCCTCGGGTAAACTGTTTGTGCCAGAAAATTTACGACTGGAGATACTAAAAGAACACCATAACTCCACACTGGCAGGACACCCAGGTAGTAGGGCAACCTCTGAGTTAGTGTCTCGTCGGTTCTGGTGGCCTAAATGGCGCCAGGAGGTGTTGAATTTTGTGTCTGCATGTGCTACTTGTGCTCGTTCTAAGGTAGATCATACTCGTCTGGCAGGGCGTCTTTTACCTCTGGCCATCCCCAACAGGCCTTGGACGCACCTGTCAATGGATTTCATTACGGATCTACCAGTATCAGCGGGGAAAACTGTTATTCTTGTCGTTGTTGACAGATTCAGTAAAATGGTGCACTTTATTGCTCTTGCCGCATTGCCTAATGCTAACACACTGGCTCAGGTTTTTATTGACCACATCGTGAAGCTTCACGGGGTCCCTTCCGATATTGTTTCGGATCGTGGTACCCAATTCGTTTCTACATTTTGGAAAGCTTTTTGTTCTCGTTTAGGGGTTCATCTGTCGTTTTCTTCATCTTTCCATCCACAGTCCAACGGTCAGACTGAACGTATCAATCAAAACCTAGAGACATATTTGAGATGCTTTGTTTCCGAAAATCAGGAGGAATGGTCATCTTATTTACCGTTAGCCGAGTTTGCCATTAATAATGGTCGTCAAGAATCCACCGATAAGTCACCATTTTTTGGTGCGTATGGTTTCCATCCTCAGTTTTGTACGTTTAGTGAGGGGGGGCCGTCTGTGATTCCCGAGGAGGAACGATTTGCGTCTTCACTTTCTTCAGTGTGGCAGAGTGTGCAAGAAAGTTTGAAGAGAATTGGTGGTAGATACAAACGTGCGGCTGATAGGAAGCGCTCTGAAGGTCCGGACCTTGGGGTGAATGACTTGGTGTGGTTGTCTACCAGAAATATCAAGTTGAAGGTTCCCTCGTGGAAATTAGGTCCGAGATTTATTGGTCCTTATAGGGTAATTAAGATCATTAACCCGGTGGCTTTTCGTCTGGAGCTACCTCAGACTCTAAGGATCCATAATGTCTTCCACAGATCTCTGCTTAAGAGATATGTAGAACCTCCTGAACCATTGCCACTACCGCCTCCTCCGGTGGTTGTTGATGGCAGTCTTGAGTTTCAGGTAGAAAAGATTGTTAATTCACGATATGTTCGCCGCTCTCTTCAGTACCTGGTGCACTGGAAAGGTTATGGTTCCGAAGAGAGAATGTGGGTTCCAGCATCAGAGATAAAAGCGGACAGACTCATTTGGGCTTTTCATAGCTCCCATCCGGAGAGGCCTGGTCTTGAGCGTCTGGTGCGACACGACTGCTGCTGGGGTAGCGGTCGTGACACTGGAAGACCAATTAACACTAATTAGGTCAATTGGCAACATGATTGGGTATAAAAAGAGCTTCTCAGAGTGGCAGTGTCTCTCAGAAGCCAAGATGGGTAGAGGATCACCAATTCCCACAATGTTGCGCAGAAAGATAGTGGAGCAATATCAGAAAGGTTTTACCCAGCGAAAAATTGCAAAGACTTTGCATCTATCATCATCAACTGTGCATAACATCATCCGAAGATTCAGAGAATCTGGAACAATCTCTGTGAGTAAGGGTCAAGGCTGTAAAACCATACTGGATGCCCGTGATCTCCGGGCCCTTAAACGACACTGCACCACAAACAGGAATGCTACTGTAAAGGAAATAACAGAATGGGCTCAGGAATACTTCCAGAAACCATTGTCAGTGAACACAATCCACCGTGCCATCTGCCGTTGCCAGCTGAAACTCTACAGTGCAAAGAAGAAGCCATTTCTAAGCAAGATCCACAAGCTCAGGCGTTTTCACTGGTCCAGGGATCATTTAAAATGGAGTGTGGCAAAATGGAAGACTGTTCTGTGGTCAGACGAGTCACGATTCGAAGTTCTTTTTGGAAATCTGGGATGCCATGTCATCCAGACCAAAGAGGACAAGGACAACCCAAGTTGTTATCAACGCTCAGTTCAGAAGCCTGCATCTCTGATGGTATGGGGTTGCATGAGTGCGTGTGGCATGGGCAGCTTGCATGTCTGGAAAGGCACCATCAATGCAGAAAAATATATTCAGGTTCTAGAACAACATATGCTCCCATCCAAACGTCATCTCTTTCAGGGAAGACCCTGCATTTTTCAACAAGATAATGCCAGACCTCATTCTGCATCAATCACAACATCATGGCTGCGTAGGAGAAGGATTCGGGTACTGAAATGGCCAGTCTGCAGTCCAGATCTTTCACCTATAGAGAACATTTGGCGCATCATAAAGAGGAAGGTGCAACAAAGAAGGCCCAAGACGATTGAACAGTTAGAGGCCTGTATTAGACAAGAATGGGAGAGCATTCCTATTTCTAAACTTGAGAAACTGGTCTCCTCGGTCCCCAGACGTCTGTTGAGTGTTGTAAGAAGAAGGGGAGATGCCACACAGTGGTGAAAATGGCCTTGTCCCAACTTTTTGGGGATTTGTTGACACCATGAAATTCTGATTCAACATATTTCTCCCTTAAAATGGTACATTTTCTCAGTTTAAACTTTTGTTCCGTGATTTATGTTCTATTCTGAATAAAATATTAGAAGTTGGCACCTCCACATCATTGCATTCAGTTTTTATTCACGATTTGTATAGTGTCCCAACTTTATTGGAATCTGGTTTGTATTTTATAACACTCTATCTGCATATAAAGCAATTGTTCTGACATGCATGTGAAATGTAATCAAATACATTGCTGTAATATCAAATTATTTACAGTGATCAGGGGTTCTTCCTCACTGTCGCGAAAATTGCTGCCAACCATGTTTTCCAATCTACTCAAACTTCGGGTAGTTTGAAAACAGTTGCTAAAATAGGCCAGGCCCCTTTTTCGCATGCACAGTAAGTGAATTTTACATTGCGATTTTCACATTGAAAAAAATAATGAATGGAGTTAGCGAATTTGAGAATATATGACGTATATTCGCCAAAATATTTGTAAAATATCGCGAATTCGAATATAGCCCCTGCTGCTCATCACTATTCCTGAGATGAACATACTAGAAGCAGTATTTTGGGAAGTTCTGTGCGTATGTTGCCTCTGCTCTTTAATACTGCTGGCACAGCCGTCACCCTCCTCCTCTTATGTTACCTCTTCCTTAGCAACCTGATCTGGCTCCCTGTCCAACACACAATCATTATCATCAGAGATTAGCAAAGTTTAGAAAAATTTTATTTGGCAACTTCGACAAAGTTCGCAAAGAAATTCTATTCATTATGAATTAATTTGTCATGAATCACTATAACTCATATACTGTATACCAAGACTACTCAGCCTTAGGCCACTTTCACACGGGCGAGTTTTCCGCACGGGTGCAATGCGTGAGGTGAACACATTGCACCCGTACTGAATCCGGACCCATTCATTTCTATGTGGCTGTGCACATGAGCTGTGATTTTCATGCATCACTTGTGTGTTGCGTGAAAATTGCAGCAAGCTCTATATTGTGTGTTTTTCACGCGACGCAGGCCCCATAGAAGTGAATGGGGCTGCGTGAAAATCGCAAGCATCCGCAAGCAAGTGCGGATGCAGTGCGATTTTCACGCATGGTTGCTAGGTGACTATCGGGAAAGGGACCGGATCTTTATTATTTTCCCTTATAACATGGTTATAAGGGAAAATAATAGCATTCTTAATACAGAATGCTAAGTAAATTAGGGATGGAGGGGTTAAAAAAATAAAATAATTAAACTCACGTCATCCACTTGTTCGCGCTGCCCGACCCGTCTTC